>NC_138196.1:43417089-43979589 GCF_964194105.1 Spermophilus citellus
AGAATCAACAAATGGGACTTAATTAAACTTAAAAGTTTTTTTTCAGCAAAAGAAACAATAAGAGAGGTAAATAGGGAGCCTACATCCTGGGAACGAATTTTTACTCCTCACACTTCAGATAGAGCCCTAATATCCAGAGTATACAAAGAACTCAAAAAACTAGACAATAAGATAACAAATAACCCAATCAACAAATGGGCCAAGGACCTGAACAGACACTTCTCAGAGGAGGATATACAATCAATCAACAAGTACATGAAAAAATGTTCTCCATCTCTAGCAGTCAGAGAAATGCAAATCAAAACCACCCTAAGATACCATCTCACTCCAGTAAGATTGGCAGCCACTATGAATTCAAACAACAACAAGTGCTGGCGAGGATGTGGAGAAAAGGGTACACTTGTACATTGCTGGTGGGACTGCAAATTGGTGCGGCCAATTTGGAAAGCAGTTTGGAGATTCCTGGGAAAGCTGGGAATGGAACCACCATTTGACCCTGCTATTGCCCTTCTCGGACTATTCCCTGAAGACCTTAAAAGAGCATGCTACAGGGACACTGCCACATCGATGTTCATAGCAGCACAATTCACAATAGCTAGACTGTGGAACCAACCCAGATGCCCTTCAATAGACGAATGGATAAAAAAAATGTGGCATCTATACACAATGGAGTACTATGCAGCAATAAAAAATGACAAAATCATAGAATTTTCAGGGAAATGGATGGCATTAGAGCAGATTATGCTTAGTGAAGCTAGCCAAACCCTAAAAAACAGATACCAAATGTCTTCTTTGATATAATGAGAGCAAGTATGAACAGAGCAGGGAGGAAGAGTAGGAAGAAAAGAGTAACATTAAACAGAGACTTGAGATGGGAGGGAAAGGGAGAGAAAAGGGAAATTGCATGGAAATGAAGGGAGACACTCATTGCTAAACAAAATTACATATAAGAGGTTGTGAGGGGAATGGGAAAATAAACAAAGAGAGAAATGAATTACAGTAGATGGGGTAGAGAGAGAAGATGGGAGGGGAGGGGAGGGGGGATAGTAGGGGATAGGAAAGGTAGCAGAATACAACAATTACTATTAGTGCATTATGTAAAATTGTGGATGTGTAACCGATGTGATTCTGCAATCTGCATTTGGGGTACAATTGGGGGTTCATAACCCACTTCAATCTAATGTATGAAATATAATATGTCAAGAGCTTTGTAATGTTGTGAACAACCAATAAAAAAAATGTAAAAAAAAAAAATTAAAAAAAAAAAAGAAGCTCCTTTTCTCCATGTGACACACAGAGAGAGGCCACATGAAGATGGTAACAAGAAAGGGCCAATTGCAGGATAGGAACTGAGACCTTGCCAGACACTAACCTTGCAAGCACCTTGATCTTGAACTTCAGATCTTTGAGAAAATAAATTTCTGGTTTTTATGCCACCTATCCTGCCTGTGGTATTTTGTCATAGCAGCTCAAGCCAATTAATATAGGCACCTAAGACTTCTTCACAGAAGTTCGAAAGGAAAAGGATGTTAAAATACATACTAGTTAAGTTCTAACATAAGAGAGCTGGTATATCTACATAAAATTTTTAAAAATAAATTATTTTCTTAAGGATAAAGAAACTCACTTAATAATGATGAAAGTTCTGATTCATCTGATTCTTAAACAAAAATGGTAAAAGCCTCAGGGAGAAATTGACTAGTTCTCCATCATAATGAGGTTATTTCAAGTTCATTCTCTTTACTAATGAATGGGTAAAGCAAAGATAAATGAACTTACAGAAAATTTGAACAACACAATTTACAGATTTGACTTATTTAATTGAAACTGGAGCTGCGTGATAAAAGTAGATTCTCTACTTGACCAATTTCTTTGTGGGTTCTTGTCTCCCAAATTTGAAGAATAAAACCCATTGATAATAACAGAAGGCAAGAGTGAACGAAGCAGGATTTATTCAAGTGAGAAGAGACAGAACTCTCACAAGGCAATAAGAGAACTGGGAGCAAGTTTTTCCACGTCAATGTACTACTAGTCTAGGGTCAATGTTGCTTCTGGGTAGGGGTATTAATCAAAATCCATGCAAAACAGCTATTGAAAATGTACCAAAGCCATTCGTCAAAATTTATGTTAAACAGATATTAAAAAAAATATCTCAAGCTATTGGCTGTGTCCTAAAGGACTTTAAATGCTTCCTGTAACTCCTATCTGGGTTCATCCATCATTTTCCACTTTTCCCTCAGCTCTGGGACAAAAGAGTTGGCAGGAATGTTCCCACTGGTTAGTCTCATTTATGATCTTTATGTTTGAAAAAGACTTGGATGGGGTGCTGACCACCTGACCAAAGACTATCTATTTTTATTCATAACTTTTCTGGAAAAAAAAGGGAAAAACTTTTTTTTTTTGTAATTGTTTTTCCCCAAAACATCCCCTACCTAATTAGTTCCCCTAATTGTATGACAACTCATCCTTTTTTTGCTTATCTAGTTGTACCCTTGTAGGAAATTATAAATGATATAGCTTAATTTTGCCTGTTATTGAACTTTGAGAAGTAGAAATGTGATTTTTCTTGTGTGTAACTTGCTTACTGTCTGCCATATTCAAAATTTTGATTAAGAGGAACCCAAGTAAACATAATTGAATTCATCATGGTCTTTAGTTCATGACACAACTTATGGTGGCCTTTATTTTTTTATTTATAAATAACCATAATGCAATGTAAAAAATAATATTATTAATAGTTATATCTCTGTGTATATATTACCTCTTAATCCATCTCTACTGCCTTATAATATGGCCAAGGAGAAACAATTCAGAACTTTATTAATTAACTCTTTGCTTTGCTTTTGTATTTTCCTTTTCCTTATTCTCTTTGTAATATTTTTATAACTTGGTCAAATTTGTATGCATCCTTAAACCCCATATTATTTAGTAATGCTTATTTGTAAGCATTATAAAAGTTATGAAGGACAGAAGTGTCTGAGTGTTGTATGAAAAAAATTTCAACATCACCAGTCATCAGGGAAAGTAAATCAAAACCATAGTGAGCTATCACCTCACTCTAGTAAGAATGACTATTTTCAGAAAGAAAGAAATTACAAGTACTAGTGAGACCATGTAAAAAGAACTCTTTACACACGAGGAATGAGAATATAAATTAATACAACTGTTCTGGAAAATAGTATAGAGTTTGCTCAAAAAAAAAAAAAAATAGAAGTACCATCTGATCCAGTAATCCCACTACTGGGATATATCCAAAGGAAATGAAACCAGTATGTTGAAGAGACATCTGGACTCCCATGTTTATTGTAGTCACTAGCCACAGTAACTAAGAAAACATCTGAATGTCCATCAACAGAATACTGGATAAAGGAAGTTTATATATATACAAAATAGAACACTATTCAGCCATGAAAAAGACAAAATGTTGCCATTTATGAAAACACGAATATAGAATATAACTAAAGGTCATTGTGTTAAGTGAGAGGAGAAAGACAATCACTACATGATCTCATTCATATGCAGAATCTAAAAACAATTAATTTCATGAAACAAAAGAATAGTAGTTACCAGAGGCTAGAGAAAGTAGGGGAAAGGTAGAGTTGGAGAAGTCAATTGTATTAAATTATAGTCAGAGATGAGAAAAATTTTTGTTGTACAGTTGCACAGCAGGGAAATTATTGATAAAAATAATGCAGTGTGTATTTAAAAATATCTGGGATAAAGGATTCTGAATGTTTTCACCATAAAAAATATGATAAATGTTAAAGGAGATAGATATGTATAATTTTTAATATGTCAATGAAAAATACTTAGAAGTTAGATGCAGGTAGTATTTTAAATTTAATATTTTTGGATTTTTAATCATGGAGAAAATTATTTTGGTTATATTGTCTTTGGGACCAATTACTTTATAATTATCACATATTGAACTAAATGTATTTATAGTATGCAATTTGGTAAAAGACAACATGTTCACATTCATAAAACCAAAACCCAAATAGATATAATAGACATAACTTTATTCCTAAATCTTTTCTCATAATAATTGATAATTCTTGTCCTCCCCATTATTAATCTTCCCATCAGCAGTGAAATAGTGACTCATTTTCTTTTGATGAGTTTACATTCTAGACAACTGTAGAATGGAAACACACAACACGTACTTCTTTTTCTGCCTTCTTTCATTCATAATACTTATTATGAGATCCATCCATGTTGTTCTGTGTATCAAGATTCATTGTTTTTGGTTGTTGAGTAGCATTCCATTATAAGGATATAGCATGATATCTTTATCTGTTTATCTCTTGGTGGACATTTTATTTGTTCCCAGTATTTGGCTATCACACATAAAGTTTCTAAGTCTTTGTGGATATATTTTTTCATGAAATTCCATAGAATTAAGGGCAGAGTGATGTGATACCTGCACATTAAATATATTATAAAACTGTCAGTCAGGCTTAATTATGTGTGCCTAGAATCTCAGCTACTTAGGAGGCTGAGGCAAGAGAATTAGTCTGTGGTCAGCTGGAGCAACATATTGAGACCTTGTCTCATAAATAAATAAATAAATAAATGGAATGAAAAAAGAAAAGAAAGGAATAAGAAACAAAAACAATGAAAAATATGCCAACATACTTTCTACGTTGGTTGCAACATTTTATATTCCCAATGACAGCCTCTGAGAGAGTTCCAGTTGCCCTACATGCAAGCCAAGACTTGGTATTGTCTTACAGTTTCATTTAGACCTGCCAATAATTTATAGTGCTCTCAAATAGAAGTTTTACTTTTTCTCTCCTGAATGACTAACGGTGGTGAACATCTTTCTATGTGCTTATCTGCCACCTGTGTAGCTAATTTGGTGAAAGTTCTATTCAAATTTTTCATCCATTCTATTTTAATTGAACTTTTTTTGGTTTTTAAGATTATTATTATTATTATTATGTGAATTGTCTTTTTGTCTTTTTAGCCCCATGTTTCAAGGAGCAAAAGTTATGAATTTTGATGAGATCAAACTTATCATTTTTATGGAATATGCTTTCAGTAACATATCTAAGAAATATTGGTACAATCACATGGCCAAAGAGCTTTTTACCATGTTTACTTATAGAATGAAGTGTTTTAGTATTACTTATATACCTTTAGGTCTATAATCTACTTTGATAAAATTTTATATGATGAGGTAAGCATTTATAGTTGGTTTTTTTGCGTGTACATATCTAAGTGTTCTAACAAAATTTGTTGAAAAAGAATATTGTCCACTAAAATTCCTTTCCATCTCTGTCAAAATTAATTGCCTATATATGTGCATATTTCTGGGATCCTTAGTCTTTTTCTTGGGTGCATTTGTCCTTATTGAAAAAAATACCACACTTAGCATTATAATAAGTCTTGAAGCAAGTGAAGTTTCCAAACGTGCCATTCTTTTATAAGACTGTTTTGACTGTTCTGGGTCCTTTAGCAATATCATACGAGGAGTTGAATCAGATCATTTAATGTTACAAAAATGTCTAAAGAGACTTTTGATCAGGATCGCATAACAGCCACAGGGCAATGTGAGGAATTTCATTCCTGCGCGTCTTTTGTCATGTTTATATTTACTATTTGATGTTTTCTTAAAATACATTTCTATTCTGGATTAATTTTCTTCAGTATATAGAAACTGGTTTTTGTATGTTCATAATATATCCTGTAACTTTTCTTAATATACATTTTAGTAGCTTTCTGCATTTTACAAATAAATTTCTACATAGACATCATGTCATCTCTGAATAAAGAGAGATTTACTTCTTTATTTTTATTTATTTTTCTTAGTTTAGATCACTGGTAAATATTTTGAAAAAGAAGTACATGTTGTGTATGTTTCCATTCTAAAGTTGTCTAGCAGTGATCACATGGTAGATGTGGGCATCTTTATCTTGTTCCACTCGCTTGCTTAGGGGCAAAACATTGAGTTAGGTGAGCTGTGGGTCTGTTTTATAGATGCTTCTTGATAGGCGAAAATTTTTTCTTCTCTACATAGTTTGCAAAATTTATTTTTTCCTCCTCAGGAATGTTTGTGATTTTGTTAAATGATTCTTCTCCTTCTATTAAGAACGATCATTTTTTTTTCTTTTTTACATTGTTAATATAATGGTTTACATTGATTTTTTTTTTAATACTAAGTTAACCCTGCATTCTTAGGACAAATACATCCAGCACAGACAAAATGTGGCTCCATGTCAAGGGAGCCTGAACAAAAGACTCCTGCCATTTTATGGATTTGGTAGGGTTGGGGGAAGTTGGAGAGGTAAGAAATGAAAAACACTGGGCATTGAGTCAGAGTAGAGAAAATCTATTCTTCAAAGGCTCCTTTATTAGGGGAAGCGGTATTCCCCACTCCCTGGGCCCTCTGCTAAGGAGGGCTTGGCAAAGGTGCCTAAAGAAGATGGCTCCATAGAGGTCCCTGTGAATGAAGGGTGTTGGTCCATGAATGCTGATAAGCTTCAGAGCATGGCCAGCTGTGTTCTGCATACCCCAGAAGGTACTCATACACATGTTAACAAACAATATCTTTACTTTTTTGCATTTTTTTAAAATTTTCAAGATATTACATTTTAAGACATGCTGAGTTATTTTCAGGAAGAATTTTCTGGTATAAGGATTATATTTAATCCTTAAACTATAATTATGTCCTTATAATCTTTTAAAAATGCTTTCTATAACTTTTCAGGTAATGATATACATTTACATCTATCTATCTATCTATTTCTCTCCATATGCATATATATATATATATATAAAAAAAGCATTGAGTTAGGTTATATATATATATATATATATATATATATATATATATATATATATATATAAATAGAGAGAGAGAGAGAGAGAGAGAGAGAGAGAGAGAGAGAGAGAGAGAGAATAAAAGCCTTTTTGGTTTTTCTAGTTTATTCATACATACTGCCCAGCTTCACCTTTTTTTTATAACTGTAGCTAGTTCATGGCTTAATGTGTTGAGTTCAGGGGTACCTTTCATAGTATCTTTAACTAATTATCTCAGAGGTCAAACATAGCTTATATTTTCCTTGGAGTTCTGCTGCCATCTTCCCTCCATCAACCTTCCCACATTGTCCTCCCAACTGCCTGGTCTTTGGATCCTTAGACCAGTCAGAATCTTCCTTGCAATATGCAGCACATCCTGACTCTTTCTGAACAAAAGTCCTGGGAGAGTCTCAGTTTTTCCCTTTGCTCTGGAGTCCAGTTCTCACAGCCTAATGAGGTGTCAGGGAGGATGGGTCTTCTACAGTGTGGGTCTGCTGGACAGAGGGTCCATTCCTGCTCTGAGGAGAAGGGAGCCAGGTGGCACAAAACAGCATCACACTCCTCAGAAGAGGACTTATGGATGGTTTACTTCTGGTATTTCCCATTTACTATTGTTGGACCATGGTTGACCCTGGATAACTAAAATATCAGAAAATGAACTGACAGTTAAGGGAGATTACGGTACCACCAGTCTTTTCTCTTAATGAACATATGTCCTGAGTGAATATGAATGAAGAAATGTGCAGGAGCTGTTCCCCAGTTGCTCTCAGGTCCTCTGTGCCTTTTCAAACATAAATACCTTGCTCTACTGAGTGTGATTCTAGTGTTTGAAAAATATACATGTTATGTGAAAAGCATAAAAATGAAAAGCCGAATATTTTATCTGGAGCCCACAAAAATAAATTGTGAAATATTTTTATACTTTGAAGAAAGTCGTGCTTCATGTAGCTAAGAAAAATATTTTTGTGTTCAATATTGGTATTTTTATGAGACTTTCAAAAATATACAATCTTTACTTTGCAGGCAGACTTCAATCCTAATTCCTTAGTATGATGTACTTTTTGCAAAATGGTCTAGAGTTAATGCCTCACGAGAGTCTCAAATGTTACTGTGTAAAACAGAATTTTAGATTTCATTCCCTTTACCAAAGCTGATTCTCCCTCATCTTTACATCTCAGTAGATAAAACAGTGCATTAGTTAATAGCATTACACTTGCTCAGGATAAATAAATCCTTTAGGGTTCCTCAAGATTTCTATCACATGTATATCTAATCACAGACAAATCTCAGTGACTTTTGTCACTCTGCTTCCAAAATACTCTCCATATTTTAACATCTTCCATCTCTGTGGGGACAATCTTCATTGTTGAGGTCAGTGCCTCTTCTTATGTGACTTCCTGTATACTGCTTCCTCCTGCAATTCCTAAGAGGGGTTTTGTTAGGTCACTTTGAGGTTGCTGAGGAACAAAGCATCAAGCAACCCTTGCTGGAAAGAACCACCAATCAGGCTCCAACAGAACCACCTGTCAATCAGCAGGGTCTCCTGACCATTCCAGGATCTCAGCAAGCTCCCCTGACCCAACCACAACAGGACAAGGGACTCTAAAATTCTCCCTCTCCTGTCCTAATCTCTCCATTCCTGCCCTAAGCCCAATAAAAATTCCATTCTAGTTGAGCCCCCCCCCACACACACACACCAATTCCCCAGACTGTTCTGTTGGACTTGACTGGAAGATCTTGTCTGGGAGCAAATCTTGATAAAACCTCATTCAGTAGCTTTTAATCTTCATCCTTTTAGTTACAGGTGCCTGACCTTTAAGTTTTCCTTCCCAGTTCCCAGACCCCAGTCTCAAGTTTTAAATTCTAAATATACAAGTTGTTCTGTTGTTGTTTAGAAACTTCCAGTGTTTTCTCAGAGAAGTAAGATAAAAATCTAAGCCCAGCAGGCACAGTGGTACACGCCTGTAATCCCAGTGGCTTGGGAGGCTGAGAAGGATCCTGAGTTCAAAGCCAGCCTCAGCAACTGTGAGACACTAAGCAACTCAGTGAGACCCTGTCTCTAAATAAAATACAAAATTGGACTGGGGATGTGGCTTAGTGGCTGAGTGCCCCTGAGTTCAATTCCTGATACAAAAAAAAGAAAAAGAAAAAAAAATCTAAGGCCACTTCACTGCTATATATAATCTGTCCCCTGATTATCTTTCAATTTTTTTTATCACCTTTACACTAGTCTCAATATTTGGACAACTCTATATTTGTTTTTGTGCTCTGGTCATAATGAGTTTACTCCTCTTTCAAAGACATGATTTTTCTCTCAGGTATGATGTTCTTCTCATATGTGACCCTCTGTTAACTAATACTGAAGGCCCACGACGAGAGAAACTGAACTTGCAGGGCCCAACACCTGGAGGAGTATTGCCAGAGATGAAAAGATGGAGCCTATCAGATGACCACTGTTGCACCTGGATTGAGAAAAAGTCTTTCTACACCTCCCCCTCCTTCCCCTCATCACATCCCATCTCTTGCAATCACTTAGAGCTCACAAAGCCATCTTCTTTCCTTTCTATATCATCTGTATCATATCTATCAACCTATCAATCTATCATCTAACCTACTTTTAATATAAATATTTAATTTTAGTGTGCACTTAAATCAATAGGCTATCTCTTTAAGCCTTATTATCTCAATATTTTTCTCTCTAAATATGGCATGATGGACCTTGAACAGAATGGGAACACATGTGAGCATATAGGGAGGCTGTTCAGTGGCTACTTCATGATCCAGCAATATTTCTGTGAGAAAAAATGTTGATAAAGAAAATTTATTCCCATTTAACTCTTCAGATTTTTACTTGTCTTATACTGTGACACAAGTGCCAAGAAACATAATTCCTTTTTGTAGTTTGTTAAGGTGTTTGGTTTGCATATTAAGAGTTGCATCACTAGTGCATAAATGTACTAGTGCATAATTCTGTGACTTTAAGAAAAAAATGAAATTTGAAAAATTATGCACAGTTCTCTTTCAGGGAAAGGTAGATCAGGCTTCAACCCATCCTGGCTAGTTCTTACCAATTAGAAAAAAATTGAGGGTAAAATGTGATTAAGTTTATAATTAAATTTCCTACGAGAAAAAGACAATTTTCTTTACACTGTTCTAAAAGAAGAAAATAAAACCATATGACTATAGTTGATTTTGGCTTTTCTAATGCATTCGTGAAAAAAGAATTAAAAAGAAAAATCAAATCTTCATGTGATATACAAACATTGACCATTCAGTTAGGTGCATAATATTAACAACCAACATTACTATAAGTTATTAAACAAATCATAAAGTTAGAGAAAAGTCAGGATCTTTTTCCTTAATTAATTTTATATTCTATAAATAAAATTCGTATTTTCCCTAAACATTCTAACAGGGATAATCTTTGATTAAGTTGAATTTTGTCCTGAACTATCTCCCAAATTGTGGTACATTAATAATAAGCAGAAACATAAAAAAAGAGGGCAGCATGCAGCAAACATAGATCACAGAAAATATTTAATAAAATATCAACAACCAGCCTCTGACTTCGTATAATATGATTTTTGCTTTGTGGCAGGCAATCTCTAAGATGACCTCATACAATCCCAACCTCTGGGTGTTCCCTGCCTTATGTGACTCCTTTCCATAGGGGACCTTACTTTTAAGCAGCATGTGACACTGTTGAGATGTCACTTCCATGATTAGTTACAAAATAATCTTGTTTCTCTGTTGATAACAGACAGACTTGTCTGTGTGTATGGGCTTTGATGAGTAAGTTTTCATATTAGAGAAGTAGATCAGATGTCAAGAAACTGAAGAAAGTCACCTGCAGTGAGTAACCAAGGACTTCAGTGAAATGGTCCATGAGGAGCTAGCCACTGCTATCAATCACATAAACTTGACTGAGCTTGGAGATGTCCTTCCTCAGTTGACTTTTCTCTGAGTTGAGCCTGACATTTCTCTGATTTGAGCCCTCAGCCTTAGCCCTGGCCAACACCCTGATTTCAGCCTCATGAGTCACCATGAGCTATATGGAGAGATCCAACTAAATCATTTGTGGATCTCTGACCCACAGAAAATGAAATAACCGGTGTGTGATTTTTTTTCACCATATTTTCACTCTTTGTTTTCTACAACATCCTCTCTTTTGTACCTTTGAAGAAAGTGTTCATTTGTGGAATTAAATATATGGAATGCAAATATCTGTGGCCTTATTTTTTTCCTAAACATTTAGAGGGGTACAATGTTAATAACTACAGTCCTAACATTTTAAGCAAATGTGTGATTTTTATTTTTAGATAATATGGCACATATAAATGGAGAAATAATGCAGCCACTATATGCATAAGTAGGCATTTATACTTACTAAAGGTGTCAGATGATTTTTTAGCCAAGCTACCGCAGATGAGCTAACCTTTAACTCTGTATTTTCTTTACTTTTTGAGTCCATCAGACATTTCTCAATATGGGAATTTTTCTCAAGTATGGAGACTCATTTGAAGAAAATAAGTCTTGTTTTGACATTTCATTACTCTCTTTTTAACCTTTAATTTTTAGACTGAGGATTGAACCTAGAGGCATTAAACCACTGAACCACATCCCCAGCCCTTTTTATTTTTTTATTTTGAGACAGGGTCTTGCCACGTTGTTAGGGCCTTGCTAAGTTGCTGAAGCTGGCTTTGAACTCAAGATACTCCTGCCTCAGCTTCCCTAATCCCTGGGATTAGAGGATATGTGGCATCACATCCAGCTCCTTTTAACCTTTTATTTTTATTCATTACAATTTGTATTTTACTTTGTTTCGTTTTACAGCATTCTTTTCAAATTTCCATCTGGGAGATTTTTACTTCATTTATATGTGCACCCACATGTATACATATATACATATACCATGTTGTAATATTTATTTTTGTATTGATTAAAATACAGTAGCATACTTGTGAGAGTTCTTTTGGACTTCTGTAAGACCCCTAGTATCTAGCAAGGAGCACTCAGTGATCCTCCCACAGAACCTTGGCAGGATATGCACTGTGTTTAGGGCACTGATGTAACATAGCAGCTCAGTCCTGGATTCTTAATGAAAACTTTTCAATGGGTGAATAGTTCTTTAGGAGAACCAATGATTTTTTATGAGTCATGAAGATATATGATGGTCACAGATGGGATGTCGTGTAATGTATCCCCACATCTGCTCGCTGGGAAACAAACTGTTCTGTCATTTTATGAGTCAATTTTATTTGTACAAAAGGTGAATGATTAAGATAGCTGAATTGCCAAAGTTTGATGCAAAATGAAGTTTAACTCTGTTGGGGAGTGGGGAAGTAAGCCAGTAGAGACTTACAGTGTCCCACATTGCTTGTTTTTATAGCTTGAGTTCATCATTTCAAATATACAACTGCAAACATACAAGATCAACCAAAGCAGAGAAACTGTTGTAAAAACATCCCAAATCCTGGATAAAAATGCCACTGTCTCTGAGTTATCTAGGACATTGGTTATATTTCAAAAATTTTATATTTACTGATACATTCTTAAGGTACTGAAGTTTATAATGAGAGTAAACTACTGAAATAATTTTATATTGATATATTTGAATATGCAATTGTTATCAAAATTATTATAAATTATCCATATATATTAGTTTATAATCTATTTTCTGCATAGTTATGTTTAAGATGATGAATGGACCATTACAAAATATTCTGCTGATAGTAATGCATTCTCCAGAAATAAGCTAAATGAGAAAATATGTGCCATAATAGTATTAGGGATGGTGAAGTTTAAAAAATAATTAGCAAGCTAAGTATGATGGCCTAAATATTTAAAAGGACTGGAGATATAGCTCAGAAGTAAAATAGCCTCATGGGATTAATTCCCAATACCTGCCCCCCAAAAGTTAATAATGATAGACAATTTTGATGAAAAATCCATAAAGTCTGCCAAAGTGATTGAATACCCCAAATGTTAATACTTAAATGAGACTTGATGAGTTACATGCTGGAGTAAGAAAGAATAAAAATAGACTATATACAATTTAAGGTAAAAGAGACAGAATCTAAAATCTAAATGTGTTAGGGCAGAAAGTTAAAAGATATCTGTGTAAATATTCAACAGCATGAAATTAATTAATTCAAATTAATTCCACAGTATTGGGACAATCTCAGTGGTCTAGGTTAAAGTGGTACTATTACATAGTGGAGGAAATGCATTGCTTAATCGCTAGAAATTTTAATATTTTTAAATGGAGAATTTTGAAAGATGTTCAAATGTTCAAATGACTCATAAGTTTGTTTACAAATATAGATATAAATAGGGTTAAATAAATACTGGGACTTTAGTCACATTGAGCTTGAAACTGAAAAAATATATAAATGAACCATCTTTAATGATATGGTTGTTTATACATTAAGCAATTATATAACAATTATTTTTTCAGGACATTATAGATACAGAGAATCAAATTATAATTTTCATGAGTTAAGATGATAAATTTGATATGAAATAATCAGGAAATGTTTTGATATTTCTTTCATATCTGAAAGGAAAATGAGATCACTCTCTGACAACCAAAGAATTTGATTTCAGAGTGAATGAAGGTTTCATCTATTTAGAGTGACTATCAATACCATCTATTAATTTATTTACAGTCATTCATCTTATTGGTCACCCTTTAAAATTAGATTTCTCTGGCGATATTTTAGTTCAGTAAAATCATGTTTAACTATTATCAAAACAGACAACAAAACCCCAAAATCTAATCAGATAGCAGAGGACCATGTGTTGAAACCACAGTTTGTTTTAAGGAGAGGAAGCGTTTTTAACAGATAAGGGTGTGGCATTTGGTCTCAGGGCTGTGTAAGGTAGTGACTTCAACAGGATGACCAAGACCTCAAAACAGGAATTAAGGTGATCTGAAAATTAATCTGCTGCCTCATTTTTGTTGAGGTGTCTGGAAATAGCCAAGTAACTGCTATATTCAATTTATTTTCCCACTTCATACTAAACCTATACTTTGTGGATTGTGTCTGTGGAAATACAAGAATGTTTAGTCAAGAGTATTCTGGCAGTAACAGTCATAATGAACTAAATTTTTAAACATTTTAAAACTACTATACACTTAAGTGAAATAATAGAGTAAATGTGTCTTCTTAATAAGAAATATAACCCTAACTTAGCATTTCAATGGAAAATGAAGATTCTTTAGGGGCAGCACACGTGAAGGAATTTAATTTTCACAACAATGAATTGTAGCAAAATATGACTTCAGTGATACAGAAACTATTTTTTAACATTTTATATACAAGAAAACTATCTAATTTATCCAAGTTCATAGTGCTGTTTAGTCTTGATGAAGGATTTGAACATAGATATGTCTCTGATATCTAATGCTGTTTTTAATACATTAAAATGTAGAATTTGCAACATACAAAAAGCTATATGTATTATGTCCAAATAATCTATTGCATAATTTGACAGCTATATTTGTTATTTTAGCTCAGGTTCCATAGTGAACTCCTTAATCTTAAAAAAAAAAATGGCAGCCAGTAGAATTAACTCGATTTTACTGAGTACCTCTTCAACCATAGCAAACTTAATGAAAAATGTCAAGGTAACTTTGCTGCCTTTTCGGGCATCCATTCTAATGTGATTCTATATGTATATTCATAATGTTGAATTTCTAGGAGCAGATGACAGCAAATATGTTTACTTAATCACCGAGTCTGCTGTAAAAGCAGGGCATCATATATAAGTTTCTGTTTCTCAAAATTTTCACATAAATAGCTCACAAAAACCTACATTACCCCCACTCATGAAATAGAAAATGCCAAGCAATTAAGCCCTAAGCCAAAAAGGTATTGCAAGTAGCTTTTGAAACTTAGAAAAAAAGGTAATAGTTTTTTTTTTCTGAAAACTGGAGCATAAATTCAAATACAATTTTTTTAGCCTGAAATGAACTAAAAATTATTTGCATGTGTATTTGTTTTTATAGACTAAAATTTAGAATTATTATATGCTGTTATCAAACACAAATGAGAAATATGTTTCTTAGCTTTTTGTGCTGTTAAATAGGTGTTTCAATGATTACTTAGATCTTAAGTAAATAAATACCTTGCTTATTTTCAATCAACATGAAAGGACTTTTTATTTATTGTTATGTGTGATCCTACAATTAGGGTTCATCCCAGAAATACTGTGTGAATTTAAATGATATGTTTACTCAGTAAATAATATAACTGATCACATTAAAAGATAAGGAGAAAAATAAAACATGATTATTTTTATAGATATAGAAAAATAAAATTGATGCAACTCATCTCTGTTGCAAAAATATGCAGAATTAATCTATGCAACAAATATGGAATATATATTATTTATCAGAACACATGGAAAATTCACAAAGATAGTTCACATTTTTGACCATATAACAAATCATACAAAATATACACTCTGAAAACAATAAAAATAATTAAAATAACAGAGATATAATTGTAAAATTCACAAATAATCCAAAATTTAGCACTATACATCTCAATTACAAAATATAGTAGCTGTTGCACTTAGTGAAAAATATAATAATATAAAAATTGGAAAATATAATGTAAAATTATTGCCACTTACAGATATTCGTTTGTACACTTTGAAAACCCAGGAGATAAAATGAAAAATTGCTATAGAAAAATAAACCAGTCGGAGATACATAAGTTAGTATCCTTTATAAATACAAATAGCACCAAGTTAGAAGATACAGTGGGAATAGAGGCCCCATTTACAATGTAAACTTGAAAAACAATATGAGGAACACTGAAGAAATCTTACGTAACAACAGTTATAGCAAAAGAAATATAATTAATATAAATAGTAAAATGCGGTAGATTTTTATTTTTAAATACCCTGAAGAGCTAAAAACCCTCATGTTAGGTAGAAGAACACTTGAATGAATGTCTTTGCAAGGAATATACATTGAGAAGGAATAACAAACATATCAAGGTATAGGTACTGTGAGGAACCTATAAAGCATCCTGTAGCAGATAGAGATGCAAATCACAAAATCAAATTGATTCATGTTATGAACAGGCTATTAATAATTACTAGCAAGTGGATTGTCTTTAAATGCAAGCATATATTTGATCACACCTATCATCAAATATAAACAATTAATGCAAAAAGTGTTAAGTATTCAGGAGCACCCCAACTAGCATTCAATGTACACTAATTAAACACTATAAGCAAGTCACACAATTCTAGGACAACCACAAGCCCCCAAATATCTCTGATGTTAGGTGCCTTCTCTTAGACAAAGAGCAGACATTGTCCTTGTCTGGTGGTTTTCTCCAACCAATGGCTGGACATCAGGGAATGGTGGAGTCAATCCAGGGACAGACATCAAGGTGGTCAGCACTGATATCCTTGGAGCAAACCTCTTCAATGTGGCAGGACAAGCAATTTAAATACAGTTCCAAGTTGGTGGTGTATGTTGGTGATTGGTTACACCTAGTGAAAGTCAATGTTCATTAGTCATGTCCAGTAAGGTGATGTAATTGCAACTGGGCATGTTCTTTGCACATGTCCATGGACCTGTGCTCCCTATCAATTCTAACCACTCATTGCTAAGCATGCCTATGGCTAGTGTCCCTTACAGCTCTTTATCAATTGCAAACAGACATGACTGAGCAGTTCAATGGTTGCTGTTCCTTATGGCCAGCAACATAGTGAGTCCCAGCATGTCCCAGCATGTCTATGACAGATGCTCTTTACAGTGCAGAAAAAGCAATAACATAGGAAAGACAATACTACTCAAAATGAGTTTTCCCGCCAAAATTGTGCACAAATGAGAACACAAGATATGTGGAAATAAGATAGCTTTCCTGGTAGAGTGACAGTCTTCAAAATAATTTATTGTCTAGAGAAACTGTGCCATTATCTTGGCATCTTAGCTGTTAGGTCTAGCACTTTCCTTAAAGATAAAGGCACATTAAAAACTTACAAAGTAAAATGGATGGCACTGGAGAAGATAATGCTAAGTGAAGTTAGCCAAACCCAAAAAACAAATGCTGAATGTTTTCTCTGATATAAAAAGGCTGACTCATATGGGGTAGGGAGGGAGAACATGGGAGGGATAACTGAATTCTAGATAGGGCAGAGGGGTGGGAGGGAAAGGGAGAGAGCAGGGGGTTAGCAATGTGATAGACATCATCATCCATAGTTCATGTATAAAGACATGAATTGGTGTCAACATACTTTATGTACAAGAAGAGACACAAAAAATTGTGCTGTATACATGTAATAAGAATTGTAATGCATTTTGCTGTCATTTATTTTTTTTTAAAGTCAATAAAAAAAACTTAAGTACAAATGAGATTTTTCCATAAGGATTCATAAAACGGTTATTTGTATCAGGCAAAGGAGGGCCTACTTTTTGTATGGCTAATTCAAAAGGCAAAAAATTCACATCCTTACAAAATATGTTTCCTACTTATTTAAAGCAAGTCTGCCTGTTTACTTACATAAACCCCGGTTCTTAATCCCTGTCTTCCCCTTTCAGTTCAATCAGCCCAGACACTGCCTTGCATTGAGAATATTTATTTATAGTTAGACAACAGATTATTTAGGAAACACTTCAACTATAAATATTTTACAATTTAAGATTTTGTTTCATGAAAATTAAGCAGGCAACCAAAAACAAATTCACTGCACATTTGAGTAAAACCAGTAGCACGAAAAAGAACCACTAGACTGAAAAATCCTGAGAAACAAAAAGATTTCAAAACTTAACATAACTGTAAATATTATTCTCTGAGGAATGACAAAATTATACAAACCAAGAATGAATATGGAAATATGAGCAAATGACTTATGAAGAAATGAAAAGAAATAGTATGAAATAGAAAATCAGAAGAGCAGAATGATATGAAAATACACTAACCATTTAGCTGGAAAAATTCTTGGAATCTTATATAAAGGATTGATATTAACTAAGATGATATTAACAGGCGTGAAATAAAAAGACATGGTGATAGATTGTGGGGAACCATAACTCTAGCTTTTACCTGTAATAGAAGTTTCAAAATAAGAGCTCCAAGGAAAGAAGAGAAAAAACCACAAGGAATAAAATTTTCTAGAGTTGAAGCAGGGCTTCAATCAACAGTCATGAAATCTCCCACCAACTGCCTTAGAAGAACACTGAAAACAGACCTGCACTACCGTGGCCTGGTAATATCACAAAAAAATATGAAAAGAAAAAGGATAGCTCCTAAGAAAAAAAAATTAAGCTCATGGTAAGCTTTTGTTCTGCAACATTCATATTATGGGTGTGAATGAGAAAATGGTTCTTAATAATATCAACATTTGTTTTTTTTTTTTTTTAAAGAGAGAGTGATAGAGGGAGAGAGAGACAGAGAGAATTTTTCAATATTTATTTTTTAGTTATCGGCGGACACATCATCCTTGTTTGTATGTGGTGCTGAGGATCGAACCCGGGCCGCACGCATGCCAGACGAGCGCGCTACCGCTTGAGCCACATCCCCAGCCCAATAATATCAACATTTGAATCAGTATACTGAGAAATACAGAATGATCTCCCTGAAGTACATGGGCCTCCTCCACTTCATTTTAAACCTAAGCAGAACAAATGTCTTAGTAAGATAAAATTCTCTCTCTGCTTAACCTTCCCCTGTCTTTAGACTCAGAGTGACTAGAAATTACGTCACCAAGTTCTCCTGATTCGCAGGCCTTTAGACGTGAACTAGAATTATATGTCGCCTCTCCTGGGTCTGCAGTTTGCTGCTGACTGTGGTTTCTAGGACTTAGCCTCCATAACTCCCTGAGCCAATTGTTTACACCAAATCTCTCTCCCTTTATATATCTATATCTACATATGTATACACGTAGCTAAATAGATGCAGACCTATCTGTCTATATATATCTACAATATAGACAGATATAGAAATCAATATATTGATATTATAGATATACTATTGATTCTGTTTATTTGGAAAACCTAGACTAATAATTTGGTACTGAGATTTGTTCTAGAGGAACAGAATTATAAAGATGAGGTTTTTTTTTTTTTTAAAAATTGTTTCTAGAATTTCCATAATTCAATTTGTAATTTGATTAGGTTTAAGAAGCTAAAGATTTCTTTGGAGTACAAAAGGGAACACTGATATTCCATAGTATGATATGGCAGTAGAGATATGCAAAATATCTCCATTAGATATAAGATAATAGAGAAACAAAGGATTATAAGAAGCAAAGATTTGGGTGATTGTTTTTATGATGCTTATAAACATTTTTGGAAGACTAACAAATATTTTGAAATTAGTTCTTCAGTACTAAGTATTCTGGAAAAAAATTGTGGAAAAAGAAAAGTGGTGTACAGGAATTCAAATCAGAATTCTTGTCTCAGATATCGTGTAAAGGACCTAAAGGCTTCTATGTACACTCTGAAGAAGATCCTTATCTCTTTTATCTGCAGGACTGAAAGTGCTGAAAACCGAATGCAGAATCTTATCCTGCAACTGGCTGAACTACAAAGTTAAACATCCAGAATCATGGTCGATCTCTTGTTAAAATTAGGATATTGGTTTGGAAGAAGGGAATCATGTAAGTTGGAATGGGACATATGGGAAGACCTTGATGAAGCAATGAATATAAAACTGCTAAATTCTATGTCTTCTTTGTCAATAGAGGAGGTTTCCCTACAATCAAAGTGGCCTCCCCATTTCCAGTGAAGGCGGCTTTTTGCCTTCAGAAGTAATGTCTCCCTCACTATCTGAGGGGAGTATTCCTGTGTTGCCTAAGCAAAGTCCCTAGACCTTCCCACTTGCACTTGTTTTGTAAGAAAATGACAATTTTCCCCTGGACTCAGTGCCACCATCCTTCTTTATTACTTCTAGATTCACAACTGAACACAAGTTGTAGCAAGCCCCTAAAGATGGGTTACAAAACATAATTCATTAGGAAGCATGCAGTACTCCAAATGAACTACCCTGAGTTTTCTAATTTACCCAGATGTAAATTTTGGTAGTATGTATAGGAATGGATATTTGGAAAGTGGGATGATAGTGGAAGGAACATAAAATTGAGCCAGTCCTTTTTTATTGATATGGCCTCACTAAGTAGAAGTTCTGCATTCAGTAATTTTGCAGCAGGAATTAGGAAGGGCTCTTACAATTTTTTATTTGCATGGCTGGCTGAAACATGTTCTAAAAGGTGTCTCACAGTGACTAAATTACAAACTCCAGAACTTTTTTGGATTTAATGCAGATAATAAGATTCAAAAACTTCAGGCTATTAGAATATTAGATTGGATTTGTTATTTGAGACATCCTTACCCTCATGGGTAAGGGTCTAGGAGATATGCCCATTACCACTTTTGTGAGAAATAAATGTGAGAGGAGCTCCAGAATCCTAAAGAATCCTGCAATCACTCTGCTATGTATAGTAGCACATAGTAGTACAGTAATAGTGGCTAAAGACATTGAATTGGGAAACGTGAAGTGCAATGAGAGTAATTGGAACTCAGAGCCATAGAGGTCAAGTAGCACCACTCAGTTGCCAACAATAGGATGGGCATGGTTACCATCATGGATCAAATCAGAATATTATGATTCATATAAAACTATAATGCTAGCCAGTCGATTATGGTATTCCTAGAAACAAAATAGAAAATCTATTAAGGTCTTTCTTGATCTGTATAAAGAGAAAAGCTCTAGCTTAAGTAAATACAAGTCTAACCTGAATCATAAAGACAAAAAGCCACAGCCCCTCCATCAGTGCCCAGATTTGAGGTAGTTTACAGACCCACTACCCTTTTGAGTGAAGGGAGGCCAGGTCCCTTTGAGGAAAGACCCCAATGCACATAGTTAGGAGCCATGAATGAATTATGGATTTGTTCAAGTCACCTTAAGACAGGGATATTGCTCTTCTGAGAACTCTGGGTGCTATCTCAGTGATTCAAAACTGCTCAGTTTATGCTGACACCTGGCGTGGAGAGAATTCTCTCTCTCTTGGAATTTTTTGCTTCAAACCGTCCTAGGTTCAAATGCAGCTGCCCAGGGGTGGAAGAGATATCAGTGTGCCCAAGTATCCTTGAGGCACCAGCTGCCTGGAGAGGAAGAATGCTCCCAGTGATGCTGTGTTTCCCACAGCCTCACTTTTGTTTGTTTTATAGTAAGTTTCTCTCTCCCAACAAATCCCTTTGATGTGTTTGCATATAAAATAGACCATGGGGAACTTCACTCTTTATTAGAGATCAGACTCCACCAGGGCTGATTCACCCACTGAGCCCTGCTATTAATTTATTAATCGAGTCTTTGTCTTTATTTTTTGTATTTTTTTTTAAAATTTCTAATCCCCTCATCATCTGGAGTTCAAGGAAACTGAGTAAATGTCACACAGGTTTGTGATACACAATAAAATATTTACAACATTAGTCTTTCTCCCAACCTTCCACAATGAGTGTTTTACAAGAATAATGATGTGCAGATTGGGGAAAAGTAAAGTACTTTTGCAGACTACTAGACACTGGCTCAGAATGGACATGATTCTAGGAGACTCAAAACCTCACTGTGGTCCATCAGAGTACAAGCTTATAGATGTCACGGTGGGTCCAATGTGTCTCAAAACACACCCTGTGGTCCCTTCCCTAGTTCTAGAATGCAAACTTGTAATACACACACTCAGCAGATGGCAGAATCCTCACATTGGCTTCTTGACCTGGGGTGAGGGCCATTATGGTAGGAAAAGGCCAAGTGAAAGCTATTAGAACTCTTTGTACTTAAGAAAATAGTAAACCAAAAGTGATAACACACTCCTGGAGGGATTTCAGAGTTCAGTGTCACCATGTAGGACTTGAAAAAATATAGTTTCCTCATTCAGCTCCCCTACTTGGCCTATGCAAAAGACAAATGGATCTTGGATGCTGGCTACATACTATGGTAAGCCCAACCACCTGGTGTCTTTAATTACAGCTGCTGTGCCAGATGTGATTTCATTGCTTGAACAAATGAAAAAATCCTCTTATACCTGATATGTTAACAATTTTTTGGCAAATAAATTTTTTTTCTCAATACCTATAAGTAAAGATCACCAAAAGCAATTTTCTTTCAGCTGGAAAGACCAGCCATATATTCTCAGTGTCTTACCTCAGAGTTATGGCAACTGCCTGATTCTATGTCATAATTTAGTTCACATGGTTCTTTCTCTACCCTTCCATAAGATATCACACTGGTCCATTACATTGATGATATTATGCCAACTGGATCTAGTGAGTAAGAAATAGAAATTACTCTAGAGTTGTTGGAAAAATATTTGCATGTTAAAAAGTGGGAAACAAATACAGTGAAAATTCTGGCTCCTTTGACTCAGTGAAATTTGTAGGGTACAAGTGCACTGTGGGACATGTTAAGATATCCTATCTGAGATTAAGGGTATGTTGTATCCATCCTACAACCAAAAATAAGCCCTACACCTAGTAGGCACTTTGGATTTTGAGGGCAACATATTTATCATTTGAATGTGTTTCTCTGGCCTATTTACCAAGTGAACCAAAAAAAAACTTCTAGGTTCAAGTAGAGCCCAGAATAAGGTAAGACTCTTCAAATAGGTCCAGGCTGGTATGCAAGCTGCCATGTTGCTTGGGTAACTCGAGTAAGCAGATCCAAGGATGCTCAAAGTGTGAATGGCAGGTAGTTGCTGTTTGGAAATGCTGACAGGTTCCTATAAGGTGAATCATTGTTCAGGTCCTGCTACCCTTCTTAGAGAAATATGTTTTGGCTTGCTGCTGAGACTTAGGATAGAGTAAATAGCTTAACCATGGGCATTAAGTTATCATGTGATCTTAGCTGTCCATCACAAGCTTACTTACCATGCCATAATTTTGGGCATACACAGCAGTACAACACTCCATCTATAGAAGAGGTACATATTTGATACAGACTATGAAATCCCTGAAGGCACAAGTAAAATGAAGAAGTGAATCAAATGCTAATGTTACTGTTCCTGCTACAGTACTGTGACCTCATGAAGTATTCTCTATGATCAGCTGACAAAGGAAGAGAAGACTCAGGCCTGGTTTATATATAGTCCTTCATGCTAAATAGGCAACACCCCAAAACTGGACAAATACAGCACTGATCACCCTTTTGGACATCTCTAAGGGACAGTGATGAAAAAAGTTTTGCTTGAAGACAGAACTTTGAGCAGTGCCCTTGGTTGTTCACTTCATTTGGAAAGAGTGACCATATGTGTGATTGTATACAGGCTATGGCCAATGGTTTGGTTTGATACTGACTTAGTTCCTTTGAGCTGCTGTAGCAGAATACCTGAGACTGGGTAATTTATAAAGAAAATGAGGTTTATTTATTTATTTATCCTCACAGTTCTGAAGTCTAGAAAGTTCAAGCTCTAGTCTCCCGCAGGTTTTGTTGTCTGGTAAGGGCTACTCTCTGCTTCCAATATGGTGCCTTGATGCTGCATCCTCAAGAGGGGGAAACACTTTTTCCTCACATGACAGAAGGCAGAAAGGAAAGGAAATCAATTCTCTCTGTAGTACCCTTTCATAGGAGTACCCAATCCCATTCACAAAAGGAGTCCTCATGGGTTAATCGTTGATGTAGGCCTCACTTTTTAATACAATCCTATTGAAAACACATACTTTTTGGAGAAAACACATCCATCAAACAATAGCAAGTGGTCAAAGACTTGGAAGGAAAATTTCTGGAAAATAACCAACAAGGACATTTGAGTAAAATAATATGTGGATAAGATTATGTTGGCAAAATTTCTAAAGATGTTTGTGTTCCGCCTGAATCTTTTCTCAGCAATGGAGGATTTTAATGATGAAACAGATAACCTACTTGTTTGGTGGAAACCAATTGTCCTCTTTTCCTAGCCTTCCTGTTATCACTCAATAGGGTCATGAAAACATGATGACAGGGATGAGCGTTATTCATGGGTTTAATAACATGGCATTACACTTACCACACTCCTTTTGGCTTTGGTCACTGCTGAGTTCCCCATCTGCCAGCAGCAGAGTCTGATATCGGTGCCAGCTACTTGGTAGATTGATTATGCTGGCTGCTTCTACCCCAGAGGGGGTAGTGTTTTGTTCTTACTGGAATTGTCACTTCCTCTGCATACAAATTTTCCTTTCCTGAAAACAGTACTTCTGCCCAAATTATCACCTATGAAGTCACAGAATGCCTTATACACCATTGCAATGTTCCATAATATTAGCGTTGCTTCCAATGAAGGGGCTGATTTTCCTGAAAGAGAAGTATGGCAATGGTCCCATGCTCATAGAATATAATGGATTTTCTAGGTTTCTGTCCACCTTGAAGTAGTTGACTTGACAGAATGATAGAACTACCCTTTGAAGATGGGAGTACATTGTAAGTTTGAGACAAAGATTTATATTCAGCTCTTATATTCTGAGTCAGCATTTAAAATATGGTGCTATTTCTCCCCATAGTCACGATTCATGGGTATAAGAGTCAAAGGGTTAAAATGGGAGCTGCACTGCTTTCTATTAACTCTTGTGACTCACTAGAAAATATTTGCTTCCTTTTCCATGACCTTATGCTATGCTGGCCTAGAAGTCTTAGTTTCAAAGTGAGAAATGCTTCCACCAGGAGACACATCAGTGATTCTATTCAACTGGAAATTAAGAATTCCATATGGCCACTTTATACTCCTGGTGCCTATGAATCAATTGACAAAGAAGAGAGTTAATATGCTAATGAGAGTGATTAATGTTGGCTACCAAGAGGACTTTGGATTGCTACCTACAGTGGATGTAAGGAAGACTATATTTGGGAAAAAGGAGAACCCTAGGGCATCTCTTAATACTATCATGTGCCCTATGATGAAGGTCAACAGAAAACGATGCCAGTCCTATATAGGCAAGCTTACTAATGGCCTAGACCCATCAGAAAGGCAGGTTTAGTTTACCTCAGAAGGTATAGCATCACAATCAGCCTTGGTACTCACTGAGCACAAAGGATATGTGAAATGAATAGTGGAATAGGTAGTTATAAATATCAGCTTTGAACAGTTATAGAGATGAGGAATATGATTGTTATGGGTATATCCTCTTTATTTTGTTATGGATATGTGTATGTGTTGTGCATATGAAAGAATGAAAATACACACACACACAGATGTGTGTTTGTGTGTGTGTGTATACATACATAGTCTTTTTATTTCTTCTCTTGTTCCAGTATAGATGTATTTATTTTATAAAACATTATTTAACTATTATACATTTTATTTCACAATATTCTAGTTACAGGATATCCAGGAGAAGAATAAAGAACACTCAAGGAATTTATCTCCTCTTCTGTGGAAGGGGTTTGTGCATTTTTTATTGAATGCAGAATAGAGGTATTATATTATGTAGAATTGTGAGTTGTTCCTGTTTTTGTTTGGAGACTAAGTGTGATTTAGTGAAATGCATATGGAAGCCAGGTTGAGAAGAGGTGGATTTGTGATAGTTCATTTTATATGCCAACTTGATTAAGCTATGAAGTACCCAGTTATTTGGCTCAACATTACTCTATATGTGTCTGTGACAGGAGTTTCTGAATGAGATAATATTGAATCAGTGGAAACTGTGTAAAGCACTTTGCTGTTCTTAGTCTGTGTGGGGGAGCCTCATTAAATCCACTGGAGGCATAAACACATTAAAAGTTAAAATGGGAATACACTTTCTTTGCCTTTCATTAAGCTGAGACACTAATATTCTTATGTTTTGGGTCTTGGGCTCTGGCTATAATTCTACTGAGTTTTCAAGTCTTCAGCTGGGATTTCTCAGCCTCTACTACCATGTGAGCCAGTTTCTTATAGTAAATATTCCTGTCCTTCTCTATATTTCTTATTCTCTGTTCTCCAGAGAACTCAGACAAATACAGTGGGGAAATAAGAATCAGTAAAACAAAGTGCTGGGGAGAACATACTTTAATTTTTCATTTAAAATATGCCAATCTACATTCAAGTTTGATGGCAAGGATTTTTCAGACATCCATAAATGAAAACATTTATAAGCCAAATATCTTTTTTCCCTTTTCCTTAGGTAGGTAGAAATTAAATAAAATCAAAACATATTTCATTTCTTTAAATTTATTAAATCTTAGTCATTGCATTTTATTATATAACATATTCAAGATTTCCATCCTGCCTGTTGAATCATTGGCCTGATTCATGGATGTTCTTTGCTTTTTCCTTAAATCTCAACTTTGCAATAAATGGGGGGACACTAATGTCATGAGAGGACACTTTGGCTGGATTTTGATGCTCCAGAGAGCATGCTGGTAGACTAACAAGGTAGTCACTGTGCTGCATATATATCCTGATGGATGCATACTCCACCATGCACTGCAGAGCTCCTTAATTTCTTCTTGAATGCCCAAATGCATACTTTCATGGTGGTTAATTGTCGCGACCCCCTTGCCCGCAAGGAAGACGCAACAACAGGAATCTTCTTTCAGCCGTTTATTCAGGTCCTTGATATTTCTTCTTCTTCCTCTCGGATGCCTCTCCCAGCCTTAATAAAGCATCTCAAGCCCCAATGCGAAGTTGCCACGTGGAGCTTTCTCATAGGGTGTTAAAAAACCATGCGCCAACTCTCCCAAATAAGGAGTTGTTTGTTACAGACCACAGCGGAGCCAGCGCCATCTTGTAATGGCGACCACAGTCCGCAGAAACGGCTCACCACAGTTAATTATAAAGTTTAAGAAAGAGTCCTAAATGAGAAATTCCCTGATCATATTCTACTCATCCAGTTATTTCTGGGCCTCTGGATTTACCTATCTCATAGGGTTTATTGGAATTTTTGAATTCCCAAAATTCATAATCAGAATAGCTATGGATTACATAAGAAGTATTAACAGGACATTTTTTCTCCCCTTGGAACAAACTCAAGTGCTTTTAAAAAATTGTAAGCCTTCTGCTTTCTTGGGGGATAGCAGGAATTGAACTCGGGGGCACTCAACCACTGAGCCACATCCCCAGTTTTATTTTGTATTTTATTTAGAGACAGGGTCTCACTGAGTTGCTTAGTGCCTTGCTGTTGCTGAGGCTGGCTTTGAACTTCTGATTTTCCTACCTCAGCCTCCCAAATTGCTAGGTTTATAGGTGTGAGTCACCGAGTCACCATGCCTGGTTTTATTTCTACCTTTGTGTAAGATAAATTTTCAGTAATGATGGTTTTTAAAATTTTTTTATTTGTTTTAATTAGTTACACATGACAGTACAATGATCTTGACATGCCATACGTTTGAATCAGATGGGATATAATTTCTCATTTTTCTGAGTGTACAGGTTGCAGAATCACATTGGTCATGCAGTCATGTACATACATACAACAATAATAATGTCTATTTTATTCTGCAGTAATGATGTTTTAACTGTGGGCCAGGAACTGTAGCTGTTTAAGGTCAATGTCTGTGGTCTTCATGTAAGTTTTAATATCACCCTTTAAAAAATGGGCTGAAATAATTTTGCTGAAGTTTTCCCCACAATAAGTAATGAAGTCAATATTTATTCCAAAAGCTCTATGACTTCATGATTCATATTATCAACCATGATATTAATTTACTAGGAGGAAATAAAGCTAAAATAAATAAATCACACAGTATTTGATGAATACCTCAAAACAATATGTTCTGTTTACATGGTGAGATCCTAGGAAAGCCTCTTACTGAGACTTTTGCTGCAGTTCATGCTTTGACTTCTCAATTTAAAGTGTTGTTCACCAAGATTCAAGATGTTTCCTAAAGAACGAAATTGCTCCAGACATTGCCCATAAACTTTGTAATTTACTGTGCTTCATTTCACCTAAGACCTTAGATTTCCTGGTAGCTCTTAAGCCTTTTCGCTTGATAGAGAAAAGACTTTGGTAGATGACATGGCCATACCTCTCTTTACTTTGCTCTAAAGGGGTTTGGTAGTGATCTAGGGATTATTGATTATTTTTCTTCCTCTATATCCTTTATGTCCTCACAGGACCTAGAATATAAAATTGGCTGGAGCATTCTCTAAATATAAGAATCTTTACAAAATAAAAGTTTCTTTTGAATAGGAGACAGGCTAATAGCAAGGTATGTTTTCTCTAATAGTAAATAATAATTTGTGATCAATAATTAAACATTATTTCAGATATTGTATTTCATGCTCTAATGTAGATGCAGGTTATGACCTTTTGTGAGAGCAAATAATTTTGGTGACAAATTAATAAAGGGCATTAAATGATAAAGATTTGTAAACTCTGTATGTTCTTTGCAACATGTTCAAGTCTGCCCACATAAATATGAATCTGTAGATACTTGAGGAAATATTAATTTTCTTACTCCTGTGCTCATGAGTTAGCATCAGTAATCACATACAAAACTTGTTTTGTTATTTTAATACATTGTAATGACACATTTTATATGAAACAAGAAACCTTCAGCTTCAGAGGTCTTCACATGTGTATTCTCCTTCCTGTGTTGGAAGTGCCCTTCCATGTGTCTTTAATGTTATGGGATTCTAAAAAATGGCAAAATCAAAATAATTTACTGCAGCTAACAAAAGGCATTAACTTGTTAATAAAAGGCAACTTCCCCCTTTGTCTAGGACGTTTGGAGTAGTCACAGACATTTTCTGTTATCTAGGTAGGAGGAAGTTAATTGGGGATGTATTTGCTTTGGTTTGCCTGGGACATACATGGTGATGTTGTGCTTCAGTCATTTCCATGTATAGTTATTTATAGCTGTTCCAGGGTAGAAATGGCTACCAGGGTATCTTCTACCTCCCACTCTGCCACCTCAACTGGGATTGTGACAAAAATGGTTTGGATTATAGATTATTTTGTAACTTGAATGTGTTCTAAGGTGTGCACCACCAGAAGTATGTGAATAGTGGAGGGGAAATAATATATAGACCTGAAAAGTGGTCTTTGGAAATTCAGTTTTTGTTGAGACCTAATCAGACAGATACCTAATCAAAACAGAAGTTGTCTCTGGACAGCATATACTAAATAAGGTGGCATATACAATTACAAATGTGTGGTAAAAATGGAATTGCTGAGAATTTCTTTGTTTATATATTTCCTAGTAGCAGCATGCTTATGGATGAGGTTATGGCAGAAACAAAGAAATAAATATACAGACAAAATGCTAAGGTTCTTTAGACAGGAGACCTGCTCTTGGGAAGGAAAAAATGCTGTGTGTCCATACAGCCAGTATTACTGGCTCCCTACTCCAAAGTGACTGACTCTAACTGAAGCATCAAAAGACAGCTTAGTTCTTGGGACAAAACATTCTGATTACACGCAATTGGCAGCAGAATGGTACATATTTCAACAGAGCTTCACAAGCCCTCCTACTTTTCATGTGGAAAATGATGAGAAAATAAATATTTGGCCTTTAGTATTATCAATAAGATTATAGAAGGTTATCTTTATGTGCTACAATTTACATTTCATCAATGGCTCATGAAATCCATTGTTAATCATCAGTATTTTCTTAAATAATTCTATAAAATTATTAAGTATACTTTTGAAAAATTTGTTAATGTTATATATGTGAATGCTTGTGTGTATTTACCAGCTTGGGATGAATAGAAGTTAGTAGCAGTGAACATTTTCATAGGCCATTGATCTAAGCTACTCAAAGTGTCAACTGAATTTCTACAAGTAGCATGTTAGTTTTTTCAACATCTAGAATTGTAACATAACTTTTTCTTATTAAGACCTTTCCCAAGAAACTAAAACATAATAAAGATTATTAACTACAATTGATTCTGAAGCCACAGTGTAGAATGTGTAAGGAAAACATAAGTGTAGGGTATGGGGATATAGATCAGTAGTAGAGCATGTGCACAAGGCCCTGGGTTCAAACTATAATACCTACAAGAAAAACAGTATTGTAGCTAATAATATTAATTTTTATTTTTTCTACTTAGTGTCTGACCCTCAAATCTTTTCTAAGAATGTACCCCCCCCAGGACCTTTTATGTTGCTTTCTCCACTATAATTTGCAAGGCCACACATTTATTCTTAAAGTGACCAGGAGTGCATATTACCACTGAAATGTCTGACCAATATCAGATTGTAAAGGGGACTCACAACATCGAGTCAGTCAATTCTAAGCCAAATATCTCCGAATTGTGAGGTCTCCAAATAGCAGCAAAGGCAAACCCTGTAAGTGAAGAAATTTTTTCTCAAGTGCCTAATTCACTGGATATTATACCACTTTAACTAATTGATTTGGCAGACAAGTATTTAAAAATTTCACTGTGCCAGGTAACGCTAAAAGATTCAGAGATAAGGAAGCATCTGACCACTCTGAAGACACTTTCATCTCCGTAATACAGACATAAAAATGTAAATTTCCAATACTGTGTACTCTATGCAAAATAGCAATCAGTAGAAACAGCCATATTTTGGTTTATAAAGGAGAAGGAACCAAAGAAGAGCCCATAGTTCTATATGAGAAGGTAAATGGTATTTTGAAGACCATCAAAGATGGAGGAAAGGTAGGCTCAAAGCTTTGGTGATGATGCTTGGAAGAAAGGTTTGAACTAGATAATGCAGGATATTAAACACTATCTTAATGTATTTGGACTTAATTTTTAAAGAAACCGGGGAATAGTAATTAATCTCTTTAAACAAAGGAATGAATTAATTAATTTCATTTTGCAAAATCCATTTCAAGTACAATTTGAAGAATGGAGTCGAGGAGGGCAATGCTTAACATTGGGGAAACCTGTTGGTATGTGATTGTAGAAATTTATTTTAATGAAATTATTAACTAAGATATAGGCAATGGTAATGAAAAAATTGTCAAATGATCCAAATATTTTTAATAGGGTATAGGAACAGTCTTCTCATCTAATTTGATGAAAGCTATGAGGGAGAAAAATTGTATTTGTTTGTTTAAATATAAACTTCTAATTGTTTTAGTTTGTATGAGATTATGAGGATATGTTTACAACTATTATAATTAAGAATGCAAAGGATAAAAATAAAAAAGAAGAAATAAATTAACTAGGGAGTTGGATTGTGGATAAAAAAAATAAATGAGCTTAACTTTCTGAGTCAAGAGCGAGAATGTCCAATAACCAGTTTGCAACATATACCTTATGGAAGAAAAATGTGCCATATGTAGAAAAGACAGAGTGGGTAGTTCATAGCTTGAAAAAAAGAAAAAAAATGGGAAACAGGAAGTATAAAAGTTTAAGAATAGAAAAATGAAGCATATTCATGTTTATAGGATGAGAGGAAGAAGAGTTCAAGAGAGTTTGGTAAAAAGTGGTTAGAGAAATACAAAGGAAAAATTCAGTGATAGCATGAATACCAGTCTACTGAAGAGCCCGCCACTTTTTAAACCGTAGGTTATTTGTTATTAATGCATTCCCAAATTCCCTCAGGATGCAAACCAATAATCCTTAAAAATCATGCCCATACCCGGTCTATACCCAAAGGACTTAAAACCGGCCTACTACAGTGACACAGCTACATTAATGTTTATTGCATCTCAATTCACAATAGCTAAATTGTGGAACCAACCTAGATGTCCTTCAACAGATGAATGGATTATGAAACAGTGGCATATATACACAATGGAATATTACTCAGTATGAAAAGAGAATAAAATTATGGCATTTGCAGGTAAGTGGATGGAACTGGAGAATAGCATGCTAAGCGAAGTAAGCCAATTCCCCAAAAACAAAGGCAGATGTTCTCTCTGATAAGTGGGTGCTGATCCATAATGGGGGGACAGGACATGGGAAAAATGGAGAAACTTTGTTTGGCAAAGTGGAGGGAGGAGAGGGGTGGGAGTATGGGGGCAGGAAAGATGGTGGAATGAGATGGACATTACTACCCTTGGTACATGTATGTCTGCACATGTGGTGCAATGCTACATCTAGTACAACCAGAGAAATGAAAAGTCATGCTGCAATTGTGTACAATGAATCAACATGCATTCTGCTATCATATATACCTAATTAGAATATATAAATAAATTAATTTTTAAAAATATCACACACACACAAAGTATATGAATAACCTGGAACACTCTTTCATTCTTAAAATCATACATAGATAGGAACATGAATTATGTAGTATTCTATTACCAGTCATTCGGGAACACATAGGAGTGAATTAGGATCAGTGATGTCTAAAATTGGATATTTTTTTTCAAAAGTAATTTGTCATGTGTGTATTTCTAAATATTTTATCACTGCATTTTATTAATAATTTAACGTTCATGTTTCTTATCTAATTTGTTAGTAATTCCAGTTGGCAAACTCTGTGCTATCTCCAAGTTATACTATCTTCTCTCCAGGTTGACATATGAAGGTACACTAGTATTATAGTTGCTTGGAGGTCTACATTTATTTCAGTGTGCCTTATACTTTGGGGTTAATCCCATAATCATTTCCTGTTTTTAGCATTTTCAAACAATTTAGTCTTGAGTTTTATCAGAGTAGACAAGCATGAAATGAATTTTCCATCATGGTTTATGAATGCCAAGGAGAGCTCATAGTTCAGTAACATGGAGAACATTGGTGCTTGATGTTTAACTTCTTTTTATTTAAATAGGCAAATCCCTTCAAGCTTTATTTCAAAATCCCAAGGTCAGTAGTTGTTCTAATTTTGGAGCAATATATTTTCTCTACTTTAAATAAACAGTTTTCTCTAGTAGTGTTTGCTATTTGAAGTCATTTACCTAAGTTTTGTGGTTACATCACTTATGTTTAACTCAATAGGTGAAGATGATTATATGCATTTATCCACAGTTAACATTTTTAAACTCAGTACCAACTTTGAACTGTTTGATTATTTAATATTTAAAATACCTTATTAACTTAAAGGATAATGTGTCATATTACATTATTAATTGGAAGATATCAAAACAACATTCTTTATTAAAAATTCAAATATAACCAGCAGATAAATATCTGTGAATATTCTTCATTCTTTTAAACTTGCAAAGGAGTATCATACTTGAAGGATATGGATGTGGGTTACATCTTTCCAATGCTGACATATAACATTGTCAAATTACATATGCTCGAAGTCATACCTTTCTACTTTCACATTTGCACCCTCACATTAAACATTCATGACATTACTGACTCAGTGGACTTAAATTCAAATAATTTGTGTTTGTAAATCTACAAAGAAAATGTTTTTAATCATTTTGATTTTTCAAGGACAATTTAGACAATCTTGTGAGGCCTTGACTTTAAAATGTCACCATATATATAAAATATACATTACCTCATAGGCTTACCATTTTTTAAGTAGTGATAACATTTAAAATATTTTCTCTTATAATTTTGAAACAGGAATCACTCTTTTTTTGAGGTCACCATGGGTATGGCAGATTGGTCACTGAGTATAATTATTTGTGTCAGCCCAAAATTTCTATCTCCTGTGACATTTATATAAGAGACTACAAAATGTAGAATGGTAATAGAACCAATAGGACATGCCCAGTTGTTTTCTGTCATTGTACAACATAGGCCTGTCCCGCATTGTGCAGTATTTTCTTTAGTCCTCTGGAAGATGAAGAGAATTGCTGCAAAACTTTGCAGAAGGACAGAAACTTTTTTTTCTTTTTTCTCTTTCTTTTCTTTTCTTTTCTTTTCTAACCAACCCAATTAAATTGCTACTACCTGGCTGGAAAAACACTGTGCATGTTCAGAGAAAAACCAAATAGCTTCAGGCACATCTTCTGCCAAAGGATTCCATAGATTAAGCCTGAATGTACTCTGATTTGTCTCCTCAGCCTTGTATCATGTACAAGACACAGCTATTCCCTGTGCATTGGCCACTTCTTAATTGCTTCTTGCCTATCTATCTCATTTCTAAACTTAGATTTTTATACTCAGGGAAGAAAATGCAGTCTTACTTTCTGTCTACCAGGGCAAAATTTTGGTGCAATATAGAGTGAATATTTTGGTGGACTAGTGGAATTCAAAAGTTGTTTATGGTTTAATTATTCTGTAGTCAAAATCCGCTTTTTCTCTCCCAATAATTTTTTTTCTTTGAATGGCCTATGTCTAAGTGCACCTAACAAAAAATCTCTCCAGACTTCCAGGATGAAAACACAGTACAATACAGAAGAAAAATTGAGGAAGCGATTGGGAGAGAAAGCTCAAATAATTACTTGGGAAACAGCATGCAGCTGAAGGAAAATAACACAGTTTTCTCTTAGGACATCCAGAACTTCCTCCTGAAAGAGAAACCCCTAGAAAAAATACAGTAAGTAAAAATGGAAGGGACTTATTCTGTCTTCTGCCTCAGAAACTGACAGAACATTAGAAATCTTTCACCTGGGTAATTTGGTTTTCAAGTTGACCAAAACAGGGATCTTTTTTTTTTTCCCTTGCCCACCATCTTTATAAAATTGCCAGCCAATACTTAGGAAGGAAGCTCTGTGCAGGTATGTGTGTGGTCTGGGGTACAGAGTTGGACAGAAGGGGCTCTTTTCTTCATAGGAACTTCAACCCCTTCACATGTTAAAAAGAAACCTGAAAGCAGCGTATGTCAGGAATGATTCATTTTCATGTGATTTATAAAATGAGAGTATCAACAAACCAGGTTCAAAGATGTCATGGACTGAAATGTGCCCTTCCATAATTCATATATGGAACCCCTAATCTCCTAGGTGAATTTGGTGATAGCACCTTCAAGGTGGTAATTAGGTTAACTATACTCATAAGGAGAGAACCCCTAATCTGATAGACTGATGTCCTTCAACAAATAGGAGGAGATCCTAGAGAACTCTCCCTTTCCATCCGTGCATGGAGAAGAGAACACAATTGGAAGGTGACAAAACCACACTTTTCACAATTCAGAAAGAGAAACCTCATTAGAAGTGAACCATGATGGCACCTACATGGATGTCCAGTCCCCCGAATAGTGAGAAAATAAACCTCTGTTGTTTAAACCATTCATATGGTATTTTGTTATGGCAGGTTGACAGAGAGAGGGTGAGAGAAGATATCTTCTCTTTAGAGAAGAACCAGTGGTTAAGCACTCCTGGGTTCAAATCCCAGCACCAATCAATCAATCAATCAATCACACCAAAGAGCCTGTTCCTCTTAACTGAGTGTGCAACAGCAACTAGAAGGAAATGTTACTAACACCCATAGATTTCTGAGCAGAATGTTTGAAAAAAATTTCAATAAAAACAGAAGAATGAGAGCAATAAGATATGAGAAAATGAAGAGGTAGATGAAACAAAGAAGAATTACAATTAAATTTAAGATATAGCACCATATGTAGATTCAAACAATCACTGTACACAATATTTTATCTGAATCGGTGAAAGAGAAGATAATTCTGAGAAGTTATTTCTGTTGGTACAATTAAGAGACAAACTGATAAAAATAATGAAGGTAAAAAAATAAGTATTAAGAGAAAAAAATAAATTTAGAGATTAATATTAGAAAATAAGATAGGACCCAAGTAAATAAACAGTCTTTTTAAAATTGCTACATATATATCAGAGATGATATGGAATTAACCAAATAGGAAAGTCAAATTAGGAAAAGCCATGTCCATCTCTAGTATAACTAAATCAGATATACCCAATTATGATAAAGATAAATCAAAGATAATTGCTATAATTTCAAACAGAACTCAATGAGAGACTTCTATTTCTTGGAAAGTATGCTCTACTTTTTCATATTGCTCTTGCTAAGAACAATTCAATAGCCTGGGCTTTATGAATAAAAAAAAAAGCATAAGAAATCTGTTACAGATGGAGCAAGGAAGACAGAGACTCCACTTTTCCTTTGCTTCATATGTTGGAGAAGCCAGACCCAAAACACCAACAGATACTGACAAAAAAAAAAAAAAAAGAAAAAACAAGCAGAAAAAAGAGCAACAAGAAAATTGACTCTTGAAAAAGTCTTCTTGCTCTGACAAAATGAAAAACACAACAGGAAAGGCAGCAACCTAGAAAGAGGAAATTTTGGCCTATCAGCACTCTCATTTAGACATGCACCAAATAAGGGGTGGTCCTACTTCCACATCTGCCAGCAAAGAACTGCCAATCCAGAATGCTATATCCCCATAGAAAAATAACTCATCAATGAGGGAAATGTATGACATTCCCAAGTAGGAAAATAAGGCAATTAGTGCCATGAATCCTATTCTAAATGAATAGCTCACAGAGTTTTTTGTTTGTTTGTTTTTGGTAGCAGGGATTTAGTCTGGTGGTGCTTAACCACTGAGGCACATCCCATTTCTTTTTATTTTCTTATTTTGAGACAGGGTCTCATGAAGTTGCTGAGGCTGGTTTTGAACTGGCAATCCTCCTCCCTCAGTCTCCTGAGTTATGGGATTACAGGAACATACCACTGTGCCCAGCTAGTAGGAGTTCTTAAAACAGGGGGAAAAATGCTCAAAAATGAAATCTTGGAACATATGGAATAATAAAAGAAAGTAATAAGTGTAATAATATTGATAAATACAAGAAATTTTGATTTTCATCTTGAGTTTTCTAAATTACGTTTCACGATTGAAACAAAATTTGGAACACCATGTAATATGGTTTCAATGTATGCAGAGAGAATATTTAAGATAGTCATAAAACGAGAAAGGAAAAGAAAGGGAGGTGAGTGAGGTTCCTAATTTTCCTCTCAAACTGGTAAAGTGGTAAAATAATAGAGCAACCAATAATAAAAAATACTAAGAGATATACTTATAAACATTACAATTCATCAGACTAGAATTCAAAAAAACAGTCTAAATAATCTAGAGAAAACAGGAAAGATATAGAGAAATAAAATTTAAAAAAATAAAATGTTATTATAACATATCAATAATTACATTAATTAAAATTGGTCTAAATGTGTAAAGTAAAAGACAAGGATTTACAGAGTAGACACAAAAATGCCCAACTATACATTTTCTACAAGAAGCTCACTTTAAGTACAATATATATAAAACTTAAAAACCCAACAACCAAATAACCAAATATATAATGGTACTATTGCACAGTTACCAGAACTGATAAGTGACAATATCAATTCCCACAAAGTGCAGATAAACTGAATATCTCATGCATTGCAGAGGGACAATGTAAGATGGCAAACTACCCTGGATAACAACATAATTGTGTCTTTAAAATCAAAATACGTATATACCCTGAAACCCAGAAATTACATTCTTAAATATTTATTTAAAAAGAAGGAAAAACTATGACCACATGGAAACCAGTGCAGCCTGTTTATTTGTAACAAGCAAAAACTGAAAATATCCGAAATGTCCCGAATTTCACAAATGAACTGTGTTGAATGTTGAATCCATACCATCGAATATTACTAACCAATGAAAACAAACGAATCAATGATGCATGTAACCTCCAGGATGTGAGTTTGAATGAGAAAAAAAAAAGCCATTCTCAAAATGTCTCCTATGATATAATTCCATTGATATAAAATTTGTGAAATGGTGAAGTTATAAAAATAGAAAATGAATTAGTGACTGCCAGGCATTGAGGTGGTCAGGGGAGGCGGGTGTGAGTGTAGAGGGGTAGAGTATGGGGCAACATAGTTGTGATAAGTTGTCTGTATCATTATTGCAGTGGTTTGGTTACATAAACATCCTCATGTGACAAGTTAAATTACATAAAACTATATGTCTATATTGTGCCAATAAAAAGAGTCAAAACCTTCAGCAGTGTAAAATATTTTTTTTCATTAAGCACAAATTTATTGCTTTGGTAGGACTATATTTCAGTATATTATAACAACTATACTTGTTGAAAATTCAGCTTCTCAATTGAATTTTATAAGACAATATTAAACTAAAGAACATGAGAAGATCAAAATAAACACACACACACACACACACGTGTGTGTGTATATATATATATATATATATATATATATATATATATATATATACATACAACTATACAGAGACTGTGAGGGATATCTTACATTTTTTCTTTGCTCTTTCTTTCAGTCTCCTATTTTTCTTGGATAGTCATTAGTTATCATTGATTGAAAAAAAAAAACTCAAAAAATTAGACAATAAGATAACAAATAACCCAATCAACAAATGGGCCAAGGACCTGAACAGACACTTCTCAGAGGAGGACATACAATCAATCAACAAGTACATGAAAAAATGCTCACCATCGCTAGCAGTCAGAGAAATGCAAATCAAAACCACCCTAAGATACCATCTCACTCCAGTAAGATTGGCAGCCATTATGAAGTCCAACAACAACAAGTTCTGGGGAGGATGCGAGGAAAAGGGTACACTTGTTCATTGTTGGTGGGACTGCAAATTGGTGCAGCCAATTTGGAAAGCTGTATGGAGATTTCTTGGAAAGCTGGGAATGGAACCACCATTTGACCCAGCTATTCCCCTTCTCGGTCTATTCCCTAAAGACCTAACAAGAGCATGTTACAGGGACACTGCTACATCGATGTTCATAGCAGCACAATTCACGATAGCAAGATTGTGGAACCAACCTAGATGCCCTTCAATAGATGAATGGATAAAAAAAATGTGGCATTTATACACAATGGAGTATTACTCTGCATTAAGAAATGACAAAATCATAGAATTTGGAGGGAAATGGATGGCATTAGAGCAGATTATGCTAAGTGAAGCTAGCCAATCCCTAAAAAACAAATACCAAATGACTTCTTTGATATAAGGGGAGTAACCAAGGACAGGGTAGGGACGAAGAGCTTGAGAAGAAGATTAGCATTAAACAGGGATGATAGGTGGGAGGGAAAGGGAGAGAAAAGGGAAATTGCATGGAATTGGAAGGTGATCCTCAGGGTTATACATAATTACATATAAGAGGAAAGGAGGGGTAAGAGAAAAATAATACAAGTGGAAGAAATGATTTACAGTAGAGGGGGTAGAGAGAGAAAAGGGGAGGGGAGGGGAGGGGAGGGGAAGGGGGATAGTAGAGAATAGGATAGACAACAGAATACATCAGTCACTAGAATGGCAATATGTAAATCAATGGAAGGGTAACTGATGTGATACAGCAATCGGTATACGGGGTAAAAATGGGAGTTCATAACTCACTTGAATCAAACTGTGAAATATGATATATTAAGAACTATGTAATGTTTTGAACAACCAATAAAAAAATAAAATAATTTAAATCTAAAAAAAAGAAAAATTATACTAAGCATTTTAAAATGTGGGTGTATTACAACATTTGATAGATTTTATTGTGTTCATATAGCACAAAACACATAAGTATGTAAGTAATGATACAGATATAATATGGAATTAGTGTTATATTCTTTATAAACATTAGATACAGTTAAAGAAGTGTTATAAAGTTTTGTACTGCATATTTAAATTGAAGAAATACATTTAAGTTCATTATAAAATTATTCATGATAATTTACAATTACTTTGAACAGTGGAAAGAATTTATTACTATTATAAATTAAGAGCACATTTTTGAAATTTTTGTACTGGGGAACAAATTTTACTTTATTTTTATTCCATTGAAATTATATGAAATACAAACAAATTGAGTGACATTGTTTCCTTCCTAAGAACTTAAAAAATTTGTGCAAGAAAAAATCATAGGAATTCATTCTCTTCAGCATACCTCTAAATTTAATTTTACAATGGAATTTTGAAATTTTTGAATCTTTTGCCAACTTTTGAAATTGTGCTATCAAAACATTTTCTTCATAGTTAATCTTTCTTGTGTCAGAAAAAATAGCATTATGTACAAAAAATGCTTTCATCTAACTTCTGCATATTTCTTTATAAGTTCCAGAATTTCCTGATGGGTTACTACTATGTAGTGGGCACTCTTACAATAACAATTTTTATGACATCCTAAAATATTAGTTCTAAAATAAATTCATGTTTCTAGTTCTACAAGGTACTAAAAATAAAAACTCAGATCCCAAACTAATCAACAACAAAAACTGAGTGGAGTTTTGACACAAGAATAGAAACACTATGTAGAGTTTCCTAATGATGTCAAAATTACTCTGACAAGATTTTTAAAAAAAATATTTACTGTGGGTTAGCCCAGTGAATTACGATTTACTTGCCACAGAAACTGTTCGCAAATTAGAAAAATTTCTACTGCAATTAATAAAAAATAGAAAGTCATAAAAAATAAACTGTAATATATAATATACACACACACATTTATGAATGGCAAAATGAACCCCACAGTTAGGAATAACCATAATGCATTAATAAATATTAAAATGCTATTAAAGGACAAAAAAGTAATGATGAATTTTTCTGGACATTGAAATTATAAATTACTCAACTGTCCTAAATACCTACCTTTTCACATCTACTGAACATTCTACATTTTTTTCTTAGAAGCCTGTATGCACTTAAAGTATATCATCCAGGAAATGAAAATGTTTAGCATGGGAAACCAGTGCTGTGAACTAGTGCTGAATCTACTATCTGAGATGGAGTGAGTTGAATTTGAGTATGTGTTGATATAGAGATAGGAAAATAATATTGAAATAGCACAGAATGAATTCAGCTGTGAAAACATAAATCAGCAATATAGGTAAGTGATCGAAGAGAAGTATTAGGGAGGAAAAAGGAACAAACTATAGTGTCTCTAACCTGGATTTGACAATGTGGTCCTAATCTAAAGCTCAGAAAGTTACTTTGTATGTACCAACAAATGTATTCTGAAAGTTACATGAAGCGGCAAAAGGTCCTGGGTAACTAGAAAGAACAACATTGGAGGGCTGATGCTACCTGACTTTGTTGCTTACAATAAAGACACAGTAATCATGAGACAGTGTGACTTGGCAAAATAATACAAAAGTAGATCAATAAAATCGAAGAGAGAGCTCAGAAATAGACCCACATAAATAGAGTCAACATTTTACAAAGGAGTAAAGAAAATAACAATGGAGCAAAGACATTCTGTTTTCAACCAATAATGCTGGAACCACTGGACATGTACATGCATAAATGAATCTAGACTCAGAGCTTACAATCCTTACAGGAAGAAATTCAAAATACACCATAGACCTAACTATAAATGCAAATCTATAAATTTACTAGAAGATAACATACAATATCCAGATGATCTGGGATTTGGTGTGGTGATGACTTTTTAGCTACAACATCAATGACATCTATGAAAGAATTTACAAGCCAGACATCATTATAATGAGAAGTGCCTGCTCTGTGAAAGATTGCCAAGAGAATAAAAAGAAAAGCCACAGAAAACATTTGCAACAGACATACACACTCAAGTTTTCCTACTCACAGCTCTTAGGAAAAAAAAAAAAAAAGAATCAAAAAATGGGCCAAATATCTTAACAGACACTTCACCAAAGAAGATGTACTAATGGCAAATAAACATATAAGAAGATGCTCCACATTACATGCCATCAGATCCATTTAAATTAAAACAACTGATACCGCTATGGACCTAAGAATGTCCAGAATCCAGAACACGGACAACATCAGATCCTCATAGGATATGGAAGCACCTTTTATTTATTGCCATTGGGAAACAGTAAGACCCACTTGAAAGACAGTTTTATGGATTCTTATAAAAATTAAACGTTCTCTTACCATATGGCCCAGTCATCGCACTCCTGGTATCTACCCAAAAGGGCTGAGAACATGTCCACATAAAAGAAACCTGCACAAGCATGTAGTCCGCAGCTTCTTTCATCTTGCCAAAACAGAAGTAAGCAAGATGTCGTTCAGTGGGAAAACGGATAAACAAATTGTATTCTATCCAAAGCAAAATATTCTTCAGTGCTGAAAAGAAATGAGCCATGAAAAGACATATAGAAAACCTAAATGCATAATACTAACTGAAAGAAGGCAGTGTGAAAGGCTATGACTATGTGATTACAACTGTTGGACATTCCAGAATAGGCAAAACTGTTCAGTTTTCTTTTTAAACTCTGGAAAAAATAGAAGTAATTGGAAAATGGGAGTAGCAGCTGTCTAACCAATGGTTTCAAAATATAGCAATAAATTATTCAACTTCATATTTCCAAAAACCCAACACAACACAGAGAAACAAAAAAAAAACAACCTCTTGAATTGGATACAAGGGTGATTTATTTTTATTGTATGTTCCCAAGGTGACAACTATGCAGGTGAATTGGCACCTAAGTAGGGCAATAGTGAAGTCCTATATAAGGAAGACAATACGTAATTTCGTTTTGTTTTGGTTATGCTCAGTTTACCAGAGACTTGTGGCAGAAGACAAACGTTATGTGACAGTCATATTCTCTATATTCTTTCTTCCAAGGGCATGAATTCATTTTTTAGGTACACTTGTTGCCACCCCTCTGTAATTTTAGAGTTAATGCCAAATGAAGGGATACTTATGTCTTTTTGGACTAATTTTAAACTTTTAATATTATTCTTTTACTATAGGTGTTGTTATATTATTCAAACTTCTTTTTAAAAGGACAATTCTTTTTTAAGATTTCCTTTTCTATTGCTCTTATTTACTTTTTTAAACAGATACATGAAAACCCACAAAAGATGCACAAATTAATGGGGCACCATGTGATGTTTTGATGCTTATATCTCCTTTTTTATCACTTTAGGACAAAAAAAATTCTTTCTTCTAGCTTTTTGGGATATGCAGTATATAATTATTAACTATAGCCACCCTTTTGTGCAATATTACATTGGAACATATTACTCCTAACTGCACCTTATTCTTGCATAATATAGAATCATTTTGCATAGCTATACAGTATGGAATTTCACTAGTGCTAATGTCTAAAGAACAATAATTATTAAAATATTTTTTTAATCCATGTTCATAATTTCCCTGATTAAAATGACAATTCATAGGCTTTAAAAAGTTGCACTCTCTGTAGATATCATTAATGCACAACTGGTATGACTTATACAAATTAGCATGTGTATTTGTTATGAGGGCTAAATTTTCTTGGTATCCTTTAATACATTTAAATACAATTTTTCCCTCAAAACTTTAGTTGATATCCCCTTTGTCATTATTTTCTTATCTTCCTCCCAGCTATCTGGTCTTTCATTTTATATGTTCTTGTTTAGAGGTCTAAGGCAGACAGCGGAGGAAGCAAGCTACAGGGAATTTCTTTGGCAGCTCAGAATCTTTTAAAAAGTTACAACAATGCTCAATGGCTTCTATTCCTGGAGAAACTCAAGGGTTTCTATTCATATGAGCACCAGCCAATAGCCATGATCATCATAAACAAAGATGTAACAATTCTGGGTACAAATGCTACCGTCATTTTCTTGACAATTACAATTGTCAGAGTGTCCATCATCCTTCAGTAGCAGGGAAAAATTTTCCTAAATGTCTCATGCAATATAAAAAAGTCAATACTTTTTTTAAATTTGATGCTTTAAAGTTTGTCAGTTTAATTCTATTTGTGACTGTCAAAAAAAAAGCAAAAATTATGCAGATGATTACTCTGTGTAAATTCAGTCAGTAATTTTCTGAGGCTACTTGTTCAGTGTCATTGAAAAATGGTGCTCCTGTCATAATTATTTGAGTTTTATGCAAAATTGTTCATCTTGAGAAATAAATAACTTCTTATACTTATCAGAAGCTAAATGTGGTTGAATTAATATTGTTTTAATTTATGCTATTGATCAGCAACATTTTTAAATAAAAATACTTCATGTAACAAAATTGTTATAACATTTTCCCCTTGAGAATTAGAATTTATTAAAAGAGCATAGGATGTCCAACCTCAAGATTTTCAACTCCTCTTTTTTCTCACAACAGTTGAAATGCTTGAAATATTACAAAAATATTCTTGGCCTTTCAATTACTGTCCACCATATTTGAGATCCACACTAGACTTTGTACCATGACCTTCACAGATTTCATCAAGACATTTCTTTATGCTTTAGTCCATTGGGGCTGCTATAACAGAATAACACAAACAGGGTTGATTAAAAAAAAAGACATGTATTTTTCTGAGTCATGGAAGTCCAAGATCAAGCACTGGTTCTTGTGACACCTTGTAAGGCTCACTTTCTGGTTCATAGATAAGCACACTAAATTCAAGGTCGGTGGTGCTATACATTTTCCCATCTCCCATTTCTGAATACCATCACCTTAGGCCTTAGGATCTCAAAATATGAATTTGGGGGATAATAGCACTATTTGTAATTATTTCTTGCTCTAAACCACTTCATAACCTACACAAAGTTATCTACTATTTTATTTTTCTATTTTTGCTATGTTTTGATGAATGTATGAAATAAACTCTTTCTGTGCTCTTTCCTTCCTTTTGCTTTCATTTATTCAGCTCTACAACTTATGCACTTAACCTGGTTTTATTAATTATTTAATTGCTACATGTATTTAGTTGGTTCATTACACAGGTACATGGGAGGGTAGTTATTTGGATAGATAATATATACACTTTGTAGAAATTTCAAAGTGAACCCACACTTTTATCTGCAGCAGAAGATCCAACCTGCTAAGGGATCTTTCATTGAGTATTCCTGCAAATCTACATGCTTCTAACCCATGCTGTGACTCCCCTGCTATACTGCAATGCCTGCCTGCAATCCTTGGATTGGTGTTATAAGTATGTGAAAAGCCATCCAAAAAAGGAGAACTTTTTCTACTTGGTCTTATATCCCTTTGTTCAAAGAATTCTCTGTGAGAACAATTATTCCTATAGAATAAAGATAGCAAAATATAGTATACATGGTGTGTTGGCATGTATAACTAACAATAATATTGTCCTATTACTATAATTGAATTGATAAATTTGTAGCATCTCTACCTAAGCATGTTATCTTACTACCAATGGTGATAATTGGTTTGCAGATAGATAGTTTGTCATATGTTGACTTATCATTTTTAAAAATTCTAGAAAATGATTGTATGAATTTAAGATCTATGTTATGAAGCTAGGCAAACAGAACAAAGTGAGATTCCTGCTGAGTTCTCTCTCTCTGTATGGAATATTAGGTCTTCAAAATAATTCTGAATCAAGAAAGAACTTGAGTTATTTCTGTTAGGAATCAGCAGGAACAATGTAGTCAAGAGGTGCAGAAACTGCAATAGGTGCCAGGTGCAACCTGGTGGACCAGCTACCACCCCAAGGGAAAGGAGTTCTGGCTAAGGGTTCTTTCCTGTTTCCTCTGCCCAACATACAACAAGCTTTCATGAAAGATGAGGCGATTTGAATAGAATATACAAGACAATATGAAATGGGAGAGAAATAAAAAGGAATAAATTGGATAACAATCTGAAAATATAGAATAGAACTACAGGAGAGTGAAGCCTCAAGATGATTCTGGCCTTCTTATTAGTAAAGAATGTGCTTCACATCAGCAATGTTAAAGAGCATCTTCAAAAGTTGCTTTCTGCTGCTGTACTTCATACTGAGTATGGTTATCTTATTAATTATACATTATCATCCATGTAAGATTCTTATAACAATGCACCATATTAAGAAGCAGCCTATAAATGCAGTGTACTGTTTAAGTAGATTAACGCCCAACATGTGATAAATAATATGGTTCAGTATTTGAAGAAGTTCTACCCAATATGCTGCTTCCTCGGTGTTGAATCAGTGCACACACAAGAACACACACACTCTCTCACACACAAGAACACACACACACACACACACACACACACACACACAGAGTGTTCTGGAGAGAATGATATTCCCTTGCACCTTGTAGAAAATTGGAAAGAAAACTACAAGTCGGGTCTCTTACTCTTTCTGCTTTTTATAAAAATACATTATTTAAGGTTATGGCACAGTTGTTTCCCCTAGAGGTGTTTTTAAAGAAAACAGTCTTATCTTAAATGTTCTGTTCTATTTCCACAATTCTTCAGCAAAATTTGACTAAAGTCAGATTGACAAGGACTGTATGATTATTTTCCTAAAAGGCCCAAATTACTCTCCTTTATTAAACAACCTAATATCATGATTTTTGACAAATAGCACATAGTGTATAACTTACTACTAAATGTATCTCTATAATTCTTTTTCCTCTACACTTTCATATAACAAATTCAAAGAGTGTTGTCAAATGTTTAGAATGGCTGTAAATGTATTAAAGATCAATATTGAACATTGAAATAGTAGTGAGACAAATTCAGGGAGATAAAATATTTTTTTTCATGGTTTTGGAGAAAAATAAAGGTTGGTAGAATGTCAACATAAGTTTCAGACCTCATTTCAGTTTGGTGTTCATTAAACTTAGTGATCGTCAGTAAATCTGTTATTAAGGAATTGCGAGTCAAATTTTTATTTTCTATATGATATTACTAATCTACATCCTAATTGTAGTTCAGAAATATATCAAACTATCCATAGATATTTATTGGAATTTTTTTCATGGTATTTAAATTTTATTTATTTATTTTAAAAATTTATTTGATACCAGAGATTGAACTCAGGAGTGCTTAACCACTGAGCCACTTTCCCAGCTCCTTTTTAATTGTTTTTTAAATTTTTTATTTTGACACAGGGTCTTGACAAGTAACTTCAGTCTTGGTAAATTGCTAAGATTGGGTTTAAAATGGTGATCTACCTGCCTCAGGTTCTCAAGCCTTTGGGATGAACATCATGTGCCACCATGCACAGCTTGTATCTAAAACTTTTAAAATTTATTTTATAAGACACTGACATTTGTCTTGGAACAGAGCATTATCTTATAAATAAGCTTAGTATGTCATGATAATTTGCAACTCAGATAGACAAATGATTCCGAAACTTGATACTAAGTATAATAGAATGTTAAGTTAGGGATTATTTATAATTTCACCTACCTTTATTGGGACTAAAATGTAGTTAAACTATTCCCAGAGATTAGTGCCCTTGTAAGTTAATGTCACTATAATTATTACTGTAAATTTGGTTCAGAGAATAACCAATTAAAACACATTCCAACAGTGCAATATTTGTGTTTGGGAAGGACAACTCACAAAAAGGGAGCATGTGACTAGAAATTAGGAAAGGACTTAATATTAGTATGACTAGACATCAGAATATGTAATAAAGGGGCTGAAACACTCCATACGTTGGACTTTTACATTCCAAGCAGAAGAACAGACAGGTGCAGAATTAAGAGTGCAGGTAAGTGGCATTATATTAAAAATGACTCCTAGAGGAGATAAATTCTGTAAGAATCGGTTTACCTGTCTTTCATCTTTCACAAAACCAGAAGACTTAGGTACCCAAATACCTATGTGAGAAAGTGAAAAAAGTTCTTCCTATGTTACTGTGTCCCAATTTTCTAACAAGACACCTGGGCCTCAAATTTGCACCATTAAGAAGGAAATTTATTCCAAGAGTATGCCCAAGAGATGAAGTAGTTTGGGTGATCAAAAATCAATACTCAAAACCAGGCCTGATGGTGCACTCCTGTAATCCCAGTCATTGGGGAGCCTGAGTCGGGAGGATCACAAGTTTGATCCTAGCCTTAGCAATTTAGTGAGGCCCTAAGCAACTGAGTGAGACCCTGTCTCAAAATAAAAAATAAAAATAAAATAAAAAGAACTGGGGATGTGGCCACTGGGGGAAACAAGCAGGTGAGAAAGATTGGATCTGGTTACAGAAAGGAATCTATCTGTGACGGAACTCTGGGAAATCATTTTGTCATTAAACTTTTGATGAAAAGTCAGTTCTGAGGATAACAGCTGAGAAACCTATAGCATAAAATTATAAATGTACAATATTACCAAGGAACTTGGTTGAAAAATGAAAGGATTTAGACAGAGGTTGTCCTCAGTGAGTGTGAAGATAATTTCTCACCTAAAGACTCACAAGAGAAACTAACAATTATTCTTTTTTAAATAATAACTTGCAACATATGCAATAGTTTTGCTTAAGAGTGAAAGTAAATTTTAAAATGAGTTTATTTTCATTTTATTTGGAAGAGTGTTATGAAAGGCACTCAGAGACTTTCCAGCATTGTGGAAAAGACTCAAATAGCCAAAGCAGTTCTTAGCAAGAAGAGTGAAGCAGGAGGCATCACAATATCAAATCTTAAACTATACTACAAAAGCTACAGTAACAATAACAGCATGGTATTGGCACCAAAATAGACATGTAGATCAATAGTACAGAATAGAAGACACATAAACAAACCCACATAAATACAGTTATCTCATACTAGACAAAGTCACCAAAAAAATACAGTGGAGAAAAGATAGCCTCTTCAACAAATGGTGCTGGGAGAAATGAAAATCCATACGCAGCAAAATAAAAATAAACCCCTATCTCTCACCATGCACAAAACTCAACTCAAAGTGGATCAAGGACCTTGGAATTAGTCCAGAGGCCCTGTGCCTAATAGAGGAAAAAGTAGGCCCAAATCTCAATCATGTCAAATTAGTGTCCTACTTCCTTAACCAGACTCTTAAAGTGAAAGAAATAAAATGAAGAATTAATAAATTAAATGACCTCAAACTAAAAACCTTCTTCTCAGCAAAAGAAACAATAAGGTAAAAAGAGAAAGTACATTTTGGGAGAAAATTTTTGCCAAACGCACATCAGATAGAGCACCAATCTCCAGGATATATAAAGAACTCAAAAAAACTTAAAACAAACAAAACAAAACAAAACAAAACAAAAAACCCAAAACAATCCAATCAACAAACGGGCTAAGGAGCTGAACAGACATTTCTCAGGAGATTCTATCAACAAATATATGAAAAAATGTTCAACATCTCTAGTAATTAGAGAAATGCAAACCAAAATTACTCTATGATTTCATCTCACTTCAGTCAGAATGGCAGTTATTAAGAATACAGACAACAATAAATGTTGGTGAGGAAGTTGGGGAAAAGGCACACTCATACATTGCTGGTGGAACTGCAAAATTGTGCAACCAGTCTGAAAAGCAGTATGGAGATTCCTTAGAAAACATGGAGTGGAACCATCATTTGACCCAGCTATCCCACTCCTTGGTATACCCAAAAGATATAAAATCAGCATACTATAGTAACGCAGCCACATCAATGTTCATAGCAGCTCAATTTACAATAGCTAAACTGTGGAATCAACCTAGATGCCCTTCAGTGGAACAATGTATTAAGAAACTGTGGTACATATTCACAATGGAATATTACTAAGCATTAAAAGAGAATAAAACTATGGCATTTGCAAATAAATGGATGGAGTTGGAGAATATCAAGTTAAGTGAAGTAAGCCAATCCCCAAAACCAAAGTCCAAATATTCTGTCTGATAAGTGGATGCTAATCCAAAATGGGGCAGGGGTTGGGGAATGGGGAAAATGGTGAAACTTTGATTTGGCAAAGGGGAGGGAGATGTGGGGAGGTTTCATGGGAGCAGGAAAGATGGTGGAATGAGATGGACATCATTACCCTAGGTGTATGTGTGACTATACATATTGTGTGACGCTACATTGTGTACAACCAGAGAAATTAAAATGTGTGCTGCAATTGTCTACAATGAATCAAAATGCATTCTGCTGTCATATACCTAAATTAAAATAAATCAATTAATTAATGAAAAATAATAACTTCCAAAATGTGCAATAGTTTTTCTTAAGAGTGAAAGTCAATTTTAAAGTTATTTCTTTTAATTTTGTTTGAAAGAGTGTCATGAAAGGCATTCATAGACTTTCCAGGATTATGCAAATCTCCATGCCATCCACATTGCATAACTGAAGTGAGTTTGGGCTGTACTGTAATTCTGATCAGATCTCCAGCTTGATTTTCACACTAATGTCACAGACTCAAATACTTTTCTCATCAGGACCTGTAAGTTGACCATGACACCTTTGAAATAATGCAGAATGTCTTTCTTTCTGTCAAGCTTCTGTGGAACATCTTTCAAGTGCCTTGGGCCACCTGTAAGGAGAATTGCTGACAGTTGAAAATCAGACCAACTATTCTCTGCACATAAAGGCACAAAAGAATATTTCAACTTCCTTATGATGGCCTTAAGGTGTTAGAGTTAGAAGAAATATGGGGTAAGAACTAGAACATTTTCATAGGATAAAATACATAAAAAAATTGGGGATTTGTATTTTCTGGGGCCAAAAGAAAGAAGAAATAACAAGAAAGAGCTATGGATCATACTTAAAAAATATGGTATCTGGGCAAAATTCATTATAGGAGATTTTTACTAAAGGTATGTTTTATGAAAGCTTAGCTAGCCCATAGTCAAATCTGAGTTTTAAAATTAGTCTTACTAAGTAAAATTTTACGTATCTGGTTTCCTCAGAAAATAAGAAATTTGGGTGTATGCAAATTCCTGGCTTTAAAACTTCAGAATGAGGACACTGTAATTATGGCAGAAGCTGCTATTACCACAATGTGGCTCCCCCTTCCTTTGGCTAGTGTGATTGCAAAGTCATACCTTCCCATCCAAGAACTACGGGTTCACATCCCATTTGCCAAAGGAAAGGTCATGTGATGCAATTCCTGTCTTAAAACATGAGCAGAAATTATATAGGTGCATTTTTCCTTCTACTTCCTGCCTGGAGTAGGAATTTGTGACTTAGAAATACAACGGCCATCTCTGGGTTTCCTGTATTGAAATATGAGGAAATTATTTGGAGAAAATGTTTGATTTTTATTGTCATGGAACAGTACAAATCATGAGAGTAGGTAGATGAGACTACGTAGGAAAGTTTATAAAATGAAAACACCAGTGGTGTAAGAACACAACCCTAAGAAAATCCAGGGTATAAGGGGTAAGAGGCAGGTGTAAGAATAACACACAACTTACGATTGTTGGGGAAACCCTTTACAAACAAAAAACAAACAAAAAACAAAAACAAAACAAGAAAAAAAAATGGGCATGAACTAGAAGAGAATGTTGTAGTGGATAGACAGGGGAAGAGACCATTTTAAGAGAGAGATAAGTATTTTACTGCCATCATGTGTTAATAGCAGAGGCACAAAAATGGGGCCACAAATTTTCAAATTTTTGCCATTGTTGGAATGACCTGAGAAGAACAGCTTTGTAAGAGTGGTAGAGATAAAACCCTGTGTGTTAGTTTTAAAAACGAAAAGATAAGTGAGGAGGTGAGCATTCAGAGTAGGAGACTCTACAGAAGGTTGAATGGAAAGAGAGAAATGGGAGCTTATGTAGGAGGGAAAACTCTGTCAAAGGAAAGAATGGGGCATATTTATAGTCTAAGGGAATAAACTCAATAGAAGGAGGAAAATAATAGGAATTCCGGGTGGGAGTTCTGTCCAGTGATTAGTAGTGGACAGAGGCTGAAGGGCAGAGAAGGAACTGTTTAAACAGGAAAAGGGATAGATACGTGTCCTTGGATAAAAGCAATTAAGGGGGATTGCCAGTGTTGGCAAAATTGAAATTAAAATGAGGTACAAACAGAAGCATGTCCACATTTACCTCTTCCTCTAGCCCCCATAAAGTAGAAGATAATATTGACTACTTTGAAAGACAGATTGGAAATTGTGTTATTTGCATTGAATCTGGTTAAAGATTCAGCAAATATTAATCTAATATTGACTACGTTCTAGAAATTTCAAGACATATAGTAGTAAACAAAACATGCCTATTAACTCTTTTTTTTTCCCATTTCAGAGACTGTGTTTTAATTGGAAATTTTACTAAATCCTAGTTGATGAAAAGGTATCTTTATAGAAAATAAAATGGAGGGATTAAAGGGGCTTGACAAGTTGCTTCTCTCTGAATTGCTACATAAATTTCAGGGATTTAACACCAACAAGTGAGAAGACCAATTTATATTTGTGGTTTAATATTTACCATCATTTGCTCTAAAATTAATATTGAATGTGAAAATTTATATGCATGGCAGAGTAGCAATACTAGGATTTTTTAAAAAAATAATCCATTGTGAGGGTCTCAGAAACAAGCATAATTGAGACGTATATATTCAAATGAGTATTTAGTAAAAGAGTTATGCTTGATTCTCAAAATCTTGTAAAAATTTCAAAATGTTAGAATAAAAACAGACTATTTCAATGTTATAATAAAGTTATTTTTTTGTAATTTGTTCTCTCTTTTTTTGTCTGGTCTATATGTGTATGTATTTATTGTTCAGTTCTATCAGATAGGGTAAATCAATTATCTGAATTTCCCATATTGAATCATTATCGACTCAATTGTCCCCACTTCAGAAATCAATCATCTAAAATACAAATTTACTCAAAACAAGCCAGCAAAATTCAAAATATTCTCATTTTAATATTTAAAATAAAATACCAAGAAACTTGGAGTTTGTTGAAAAATGCATAGTATAAAATTAGGATACCTTCTAAACAATAAGATAGTAGCTTTTTACAATCTTAATGTTAAGATGCCTTCAGATCATAGTTTCTACATTTTTTTTTAAACCAGGGATTGAATCCAGAGGCACTCAATCACTGAGCCACATCCCAAGCCCTTTTTATATTTTATTTAGAAACAGAGTCTCCTAAATTGTTTGGGGCCTCCCTAAGTTGCTGAGGCTGGCTTTGAACTTGAGATCCTCTTGCCTCAGCCTCCTGAGCTGCTTGGATTACTGGCATGCAACACTGTGCCTGGCCCATAGTTTCTACATTTTATTATGAACATTAAATTACCAGAAATACATGGCAGTGTTAATAACAACCATTGCTGCAATCTAATTACAAAACACTGAAGTAGTTTTACAGGGTGAATTTTCACAAGTTAGCATGAAGATATTATTCAGTAAGGATCTCCCGTTAGAAAAGGGTCTTATTGGCTAAGTTTGAGCTGTGGGTGAAAGAATGTTAAAATTCTAAAATGAGTACCATCCCCAAATGGCAGTCTTTGCAGCAGGAGAGATGGAAGTTCTGGGAGTGTCTTCTCCCCTGATCAAAATACCCTGCATCCAGGAAACAGTTCTTCTCTTGATAAAAGGACCATAACTGATTAGCAAGTCCATATGACATAACCTCAAACAATTTTTAGAAAAAATAACAAGATTTGTGAGTTATTGCCATGTGTCCCTTGCAAGCTGTTTTATATTCATCATGTCCTCCCCCAAAGAGTATGGCTTCATGCAGACAGCATGCCATCTACTCTGCTTTCTCTTCTACAATGTCTAGTGGAATATTGGGTCATTAGATAAGTATTTGTATTTTTGATAGCTCAGTGACAAAATGTGTGAGCCTCATCCTAGGAAACTACTAAACTATTATATCAATGATGATTGCATTCATCATATTTCAAGGCATTGCTAAAGCAGACCAATGATAATATTTTCAGGTTGTAAGTTTTTTCTTGTTTCCATTTTCATAGAATGAAGCTTACCAAATCAAATACTATATAATATCCCATTTTGAAGTAGAAAAATGAGATACATAAAAGTGTGTAGTTAAATTTCAAATGACATCTATGTGACAATGTTTCCCAGTTTCACAAGAGATAATATTTAATAACATTAAATTATAATATTTAATAATATTTATAAGATGCTTCACAGTTTACAAAATATTTTGCATACATAAATCTTTAAAACTCTATTTTATAGACATTTTCTAGCAACCTAAGGATGCTTTTTTTTGGGGGGGGGTACTGGGGATTAAACTCAAGGGCACTCGACCACTAAGACACATCCCCAGCCCTATTTTGTATTTTATTTAGAGCTACTTAGTGCCTTGCTTTGGCTGAGGTCGGCTTTGAACATGCAATTCTTCTACCTTAGCTTCCTGAACCGCTGGGATTACATGCATGGGCCACTGTGCCTGCTCTAAGGATGCATTTGATTCAGTATAAGAGATATTTTGATAATGAAGTTTGCTGGTCCAAATTTGCAGCCAGCAAAACCATCCATTTAATGCCCAAATGTAAATCAGGCTTTTCAGACTATAGCTAGAGGTTTGATGATTCTGAAAAGAAATGCTTATATATTAGACGTCTAAGTAGAGTTCTGGAGAATACTCGAGAAGGGCCCACATTGAATTTTGCAAAGTTAGAATTGACTGATGTCCCAAAATAGAAACTGGGTACTGAAAGGCTCCTGCTTTCCAGCTGGCATAATTGTACTTATGTTGTGATCATTTGAAAGAGTTGGAGTGGGTGACGTCTAAATTCCTCTTTGAAAACAACAGTTGATTTTCCCACCTTAAATCTACATTTAAAAAGAAAATAAAAAATTTAAAATCACAGAGGAAGTTGAAGTTTTTATTATAGTGTTCAGAGCTCCATGAACTATAGTTAAATTTAAATGATGTAATTACAGCAATTAAGTGGAGAACAGGTAGTACATGTCCAGTATGTTTGATGTCATATAGATAAATTAATAATCATCCAAGAACTTGAAATGTGCTAAACTTTAACATTTGAAATTAATGGCTATCTTTATATGAGCAGAAATTAGGATAGGCAAGGAAAACCACTTGAAAATTTCAAACAATTACATAGACCATCTTCTATATTAGTATCACCTTTTCCTGTTAGGACAGATGTTTTTTTTTGATTCATGATTGGGTTATGTCTCAACATGTTGAAAATACATTTAATGCAATTAACCTTCCAAATGTCATGGCACAGCAACACAGTACACTGATGGCTGCTGGTTATTTGCACTCATGATCTCCGGACTGACTAGGGGATGCAGCTCCTGCTTCTGCCTCCATCATTAGGGAGGATTGTACTGCATATTGATAATCCAAGAAAAGGTCCAAACTTTAAATTTGAAAGGCAGTTTCTATTGAGTCACTTTTGCACATAATGAAGTCCAGAGATCTGAGAAACAGAAAAGACCAGTATATAAGGCAAGGAAATCTAGCTGAGGATGAAATAATTGGTATGGGATATTAGAAGAAAGCTGAGCAGCTCTGTGGCTGCTTGATTATTCTAGAATGTGGGAAAGCAGTTCTATGTACCAAAAGTAGGAGGAGGGACAAAAGAGTCCCCAAAACAATCTACCCTTTTGCTACTTTGGCTAATGATAGCCTGCAGACCAAATGCACTCCACCATGGGTTTCATGTAATTTCAGTTTTGTTGCAACACAGCAACAGTAATGTATGTACACATTGTGCTTTTGTACCACCAATAGGAGAGGTGAATACTTGGGATGGAGATCCTGTGACTCATGGAAACAAAGATATTGAATGTTTGCATCTTTACAGAAAATGTTTGCTGACCCTTGTTGGAGACTATCACCCTTGGTCTGGTCTGGGTCTACTTTAGAGGAAATGGAGATCTAAGTAATTAAAAAGGAGGCATGCATCTATTTTTATCCTTTGCACTGAATGAATTGCCTTCTAGTTCAGATTCTCAGTGTAAGGACCACCTTTCCCAGACTCTCTAATTAACTTCTCATTTTACTCAAGAGAACCCACCGATTTACTGAACACTTAAATAATGATCATTTTGAAAAGTTATGATTCAATTCCATGACAGATATGACCATTAACAAAAATGATTAATAAAAAACATCTATATGCTGGGTTTTTTCCTATTTTAAATTTAATGAGATGCATAGTTAAATATTATTCTTGAACTGTACCTTTATAATGAAATATCAGATCAATATCTGCTATTGCAAATTAATCTTAGGGCATTTTAAGTATGTACTATGCAATCCTTCATTCAAAATAATATATGTGTGAGCATTCAGGATGTTTGAACATTTTAATAATTTTTATTCTGTAGCTCATTTACTTGTAGGTAATAGGGCAGAATGGGGATATAGAGATGAAGGCACAAATCTTGCCATTAGAAAGTAAAAAAAGAGTGATGAGGGTAATCAGCTAATAATAACATGGGGTAGCACCCTGATTAGTCTGGGTCTTTTGTGGAGCAAGTGGGCTCTATGGTGTAGGTGGGACTCAGGCTAAAACTCTGTGGCTCTTAAATCAAAAAGTTGTGAGTTTGCATATTGCCTCTGCCACTTTCAGCTGTATAAGTCTGGATGTGTTTTTTAATTTCTTTTGCTTCCTCATGTATAAAATGCAACTATTGTATAGTTTAGAAAATTAAGTATAATATTGGTACTTAGGGTGTTTCACACATCTTTGAATTAGATTAAGATTCCCAAACAAGCTGGTGTTATGTTTATTATTATTGCTGAACTTTAGACTTCTCACTTTTTCCCCTGATTCAATATTTAATGTGTTAATGTGTCATCACCCCCGTCTCACGTTAGTAAGAACCACATAGCAGTCACTGCAGCACAGTGGTTTTTATTTTGTTTATTTTGATAGCCTCCACTACCACCCAGTACTGAGAAGATTGAAGAAACTCCGGTTTCATCGTCCATAGTTGGAAATGACTACACTTAACTTGAAGAGCTTAGTGCTGCCAAAGCCTTCGCAGCCAGTGATTTGACAACAGTCCAGCTATTAACATGGAAGAGAAAAAAGTAACAAAAAATGTTTTAATAAACCAATACATCACTGTCAGGCAGCATATGGAGAAGCACAGAAATAAGGCCGCTAAAATTAGAACAAATTGAAATCTATTAAAAAAATGTGTTGCCTAAAACTTGTCATCATTTATTATGTTTATGTGTAGAACAGGAAGCATGGTATATTAAAAAGTACAAGGCTCTTATGGGCAGAAACTGGGTTTAAATCCCATCCAAGGAAGTTACTAATGCCAATTTAAGAAGGGAATATCTGATTTCACTCCTGCCCACCCTTGCCTGCTCCTTGGTCCTCCTGTAACAATTGGCCATGCATCCCACCCTTCTGATATAATAGTGATGATGCAGGGAACGCAACCCCTAACTCCTTGATCAATTAAGACAGATGAAAGTGACCCCAGCAGTGCCAATTAGTCCTGTCTGGGATTGCTATTAGACCATGAGGAGAGAGAAGTTGTCTTTCTTCTTTGTGAGGCTGGAAGATTTGATGTTGGTAGTAACTTTGTCTGAGAAATGAAACCAAGCAGTAACAAGCAGAGGTGACTGCCAGAGATGTGAGATAAAGCCCAAACACAGGCTGTGAGTCCATGAATCTAGCCAAGGAGGAAGTCAAGCCATAAAATAGCAGAACAAAGGGAGAGAAGGAGAGAGAGAGCACACCTTAATAAAGCCATTCATAGAAGATTAACTCCAAAGACCTTGGATTTTGAGAACGCTAATAGCTAGGTCACAGAGAGGAGCCAGGACATCACTGGATTCCCCCTGCCACAAATACACTTCCCAGTATAATTAGCATAGTGACCCATTCACTCTGAAACATGACCTGGTTTGGATATGAATTTCTCCCCACTGCTAGCTCAGTTTCTCTGCCTTATCTAAACTGAATACATCATTACCATGTACCTGTTGTGATTAGCCTTAACAATGGTAGAAAAACCCATAAAGAGGATTAGTTAGAGGTATGAATTTTTGAATTCCCAGGAATGTCATTTTTTAAGTGAGGAGTAAGAGTGAACTTGAATAAATTGAGTAGAAATATTCTATTAGGTTTTACATATTTTTTGAAGCAAAATTACCAAAGGAGAGAAAAAAAATATATCTAATGCTTCCCAGAAAAGAAGATAAATGATATCCTTGATAGCCTTAATACATTATGTTTTAAGAGATGTGAGATATGCAGCAAAGAATCCTTTCTGATTATATTTTATATGCTAATACTTTTTAAACACTTAAAAACAAATTATAGTTCACTCTCATACTTCAAATTATTCTCCTTATACTGACTCTCACATGTTTTCCAGAAGAAAAGAAGCCATTAAAAAGTCATCCCAATTAAGAACATACTTCTTGAAAAAAGCTTATCGGGATTGCATGATCCCTGTGGGGTGTTCAACAATTCCAAATATTTGTGAATAATTACACTAAAGAGACATCTTTGTAACAAAAAAATTCAGATATATTGCTTTTTCTCAGCAGGAAAAATTCATATAGCCCCCAAAGAAGGATAAAGTACATGTAATTCCATGCAAATGGTATGGTGTTGAGATCTCAGATAATATGAGAAGAGAGAATGCATCATTTTATCTGATTCTTCAAGTGATAGTGATCCAAATATGAAAGAAAACCAGTGTGTACAAGCACTCCACCTTATTTGAAGGCTATTGCTGGATGATAGAGTACTATTGTGTTATCTACATGTCGAAGAGTCAAGATAATAGGATCTGTTTAGCCACTTACCAATTCTGAGTGTTCTCCATCCAATTATGAAACCCAGTGATTGAAAGACCTCAGAGTATAATTAGCCAATTTTCTTTACAATGATTTGAAGTCCCTTTTTTTCTTTAGCTTTTCATTAAACTTCACAAGCAAACCCTCATTTCATTTTAAACAAAAACCTTCCATGGAAAAATTTCAGTAAAAATGAAAGTTTGGAAACAAAGTACAAAAATCGTAGTCAGGTCCTATATTGGCTTTCTATTACTGCAACAAATACCTGAGATAAATTAATTTAAATAGAGGAAAGGCTAAATTTGGCTCATAGTTGTGGAGGGTTGGTCCATATTCTGCTGACCTGCTTTGGGGCCTGTGTTAGTCCAGTACATCATGGTGGATGGGGAACACATGATAAAACAAAGCTCCTCACCTCACCTCAGGGTGGTTGGGAAGTGGAGAGAGAATGGTCTGGGGTCCCAGTGTCTGCAATACCTTCAGTGACCTAACTTCATTCTTCTAGACCACCTCTTAAAGATTCTACCACTTCCCACTAGCAACATAGCCTGGTGACCAAGGTCCTTACCACATGGTCATCATGGGACACTTGTCCCGACCACAGCAGGGCCATATTTGCTGAATGCTTTGGACTCTGTGGTTTTTCAGTTCAAACAGATGGACATGGTGCTTTTACATGCTTTGGATTATTTCAGCTCTGCTTGCATCAGTTTGTGACAGGGAAAGGAAATACCCCTGCCCTCCCAGGGCCATAATTATGAATCATTATACCCATTCTAGTCACATAAATGTCAATACCATGCTGTGTCCAGAAGGATAAATCCTATGCCCCTAATTTCCTGTTACTCAGATCACTATATTATTGCTGCTGTACTCACACAATTATTCAGCTATTTAGATGGTTGGCAATGAGATAAGTTAGCTGTGAACCAAACATATTTAATTACTTTTTTTCTGCCATTGGAAAAACTGATTTTCATCGGGTGAAATTAGACTTTCAAGAGCAATAAAGGAAGAAGGAAAGGAGTGGCCTTTGTCAGAGTTTTCCCAAATAAACATATGAAAAATTGTCCTGGCTGTTATGTGAATGTTGAATATTAAATGAGTGAAGGAGAGATCATTATCTTTTAATAAAAGAAGTTGGGAGTTGTGCGCATTTGACAGATGGTACATTGAATTGCACCACCCAAGTGAGGCTCTCTGATCCCCTAGTGGAGGTATAAACCATACATCTCAGGTTTTGACAGGCTTATTCCTATTCCTCATCTAATATGGAGCCCAGAACACTCATTTTAGTACAAAGAACTCTCTTCCCTTGGTCTCAGGAAAAAACATCACTGCAAATGGTATTTAATTTGCTCTTCATTTCTCATACCCAAATCAATTCTTGAATCAGACATATGTGATGACGTATCTACATGTCTTGTGCTACTATACTGGCCTGTCTTAGAAAGATTTGGCAAGTCAAGAAAACAATTTAAGAAAATAGATAAACCTATCATTTTAGTGAAAAAAATAATAATTGTGAGCAAACTATATGCATATCAGTATTCTTCTTGCTGTGTACTGGGTATGAGTGGCTGGGAAATAAGTCAATTGTCTCTGCACTTCCTTTCAGGTGGGAGGGCTGGACAGCTCCTATGTTAAAATATCGTAATCCTGTCACATTCTCTTCATGGTTCAATTGTCCACACCTCTGCAAAGGGCTGAAATCAAGAGATCTTTGTAGCTAAGCTCAACTCTGTCATGCCTGTTAATAGCCTATCTTGAAAGGCTTTGAATCTTGTAAATGGATTATTTCCTGCAAAAGGAATAAATGTTTTGCATTCTATTTCACTCCCTTTTCAAGACCTGTTTCTCTGAGAGGGAAGGGATGCCCATGGCATGAGAGTGACCTAATATTATGGTATATTTGGTTCTGTTAATTATACTGCCCTCTTTTCATTTCTCCTTCTTTACTTTTCTAGGGAGGAACCATTGCAAATTCTGACTGCTGGGTTTGAAAAGCCCTCTCATACGTATCAGTCTTTAATTCTTCCCGTTGTCACAAGAGTGAGCTGTCCACTTAGAAGATGCATGCAGCTAGACTTTCCAAGGTTGGGCTGTGCTGTTGGAAGGCTGAGCTGACTCTGGTGCCATTTTATTGATATTAGGAAGCCCAGCTTCCTGAGAACATATGCTTTTTTATCTAATAATTGTTTTTTCATTATTTAAAGTGATATTTTGGCTCCTACATGTTTTTTTTTTTCTTATTTCCAAACTGATTTAGAACTTGGATGGGAAATCAGTATATAATTTACTGAGTGTGTATTCAAGATAGCCATCTCATCAGTGAAGATTCTTGAATAAATCATCTTTCTAATATTTACTAAACCTTTATTCTAAGTCATTTGAATTAAAAAATACATCTCACCATCTTTTATGTTCCAATCTAAACAGGTGACTTGCTTTTCTTTCAGAATCAACAGTCACTAAGCGTCTATACACATTGGGTGGCACAGGCTTACAGATGTGATGTGTATATTCCAAACATCTGCAGAGTTCTGTACAGGATCTAGAGAAAGGAGATACTCTTTCATAGAAACCAAATATTGGTAGCTTTGGGATTCTGTAATTCTTGGCTTCTTCTTCTTTTTTTTTTTTTCATATCCTGAAGCTCCATTCTTGTATCACTGAAGTCACCACAATTCAAAATTCTCTACTGTTGTCCCTGACTTGACAGTTTAATTTCTTAATGGGAATAGCTTCATTCAGTGGTTATAAAGCATTTCAAGTGAGAGTCTACTCTAGCAGTCTCCAAAGCTATGGACTTTTGAGTACTGAAATTATATTGCCCACATCGGTTCCACAGTTTAGCAATTGTGAATTGTGCTGCTATGTAAATATTGAAGTGGCTGCGTCACTGTAGTATGCTGTTTTTATTTTCTTTGGGTATAAACAAAGGAGTGGGATAGCTGGGTCAAAATGGTGGTTCCATTCAAAGTACAATCAACTGAAGAGTTTTCTAATGTCATGTATAATTGATTAGAACTAATAAAAAAGAAAAAGAAATGATATTGCCTTTGTTATGGTACAAAAGAGTCCCCCAAAATTTATACTTAGAAAACTGACACAACTGATAAGAGTAAGTGGTGGGATCTTCAGGTGGTGAAGATATCATGAAGGTAAAATGAATGGGATTAATGAATGCTTATACAATTTTGAAGGGATTTTTTATTGCCCTTCGGAGAAAGCAGCAATAAAATGCCATCTTGGAAGCAAAGACTGGTCTTCATCAAACACCAAAACTGCCAATGCCTTTATTTTAAACTTCTAGCCTCCAGAATATTGAGTTAGTAATACATTCCTGCACAAGTGACTCAGTCTCAGCATTTTGGTATAGGAGCCCAAATGAATACATCTTCCTGAATATGGAAAGTATACTAAATTTTTAGCAACTAAATTTCCATGAAAGAAAGAAGAAACCTTGAATTCCAGTGTGTAATTTCATGAGCCAATTTTCATAAACTTTTATACTGCTGAAAAAATAATATAACTCTCTAAACTCTGTCTCCATTATATTGCTTTAACTTGAATCTAGACTTCTGGGAATCTTACGTGTGACTTTTCTCTAACCTGCAATTTTGCCTTCAGGACATGGTAATGACTTCAGTGTGCACTGCAACTCCTCCATATTGAGGCTCAGATCTCAAATCTAGTTCAATTGCTTTCAAATATATAATCTAATAACAAATGGGAAATTTACAGGGCATGACACCTGCTCAGAAAAGTATGCAAAGACCTGCAGTCAATAGTAAGAGGAAATTTACACTTTATTTTAATGTCTCAAAGAATGTGAAAGGGGATCCAAAATATATACTACAGAAAGTAGTTTTAAGATGCTCCTGTCCACAACATCCTCTCTCATCCTCTGACATCTTGCATCTTCCCTAGAGTCTCTCACATCCCAAACCCCAATTCTCAATGATGATGACCATGATCATGCACGTGTAAATAACAAGAAAGTGCATAATGAAGGAACGTTTATGAGTTGCTTACTCTACCACAGATAGTTAAGTGCCTTATGTGTGTTAAATTATCTAACTCTTCAACCCAAACACTTTCTAATTCCATCTCCCTGCCCCTTTCTTACTTGTCTCTCTCTACTATTCTATCTTATCTTTCCTCAAGTTACAGAATTTAAATAGCTTCACTTAAACTCTATTTTTCATCATTTTCCATTCCTTTTCTTTTTAGATATTGTCTATGGTTTTATAACAAAATAATCAATCAGGGATATTAAGAACTTAATTATTCAATAGAAAAAAATGGGCTAGGAAAAGGCATAAGAATTCATGGTAGATTAGAACCACACAGACTTTGATAGCTCTTATTTCCAATAAATGTGGACTTTAGGTAATTGCACTCTGCTAATATACAAAAATGTGAGGATATATATAATATAAATATTTTAAATTTCAGTAAATATTTGCATATTCATAGTAAATAAGTTTAGAAAATACATGCATTGGAATATTTCTTAAAATAATTTTTAAGTATGTTGGGACTATGGATGCTAATGAGCCTATAAGAACTGAAAAATCTTTATGGAAAATGACATAGTGTATTTAAAGCATTGTATTTTTGCAATATACTTGACTGAAGTGGAAATCTATATCTTGTATTTATACAATACATTTATAAAGTAAATTTCTGAGTTTTTAAATGTAAAATTTGTTTTTACCAAAAAAAAACCCACATCGAATTGAGCAAATATAAAAGAACATTTCATTTTAAATCTAATCTAAAGAAATTAGATTATTAATATGTGGCTTGAAATTTATATATTTGACTTGAAAATGATAATTTTGAAATTGTATCAAGATCTGTGATATGACACTGGTCAGTTGTTTTTTTAAACCCAACTAGTTTTGACTCTTAGTTTCCACAGCAATATAGTGCTGAAATCTCTGACTCACAAAGGTATATAACAGAAAATGGGCTTTTGTTGCTGACTTTGCTATATAATGATAGGCTCATGTCAAATAAAACCACGATTCTTCAATACATTTAGTGTTGAATTTATGTTCTAACATTTACTTTGTTCTGAAGTGGATGAGGTAGTATTTGGCAAGGTGTTTGCCATTGATGGCTTCGTCAGCAAGAATATGACTATGAATCCATGTTTCAATATTAAAATTGTCTGAAGCAAAGTGACATTTGAAAGCACTCCACATTACGTCCAAGTATCAGAAGATTTCTTCCTGCAGTCCAGTGAAAAATGTTCTGTGTCCCTTAGATCTTTGAAGCTCCAGAAAGTTTTGTGAAGTTATCTCCTCTAGGGTCTTCTTTTCCAAATAGGCAGATTAGTTAAATAAGCTCATGGCTATTCTGCAGCATAAATGATTTGGTTTATGCAACTTTGAACCAACAGATCTGCCTCACTTATGAGACAGTACGTCTGTTGAATTTGGCTAATCATTAGTAAACTTTTCCCTGTAAATTTTTTCTCAAAATCATCTCCCCCACCCACCAAAAATTAAAATTTATTTTTAAGTTTAGTTATAAATAGCACAAAGGTTGTTCTATGAGCAGTCAGTAAATTTTGCTTAATAGTAGAGACACACTGTATTTCATGTATATTTCAAGAGAAAAGCTTCTGAAAATGATGGAAATTCACAGGTCAATCAGATAAATTAGCAATTTGCCTGCTGGAAGATAAAATAGATGCTTAGATTTTTATTTCTAGGGTTTTTTTTAAATGCCAATATACAGAAACATGGAAAGCACATCATATTTCCAGAAAGAAAAAAACAATGCCTACATAACATAATTCACATATAAACTATTTTTATTGTTGTGTTTTGGGGTTTTGAGGACAGCTTTTAAAGCAATATAAAGCAAGTAGAATAAAAAATGATACACTATATTTACGTGTAAATACACAAACACATACTTGCACACATAGTCTGTGGTATGAGGATCCTATAATATATGTACAAATAAGGAAACCCAGAGATGGTATTTGACAGAATAAAGCTTACACCTGCGACAAAAATCCAGATTGTTCTTCCTCTAGCCTCTTGTTTATTATAATTGCACATTGCCTACCCAGATGTATTCTATTTTTTCTTTTAGTGTGGGAACAACACTAAATGAAAAGTATCTTCTATGTAAATTGGTTGTTTTAATGACAAAACCAACAATAATAATATATCAAACTTCACTTTCCTTTTACAAGTACAAAGCCCATGGGGAAAGAAGAACTGAAGAGAAAATTTTTGAAACGTTATGAGAAAGCAGAACAGTTGCTTATGTACAAGGACAATTTTATATTTTTTCTGTATAAAGGTTTTAATTGTGCAAATCTTACTCTGGACAAAAGCTCATTTAACTCAAGGAGAAATTCATCTCAAAAAAGTCTGTCATCTTAGCAATAATTACCTTTGTGAATATATGAAACACATGCTATAGTATAGTTGTCATTTAGCAATGTCAGCATATAAATCAAGCCAAGAATCAGCAACAGGACACCAACAATTATCCATTTCAAAATATGTTTTTTATTGTTAAAATATAATTACAATCATATAAGCATGATTTTTGTCAAATTAAATAATTAATTATAATCAAACTCAGTTATATAATTAATAGATTTTTTTCCAATCACAAACATAGGAAAATAATTATTTCAAAATCCTGAGCTTGATATATTTACAGAGTGCTGCCTTTCAATTTGATGGTGACTTCTCCCAGCTTAGTGACAATAATAGCAATGTTACTGTTTGTGAAGCACTAACAAAAATGTCACATATTTGCCTAATTAATTCTTTCAACTGTATTCCATTTAAGAACATTTGGCTTTATTTGTCTCTGCCTCAATATTGTATCCAAACATTGTCTTTCCATCATCCTAATTTTCCTGTTATAACTCCTGTTAGATGTATTTTAAAACTCTATCTTCCAACTCTTTTAATATTCTTTCATAATTTTCATGATCTCATATGCTGAATCCTGAAGAAGTTCCTCAAGTCGATTTTCTAACTTCCTAGTTCCTTTTTTCAATGATGTCTCTTTTGGTAATCAGGCCATAGATTATGTGATGAAGTTTTTAAGACCTATCACATCCTGAAGATTTCTTTGTATACATGTAAAATCCTTTTATCTGTTTGAATATAGTTACTGATTCCTACTTATGATATTAATTCTCACTTTTGGGTGTGTTTTTTGACTTCTGTTCTCTTCTTACAGACAAGAAAGCAGATCTGGAAGTGAACAAAAAAAATAGTCTTCATGGAATTCTAGAGATGGATTAAGACTCAACAGAGTCTCATTATAGATGTATAATTAATTTTTATGTCTGGGAGGAAAAGAGAGAAAGACACACAGAGAAGAAGAGAGAGAAAGGGAAAGAAAGGAGAAGAGGGTGGGAAGAGGAGAGAGAAATATCAAAAAGAAGAAGAATCAGGGTTAACAATGAACTCAATGAATGATCATTGCAGCACAGCCAACCAGTCAACTGAAGACTTCTTACACTGAATGACTTCACAGAAAAGAAATGTAATTTGCAGTATTTTGGAGTCTTTTTGTGACAGCAACTTAGTTTGGATTTTTATCAAACTGGATTAGAGAAACAGATCAATACTCCAGACAGCTGATTATGTCAGAACAATATAACAAATACTCGTGATTCAGAATCTTCTCCTAGTCACATTTACCTTTAAAATAATAAGGAAAAAATCTGATAAAATGAATCCATAGCTATGCAACCTTGTCCAGTTAAATTTGGGTTGATAGTTAACAACTTTTTTCCCAAGGCAATTCTAATTTCTTAGAGTTATCGTAGTAAAGGAAAATGATGAAAAAGAAAATGGACAATTAGCTTACTTTGTTTTATTGATCCATGTTCCCTTTAGCTGGTTTTAGTTGCTACCAAAACCAAGCTGTGAAATGAATAAAGTAATTGCTGTACCAAAGCATGGTACAATAATTACCATGCTTTTGTATAACAATTACCATGCGTTGGTACAACAATTAGTGTTAACACTGTTCAGGCCACCCTCGTTTTCAACAGCCCTCTTCTTCTACTTAGTCTTTGTGTTTTAAAAAAAAAAAACTTGTATATTTTGCTATATTTTGGAAGTTTTTCAAGATATCAAATGGGCAACTTGTTCTTCCTTCATGTTTTTAAGAGTTAATCAATAAACTCTCCTTGAAAACATCTTTAAAATGACATGTAGATGTAAGTGATAACTAATAGCATCTGCTTTGAGTTAGGTAATCTACAAAGCTATGTATACATGCTTGTGGATACACACACACACACAATCACATATACACAATGAAAAACTTCATATCACCACTGAAAATTACTCTCAGTATTTTCTTTCTTACTTTATGGATTTATCCTTCCAAAGACAAACATTTGTTAACCACCTACTATGTTCCAAGCTTGTTCAACGAATAGGAAATATATAGGAGTTACCTTGATGAAGATATTATAAGATTTGCAGAGGAGGCAACGGAGATCTAGGAGAATCCATGAATGACTAAGTTCAGTGATAAGAATCCAGTCTACAAAGTCAAGACATTTTCATTCCTGAAAGGGCAATTTTAATTTTAACACTACTTTCTTTCATTTGGCTTTTCTCTCCTATCCATTCATGACTCAGTAGCTGAAGAAGCCTCTCTAATTTGGACTGTGCTCGCCTTTCCCAAGCATATTTGCTTTGCTGGCAGCCTCTTGATTTTCAGGTCTTAGCACACACAACAGTGATGGCTTATCTCACCTCTCAACATAAATCCAACCACTGTTTATTCTTAAACAGTAGCCTGCCCTTTTATTCTTTAGTAGTTGGCATGACTTAATTGTGTACCTTAGTGTGTGGCTGACTTAGTGTTTGATCCTCCTATTGGATTTTTATGGAGACTGGGGCAATTTCTGTTTCTTTTCTTTCTTTTGTTTTATTGATTTCCAAAAAATAAATGACAGCGGAACGCATTACAATTCTTATCACACATATACAGCACAATTTTTCATATCTCTGGTTTTATATAATGTATGTTGACATCAATTTGTGTCTTCATATATGTACTTTGGATAATGATGTCTATCACATTTCACCATCCTTGCTAACCCCCTGCCCCATCCCTTTCTCTCCCACCCCTCTACCCTATCTAGAGTTCATCTATTCCTCCCATGCTCCCCCTCCCTATGAGTTAGCCTCCTTATATCAGAGAAAACATTCAGCATTTGTTTTTTTTGGGATTGTCTACTATCACTTAACATTATCTTCTCCAACGCCATCCGTTTACCTGCAAATGCCATGATTTTGTTCTCTTTTATTGCTGAATAAAATTCTATTGTTTATATATGCCACACTTTTTTTTATCCATTCATCCACTGCAGGGCATCTAGGTTGGCTCTAAGTTTAGCTATTGTGAATTGTGTTGCTATAAACATTGATGTGGCTGTGTCCTTGTAGTATGCTGTTTTAAAATACTTTGGGTATAGTCAGAGGGGAGGGATAGCTGGGTCAAATGGTGGTTCCATTCCCAGATTTCCAAGGAATCTCCATACTGCTTTTCAAATTGACTACACCAATGTGCAGTCCCACCAGCAATGTATTGAGTGTACCTTTTTCCCCACATCCTCACCAACACTTATTGTTGTTTGTCTTCTTAATGGATGCCATTCTGACTGGAGTGAGGTGATATCTTAGAGTAGTTTTGATTTGACTTTCTCTAATTGCTAGAGATGATGAACCTTTTTTTCATATATTTGCTGATTGATTGTATATCCTCTTTTGAGAAGTGTCTTTTCAGGTCCTAGGCCCATTTGTTGATTAGGTTATTTGTTTTGTTGGTGCTTACCTTTTTGAGTTCTTTATATACCCTAGAGATTGGTGCTCTATCTGATGTGTGAGGGGTAAAACTTTGCTCCCAAAATGTAGGCTCTCTATTCACCTCACAGATTGTTTCTTTTTCTGAGAAGAAACTTTTTTAGTTTGATTCCATCCCATTTATTGATGCTTGGTTTTAATTCTGTGCTATAGGAGTCTTATTAAGGAAGTTGGGGCCTAATCCCACATGATGAAGATTAGGGCCTACTTTTTCTTCTATTAGACACAGAGTCTCTTAGATGGAAAGATATACCTTGCTTCTGGTTAGGCAAAATTTATATTATCCAAATGACCATACTACCAAAAGCACTATACAGATTTAATGCAATTCTGATCAAAATCCTCATAGAAATAGAAAAATAAGTCATGAAATACATCTGGAAAAATAAGGGACCCAGAAGAGCTAAAGCAATCCTTAGCAGGAAGAGTGAAGCAGGTGGCATCACTATACCATAACTTAAACTATACTACAGAGCAATAGTAACAAAAACAGTATGGTATTGGCACCAAAACAGACTGATAGACCAATGATACAGAATAGAGGACACAGAGACTAACCCACAAAATCACACTTCTTATATTAGACAAAGGTGCCAAGAACATGCATTGGAGAAAAGATAGTGTCTTCAACAAATGGTGCTGAGAAAACTGGAAATCCATATGCAACACAATGAAATTAAACCCTTATCTCTCACCATGCACGAAACTAAATTCTGTTTCTTTTTTGCTAATTTGACATATACCAAATGCCTAAGGTAGTCTGAGTAATAGCATGTATGTTGGAATATGTCGAATAAAGCAGGTTTGGACATTTATAAACTGGTATAGCATCTGTACCTACCAATGAAGACAGGTGCTGTAGGCCTCTAGTTGTCAGACATTGACTCTTGGTTGATGAAATGGAAAGAAGTTTGAGAGGTCCAGAGAGACTGACCAGTGTAGCTGGCATGGTGTGGACAGGGAACTCATGAGGTTCAATAGGGAAGGTATCTAGCCAGCACAGGAGTGTTTCCACACTTTAACAACCAATAGACCATCAACAAGCCAGTTGAACATCAGCATGAAGAAATGGATAAAATAGAACTATATTCATTCTGATCTATTCTATCACAATGCATAATTCCAAAGCTCTTTAAAATTTGACCAGATTCAATCACATACCTTTAATCTTATGTTATGCCCAAATAAGCATGATAACAAATATAAGAATCAAGTTTGTTTGAATTTGGTTTAATTTTTATAACCTATTTCCAAGGCAACTATAATTCTTAGCTATGTGGTGATCTTTATTCCAGTGAAGATAGCATAGAGATATGAATAACTCACTCTTGGGATTATGAACTGAAATTGATTTCCATGCATATACAAGTTTGTCAAGATGAACCCAACTACTATGTATAACTACAAAGTTCTGATAAAAATATATAAATAAGTAAAACTCTTATCTGGAAAAATGTTGATTTAGATATATTTTATATTTTAGGTATCTCGATATGATTTTTTTTCTGGTGTGATGCAATGTTTCAAAATTCACAATGTTTTAATTATATGATACACATAAAATTTGTGAAAATCTTAATGATTATGGTGACTTTATTTCTGTGCGAGACACCAGCTATGACCACACAAATCATCTATTCCTGTAACAAGCAAAATCCACAGCTTTCTTCTGAAGTAAGGTCAAATAACAAAATCAGAGAGAATTTCAGAGAATTAAAAACCCCATTACATACATTTGTCAAGATATTTTGTGTACATTTTTATGTTTTCATAATTTTAAAAAAACCATTTAATCTAATCAACTGTTATAGCTCTGAAAATGTTAAAAGCTATCCGTTGTTATACTGTTGCAACCTCATGACATAGGTGTCTCTTTGAAATCTGATAAAAGAAATGGCCTTCAAATCCAACCACACACTATACCCTCTTGTGGATATTGTTCCTATTATCACACAACATCATAGGATCTTCATATATGTGTACTCTGCCTAATCTGTTCTGCTTGAAATCCTTATTCTTCAGGAACTTGCTTCTGTTTTTGTTGTTAAAACATTTTCTGATTGCCCAAGACAGAATGAGCCACATATCCTCTGGGTTCCAACATCACTTGGAACAATTTTATACCATGACATTTTGATAATGAGAAGGTAATTGTTCAAAATTTCTATTTTGTCTACTAAACATTCTTAAGGGAAGGGTTCCATTATTAATCATCTATACCAACTAAACATAGTGCCTGAAATTTAGTGGGTGCTTTTGATGAAAATAGGAAGAAATAACATCTTCTAACACAGTAGTCCCCACTTTTCTACGACCCCCAGGGAAGGCCTGAAACCATGGAGAATATTGAATCCTATATGATTCCAGTTTTTTGTTTCCTTTGGTTTGGTTTTGTGTGTACCACATCATTGCCTATAGTACCAGAGTTAACCTGACTGTGCGAGTTTTATGCCCTGGAACTTCGTATGCATCACTACTTTTGTGCTTCGGGACCATTATTAAGTAAAATAAGGCTACTTGATATTGTGACAGTTGGCCTGATGATTGGTATTAACAGATGGGCAGGTAATATATTCGGCATGGATGCTGTAGACAAATAGCGATTCACATTCCAGATGAAAGACACTGGGATGGTGAAAGTTTTCTTCATGCTACTCAGAATTATGCCATATTTAAAATTTGTGAATGCCAATTTGGAGAATTTTCCATTTAATATTTTCAGACCACAGTTGACTGTGGGTAACAAAAATGACAGAAAGTAAAATTGTGGATAAGGGGGTCCTACTGTATCGACACTTGCAATCCTTTTTTCTTCCCCTTACAAATCCCAGCCACATGTAATATTTAATACAATTAGACTGCCTTCCCTTGAACATGTTTTGGCTTTCTTTGTTATTGTTTCCTAATTACTATCAGTATCTTCTTAATTCTCTGCAGTTCATTGTTCCAGGTCAGTTTTGTAATGCCCTTTCTCCCAGCTGAGTGACATACAGAGAAATAAGATATGATTAAAAATTATTTAAATATACTGTCATAAACTTGTCACCTGGAATATTGTTCTGTTTACCTTTATGCAAAACATTATGATGCATTATGTATAACGCTTTTTCTAGCTCATCTATTAAAGGCAATTAAAACAAAAGGAGGAATAATGTTCTGCAGCTGCTTTTACCCTTAGGACCTCCTAGGAGAAAGAACAAGATGAGCTTCAGCTTCAGTGTTTATGAAGTGTGTTGTCTGTTAGCGTTCTTAACCGAGGCTAACACCACCTTTTGCACAATTTTAATTAGATTTGATGTTTTATTTGTCTTCATTAGGAGGCAAATTAATTTTTAATTAAAAAAGAAAAGATTACTGCATCACTGGATTATTAAAAAAACAACTTTCCATTTTTTAATTCTATAAGCAAGACATAATTATAAATGACTAATGCCTCAGGGCAATAATCTAACCCATTGAATAACCTATATCTGTGGGGACAAAAAAAAAGCATTCATATAGATGTAATTGAGATATTTTCTAATTTAATTTTCATGAATACTTTGTGTGAGAAACTAAAACTCTTATAGTTCTTAAAAGCTTAAGAAAAGTAGATTTAATTTTAGCACCTTTTAAAACAACTGGACTGGGCTGGGGATTTGGCTCAAGTGGTAGCGCGCTTGCCTGGCATGGGTGCGGCCCGGGTTCGATCCTCAGCACCACATACCAACAAAGATGTTGTGTCCGCCGAGAACTAAAAAATAAATATTAAAAATTCTCTCTCTCTCTCTCACTCTCTCTCTTCTCTCACTCTCTAAAAAAAAAAAAAAAAAACTGGACTTAGATCACAATGCATTTAGTAGCAGTGATTTTTTTAAATTTAGTATCTACTCTTCCTCTTTAAATTTTACTTCATAATATAAACAGAATAAATTTTTTATTCATGGGATAAGTAAAAACATGAAAAGACCCTAGACTTGAAAGCACAATTACGACACTACACAAGTATACATCAATAGATAGCTACATGGAACAACTGTTTAGAGAGTGAATTGTAAAGTGGTATGTTGAAGATATCTAATGAATTAAATCAAAATAAGCAAGCAAAGGTGTTTTTTTTTTTAAAAATAAACATTTAATGATGGAAAAGTTGCCCATGGCAAGAAGAAGAAGATGTAGTTCAACACTGTTGTTTTTCCCACTGCAGTTTTTGGAGGGTGGCAGAGGGTAAACAACAGACAGCAGAAAATATATGAGTATAACAATGAACATCTGAAGTTTCTTGCTGTCTGAATGTGAAGTAAAATGACAGTTTGATATCCGTGAACCTGGTACCTCCTTGGGGCAATCACTGCTGCTACCTTGTTATAGAAATCAACTTCAGAAGCCTTGTTTGCCAGGGACAGCTCCATGTAGCTAATATTAGGGAAGTGAGAAAGGTTTGCTAGGACGAGCAACTGGCTCCTTTGCTGGGAATTCAGATATTTGCTCCTTTATAATTTACCTTCCAAGTTAACAGTGTTGATGTCCAGCAAGTGCAACCTCTAAAACCTGATCCCTAAAGTATAAAATGTAAAACTATGACTATAATACTTGCCTGGTAGCCATGGTAGACAATAATTTTGCATCCCTTTGCTTTTTGACATACTTATCTTTCGTCAGACTCAACAAAAGTCATGACTAACTTCTATTCTGGCTTTGGGCTATTCCTCAGCATGTAGAAACTTCTAAAGTAAAGTAGGAGAACACTTCTAATACAATGAGATTCAGCTTTACATCTTTTGGATTCACAATTCTTTTTTAAAATGAAAGCATTTATTTTATAGGTATAAGAAAGAAGTAGTTTGAACTTAAGATTTTATATCAAAAATTTTCTTGAGCTATCCACTGTTGATAAGTAGAAATAACCTTTGACAAAATATAAACAATAAATAAATATCCTCCCAAAGGCTCTATAAAATACACAAGAGCAAATGGATATTTTTTTTTGCCAGAAAGCAAAAATTTGGAGAAAAAGATCCGAACACAATGAGTTCTGTATTTCCTGGGATAGCTGAAATCATAAATGGCATGCCATTGGTCAGCTAAAATTTCAATATAAAAGCAGTTTACTTTTTTATGCCAGAAGAACTAGTGTAGGAGTCACAATAACCAGAGCCACCAAGAGTGATATGAAAGATGAGAAAAGAGAGAGACAGAGCATGGAGTTCAAAGTCTAGAATAAACTCTATCCAAATTACTGGTTGGTCCCTAAGTCACACAGGTAGGTAATGCCAAAAACTTTCTGAAGAGAGACTTCATCTGCCAAGGGCTGACAAGTTTCTGGTCTGAGTCTCACCCGATGAATCGCCTGCTTAAACAATAGAACACATTCTGAAAGAAAATGGCAGAACCCTGCACCTCTTCATCACAGATTTAGAGTGTCCTGGATACAATTTACAATTGTTTAGCATATTAAGAGATAAGAAAATAAGAATAGAAAGACAATGAACAGAGTGTAGCCACAAAATCTTCCTGATGTTTGAATGGTCAAAGACTTGAAGGTAGATATTTTATATTAAATAATGAACACGTGTTCAAAATAATTTTAAAAACAATTCTCACCCAAAAAAGAAAAGGACAACATACATAAAGGATCAAATAGAGATCTTAGAACTGAGAAACATATCCAAGCAATAGATAGATATGACAGAAGAGAAATTCAGTGAGCTTGGAGATGGATCAATAGGCATTATTTAGTCTGAAGTAGAGAAAAGTGATTTAAAAAATAAATGAAGATAGCTCCAGGGATCTCTGGAACAATTTCAAAACAGGGAGGGTAATTAGAGTCCTAGAAAGAAAGAAGAGAGGGATGATGGATCAGTAAAAGATCACTGATTGAAAACATTCCAAACTTGCTGAACAACATAAATTCTACATGTTAAGCGAACATGGAACTTGGATAGCTAACTCTGCCTCAGCACATGCTAGTAACTCCATGAAAAACTGGAGGTTAAAAGGCATTCTTAAAAGTAACCAGAATAAACTGCACATCCCAGGTGGACAACAGTTGATGTAGTTTCACATGGGAAAAGTGTTAACCTAAAATTATGTCTCCAATAAAAATATCATTTAGGGATGAAAATTATCAAATAGACGAGTATTAAAATGTTTATTCCCTGCCTAGGCATACTATAAGTCATAAAAGAATTTCTTCAGGTTGAAGAGAAATAAATTAGAGTAAAATGTGAATACATAAGGAAGCGTAAAGGACCCGGGTCTGGTGGTGCATGCCCATAAACCCAGATCCTAGAGCCAGAAGAAGGAGAATTACAAGTTCAAGGACACTCTGGGCAGCTTAATAAGATGCTAAGAAACTTGCTGATGCCCTGTCTCAAAAATGAAAATAACAATAGCTAGGGAAGTAGTTCAGTGGTAAAGTACCTCTGAGTTAAGTCTCAGTACCAAAAAAAAAAAAAAAAAAAAGGCGGGGGGAGAAAGGTAATGAAGTTAGAAATAGTGAATATTTGGATTAAAATTAAAGATTATATTATTCAATAAGATTTTTTAAATATCATAATTTCATGGGTTATATAACTAGACTACATAAAGCTAAGAATATATATTATAATCTTTGGACCAATCAACAAAATAATAATGTAACTAGCTGAAAATTCAATAGATGATTAGGATGGAATTCTAAAATATTATTTCAACAAATAAAGAAGCAGAAAGAATAAAAGAAAGCAGAAAGAAAACATCCTGTAAAAATAATAATCAGATCCCCAAATTGTATTAATATATGACATGCAAATTCAAAGAGATGATCAGAATAGACTTGAAAAGAAAAACAAAGAAATTACATAATTAGGATTTATTTCTCTTCTTCATTTTTCTTTTTTTAATTTTCTTCAATTAAAATATTTATTCATAGAAAACATTTCTTAAAATGACCATATAATTCCAGATATTTTTTGGCATAACTAAGTCAAATAAAAAAAATTTACTCCAGAGATTTAACCAAATGCACAAACATAATCATCTACGTTAAGTATAAGCATTTTCTAAAACAATAACTGTGTCACAATGGACAGAAAGATATGCATCTCCCCAGTATTAAAACAGAAACAGGAAATTCAATGGTTAGTTGTCACAAGGTTCCACTGTGGAAACTGAAGCTTAATGTAACATGGAAATTCTGAGAAAAGTGTACCTCCTAGCCAAGAGTTGTCCCACACAAAGATGAAGGAACTACATTGTGTTTATTGACTGAGAGTTAACACTGGAAGGCTTGCACACCCTTACCCAACTGTCCCGCTAGGACCTTTGAGTCCAGACACATACACACACACACACACACACACACACACACACACACACACGTGCATCAAAAATGCAGATAAGAGCTCCAAGTATGGAAGATGTACACTGAGAAATTAAGCGTAAAAGGATCTGTGTGCGTCATGAAATCTTCCTAACCATGAAGTACACACACACACACACACACACACACACACACTTATTATATATGTATATGTATTATATGTACATAATATATATGTGAATGAATGGTGGTCTTCAAACTGCCCAGAGATAGAGCTGATGCCACTCTTGGGATCAGTGCAAAGGCATTGAGAAAACTGCCCAGTGGTATGGTGACACCCTATGCAATGGGAAATTCCGTGGTTATTATGCAGTTTATCAGTTTATGACCTAAGGTTCAAAGGCCAGCAGCCTAGCGGTGTGGGGGCATGGTGGGGGGGGTTGTGCTTACAAGCTAGTAAGTGTAATTGGGCTGTTTAAACTTTTGACCTTAGTTCTGGTTTAAAGTAACTTTCTCACAATGAATCCCTTTGATGTAGAAACCTATATAATAAACATACTGAGCTGAATCTTCTTCATTGCACTCCATCATAGTGTGGTGCCCACCAGCTCCCAGCTTTATTTCTTGTTGTGTGTCTGTTAATTTTTTTCTAATCTACCATTGCATTTCTCAAGTTTCCTGAATTAACCATTATATATATATATATATATATATATATATATATATATGAATTTGGTTTATTACATTGACTTGAGGCAATAAATCCTTGTCAAAATTCTAAAGTTTAAGAAATATATTCATTATAATTTTAATATTTGTTCTGTGTTCAGAATTAATTTAAGAAACAGCTGAAATTCCTGAACCATAATTCATAGATTGGGTCTGACAAGGGACTTAAAATAGAATGTTGTAAATAAACTATAAGGGTGTTAACCCTGTAATAATTTTCCAAATAGGTACATTTGATTGTATTTTAACTCAATAATATTCTAAAAGAGTAAAAATTTTATAGGAGTGAATATTTTACTAATTTCATTTATGGTATATAGCTTTTAGGGTATAGAAAGAATACCTATAAATAAAAGAAACTCCAACAGTAATGTTACATATTTTATAATGGATGATTTCTGATATCTCAATTAAGTAGGCAGACACAAGTCTTTTCACAATCATAAAGGAATATGTAATATTTCAGAATAAACTCAAACAGCATAAATGATATATCTGGACATATGGGGATATACGATAGACGTTTATATATCTTTATTTATTTATTATTTTAGACAGAGAGAGGGAGGAGAGAGATAATTTTTTAATATTTATTTTTTCAGTTTTTGGTGGACACAACATGTTTATTTTGATGTGGTGCTGAGGATCAAACCCAGTGCCCTGCGCATGCCAGGCGAGCACTTTACCACTTGAGCCACATCCCCAGCCCAATCTTTACTTTTTAATCAATTTTTTTACTCACCTATTTCTTATTATATTAATAGTTTTACAAAGGTCAGATTAGAACTGCCATCTGTTTAAATTTCTAATACTTTAATTTACCTTGGCTAGTTGAGGTATTATTAATACTATTTAAATAAGTATATGTATAAACCAGAGATTTTGATAGCTACCAATATTATCACATGCAGTTGTGTTGCTTACATGTTTAACACAAGTGCATGAAGAAAAAGCACACTAGTAAAACGTTTAATAATTTAAGATAGTTTCACGTATTTGTTTTACTGGATATTAATAAACTATGATTTTTGAGGCAAGAGTTATTGCCATCTTATCAATCTACCTCATAGAATTTTCTATATGATTATTTTGACAAGGGAAAGAGAAAAATTAAGTATAAGCACCTCCTCTGGTGTATGATCTAGAGGTGAGGGTGCTATTATATATGTTTTGACTGAACAGACAGAAATCATTAATGAAACAAAATAATGTAGAAACCATTTTTTTTGTGTGATGAGTGTGTAACCTAGATTTCTCATTTCATATCCAATTCACTTAACTTCATGCTCCTAACAATCTAAGTATTTTTCTTTTACTTAAATGTTTCTGGATACTAAATACAGATTTTAAAAAATGTCTTAACAGAGGACAAATAAATTCATTCAATGGAATCATCTATACAAAACAATGATTTTAGGTACTAGACAATACCTTAGTCATAGAGTTAGGAATGGGTATAAATGTTCATAATACAGCAACCAAAAAATATGCCAGGCATTTCAAATGTGGCCTCAGGGATAAAATTGCCCAGCTGAGCACCACTGGTTTCAATAATAATTTGCTTGTTTATTTTGACACAGAGATGTAAATTTAAAAAAATGGAGTTCACTGAATGTAATAAATGCTAATTTTTCATATGTTAGACATTTCCTCAGACATTTCCCTGTAGCTTTTTAATTATTAACGATCTTCTGGCAGAACAAGAGAATAGGTAACATTAAAAATTTAAGTTGCAGAAGAGCTATATTTTGTAATAGAATATTTCTCTACCTTGTTTGATTAGAGAACACAATTAAATTAAATTAAATTAAAAATCAAACAAAGTTGGTATTCAGAAACATCTTTAATATTTTGAAATAAATTTAAACACCTTTAAACAGTACAAGGTCCAAAGAAATGTAAGTGAAGTTTAGGTTTTTTAATTGAAAGGAACTCCACGAGTCAAAAATTGTGGGATTCAATGAGGGAGCCTATATCAGAAAAGAACAGTTTCAGATTAAAAAAAAATTACACTTTAAGAAACAAGACAAAGAAAAGTAGTAAAATCTGATCAATTTAAAAGAAACACTATAAAGATCACAGTAGAAATTTAAAAAAACACAGAAAAAATAGGGTAAATCAATTAAGCCAACAGCTAATTGAATAAATCAATGAAATTGATAAACCTCTAGTTGCAAAGATCAAAAAAGAAATGACAAAAGATAAAAATTACCAACATTGAGTGATAGCATTGCTATCACCTGAGATCAAACAGATATTTAAACTATAATAAAGTCATATGAAAAGCATTAGTAGAAATAATTTTACCACTTATAGAAAAAGAACAAGTTTCTTGAAAAATATAAACCATCAAAACTTATCCAGGGTGAAACAGATTAAATGACATCCCTTTATTAATAAAAATAATTAAAATATGTTTTTAAATTCTTTCCACAAAAAATTCAACTCTTTGTTTTTTCATTGTTTTTTAGTAGAACTCTATAAAAAACATTAAGAAGAAAACAAAGTCAATCCTACATAATATCTTTCAAAATAGAAGGAAATATATTCCAACTTGATAATATTAGTATTATCACTCTAATATCAAAATCATAGATATGCAAGAAAAGAGAGTAGTTCAGTATAATAGACAAGGGGGAATGAAAAGAAGTAGGCAGGGATCACAATAGGAAAGACAGTAGAATTAATTGGACATAACTTTCCCATGTTCATACATGAATACACCACCACTGAAACTCCACTTCTTATACATCTACAAGAATGGGATCCTAAGGAGAATAAGATACAGTACAGATATGTATATATCAAAATACACTCTACTGTCATGTATATCTAAAAAAAAAAACAAATTAAAAAAAGAAAATTACAGACTAATATGCTCTTCATGCACACAGATTAAAAACATACTTAAACATTTGAATAAATTGAATCCACTAATATATAAAAAGCTAACATGATGACTAAAGAGAATTTATCCCAAAAATGCAAAATTGATTTATCATTCTTAAATAAATCAATGAAATGCGCCATATTTAAAAATTTAAAAATTAAAAATTGAGAAAGCACACAATCATCTCTACAGTCACAGTTAAAACTTTGACAATGTTTAACATACACTTTTGACAAAATATTTTCAGCAAATCTAGGACTATCAGACTTTCTCAACTTGGTCGAGAAGATCTATAAAAACAACTATTAGCAAAATCACACTGGGCTGGGGATGTGGCTCAAGCGGTAGCGCGCTCGCCTGGCATGCGTGCGGCCAGGGTTTGATCCTCAGCACCACATACCAACAAAGATGTTGTGTCTGCCGATAAAATAAATAAATATTAAATTTCTCTCTCTCTCCTCTCTCTCTCCTCTCTCTCTCCCTCTCTCACTCTCTCTTAAAAAAAAATCACACTTAATGTTGAAAGTATTCACCCCCTAAGATCAGGAACAAATCAAGAATTTCCATTCTCAGCACTTTTAATAAACTCTGACTTAGAGATTCCAGCATGTTAAATTAAGGCAACAACAAATACATAGTTTTATAGATGATCAGTGGAAATATATAATGAATGGTAGATAGATGATCAAGCTGATAAATAGCATCCAGATCAGGAAGAAAGAAAACAGTCTTTATCTATGGACAGAATGAAAAGGTGGCATTCCTTGACCAGTAGTTATTCCTTCATCTTCAAATGGTCTTCCCTCCTTACATGTCCCCTTTTATAAGAATACCAATTATATTGGGTCAAGGGACCATCTACTGCAGGATGACTTCATTTAACTTAATTAATTACATCCACAATGACTCTATTTCCAAATAAGTTCACATTCTGAAGTTCTGGGGTTTAGGATTCTGGTGTATCAATTCAGGAGAACACAATTTAATCCATAGCATACAACAAAACTAGAAATTGTTCCAATATGTATCAGCAGATACAGGGACAATATAATAAAATAAAGTGACACCTAGTGATTAAAAGTGGTAATAAGCTAACAATAGTTGCAAAATAACATTTGAGTCTTAAAATAAGTATACTAAGGAGGGAAGCCAGCAAAAGAGAAATACATGCTGTATGATTCTACCTACATAAAATTCTACAAAATGCACATTTTTGTATTTTAGTCTATGGTGACCGAAGATAAACATATATCAGTAGACGAAGAGAAGCATAGGGGTATGCAGAAAAATAGGCTCGGAGGGATAGATTTATAAGGGAGCATGAAAAAAAAAATTGAGATTTAAGGGATTTGATCATTATCTTGATCATTGTGACCAATATATAGATAAGTGAATTCTTATCAGTTGTAGAATTTAAACACATACACACTTTAGTGTATAGATTCAGTCTCAATAAAAATATTTTTGAAAATGTAAAATGTTTTCCAGAAATCTTCATCTTCTCATTAGCAGTTTTAAAATGGACTCAATTAAAATTTTGACAATTTAAAAATGCTAGTTAAAAGGAAAAAAAAATTAGTATTGGTTAAAAAGTCAAAACATATCCAAATTAGTTTTGAAGTATTGATGAACAAAAAATTTGAAATATAGAAGTCTCAAAAGATTTTTATAGAATTATAAAGAAAGAACTGATTCCTTATGTTACTTCAAATCATCTCAGGGAAATAAACAATTTACTAATTGTTTTTTTTTATTAAATTGACTATTTTAAGGACAGACTAACCTCCACAATACAATTTATATAAGAAAATAGGTCAAGTAAAAAAATTCCATTCTATTTTTGCACATATGAAGCTGTTTATTTTTTAGGAGAGTTTTTGCTGCAAGGTTGGCCACATCCAAACCCTTCCACTTGGGACATTATGCTAAAATGATAAGGATGGTAAAAGACAATACTTAAATACATGTTTGCATTTGTACAGGACCGTTTTTTTTCCCCCAAGGTCAGTTACCCATTTATCTAGAACAGACATTTAACAGACAAAATCCTGATTCCCAAAACTATTTTAACACGCTACTTTATTCATGTCGAGTCCTAAATATGAATGACCTCAAAGAGACAACCTATTGTACATTCTTTTTTGGCGGCGGGTACTGGGGATTGAACTCAGGGACACTCGACCACTAAGCAACATCCCCAGCCCTATTTTGTATTTTATTTAGAGGCAGAGTCTTGCTGTGTGGCTTAGTTCCTTGCTTTTGCTGAGGCTGGCCTTGAACTCTTGATCATCGTGTCTCAGACTCCTGAGCTTCTGGGATTATAGGCATGTGCCACCATGCCCAGCCTACTGTACATTCTTATTGACAAGGATGGACAGATTGCTACTTGGAAATACTTTATGGCTTTCCTAGTGCAGTACAACTGTTATGGAGCTGGGGCCTTCCAAGAAACTGAGGCTGCATGAAGACCCCTCTTCAAACCCCAATTGTTATCACATCAGAAAGATTTCAGACATGTCCCTCAGAGTAACAGGAATGAGTTTATTGAAGGGATAGGGAAAAGGAAAAGGGGACAGTCTTAAGAGAGAGAGTGTGTCCTCTTAGAGAGGAGAGGGACAATGTACCTCTCCTGAACTCCAGTTTTATTGGGGACCCCAGAGAAGTTTCCAGAGAGTCCTGCCCAGGTTTACCTCTTGACTTTCGATTGACAGCAGGGTGACATCAGACTTTCAAGTCCCCTCTGTCATGGCAACTTTAGGTCACCTTGACCTATGCTAACTGGTTTTAATTGGATAATTAAACACACATTCTTACAAATTTTAATGTTAGGAGGAACTATCCTTATCTCCCAGAGTTTCAGGATCTGGTCAAAAAAGTCCGCTGGGTGCTTCTCATTGACATTGTCTTGGGCCTAAATTTTTCATGCAATTTAAAGGTGGTTTGCTAAGGAATGTGACATATCTTGTCCACTGAGGCCAGGCAGGACTTCAGGTATATTGCGTCTTAGAAAAGAAAACGTGTGTGGGTCAGCACAGTGGGCCCATTTTATAGATATTCTCTTAGCTTCATGTTCCCACCATTCACATCTGTCTGTCCCCTAACACAACCATTTGCTAGTTTGGTCAGAATTAAATATCAGATCCCTTAATTTCTTCTAGAATGCAAATATGTTATCATAGCTGCCATTTAGCCTTTTTCTATATAGAGTAATATTGAGTACTTTTAGAAAAAAGTGACAAATAATAGTTTACCATTTTCTTTATGGCTCTGCTAAAAACCATGTGGAATTTATTGATATTAAGAAGATATTAAACAAACTCCTTTGATATTGAATTCCTCTCATTTGCCTAAATGTGTTCTTGGACTGCCAGTGGGTGCCTGTGATTGTGTACTAAACCCTATATTCTAATGTTTTTTGTATCTTAACCAAGTATTTATCATGTCTTCTGACTGTAAATTTCCATACTTTGAGGTATACGAGCAAAACTAGTACAATTATCTTTTACTTTCTTCATAATTCCATGGATAGATTTGATCTTACCATAGATTTTTATGACATCAACAAAAAACAAAAAAATTATAAAGTCAAGAACTTCTATATTTTAGGAAGGAAATACTTGAAGGAAACACTGTGCAATTTCTCTTTGGCATATACAAATTGCAAGCAACATTACTGTTGTGCTTTGGGGCCAATATTTGGTAATGTAAGGATTACCTGAACACAATCAGGGCAGTCTAATAATTCCCATGGGTACTGACTAAAGGTCCAGTAGGAAAAGTAAGTAATAAATCATCCTGAGTTCATACCCTGGGATGCATGGAGTAGAATGGTGAGAACATAATTTAAAATATAAGACTATTTCTAGAATTTTCCATCTAATATTTTCAGACCATAATTGACCATGGTTAACTGAAACCATAGAAAGCAAAACTGCAGATAAGTGGAGAGTGCTGCATTATGAATATTTTTTTTTTTAAAAATAGACTTTTTATAGACATTTTTGAATGCAAATGTTCTACACTATGCAATTTAATGTTGAGGATGTACTGTCAGGCACTGGGGATTCTGATGAATTAGCTATGGATCCTTCACTTGTGAACTTGGTACTTGCAACAAGATTTTGCTGAATAAATATATCTCTATTATATATTTATTTTATTTTAGCCATGAGTCCTAATGGTTTGATGAGAAGACATCAAAAAATTAAAATATGTGAGATTAACATCCATCATGACTAATGTTGCTAACTAGAGTTAATGAAGGTAGGAGGATTATTAGATCTTTAATGAAAAAGTGTTCTAAGCACAATGAGTAAGCTTGTGATATATTGTGTCATCCAATGTCAAAATCTGGAGATTTTTCTAATTAAAGTAGATAACTTTTTGTCCCAGAGGAAAAAGGAAAACATGATTTTGAAAATGAATGGAGTTCTTTGAAAGTCTCTTACTTTTTAATTCATGAAATAGAAAATTAACTGACTTTATGGCAGAATTTTAAACTTTTTTGTCAAGGTGATAAAAAATTGCTTTACCTGAAAATCACATAAGTTTCTGTAGGAAGAGTTTTGATGTGGGCAATTTGCAAAATGTGATAAACATCACACAGCATATAAAAAAGTGACTAAAGTAAGTGAATTCATACAGCTGCTCATGTGTCTGTTTGCTCACTCCAGTGTTATGTTAATTTTCTACTGCTGCCATAACAAATTATCATGCTCTGGAATGTTCAAAACAACATAAAGTTATCATCTCAGCATTCTGTAAGTTTCTATGCTTGTCTCATCAGTGTGATGGGGTTGGGTTGATTAATCTACTCTGAGATTTGGAAGATGTAAACCAAGATTTCTGTCCATCAGATGGGGGAAATCTACTCATTCTGGTAGTGGCAGAATTGAGAGCCTGGGAGTAGAAGAAATGAGGTTTCTATGTCCTTCTAATTTTGGTTAAAATTTTTTGGAGACCTTCTATATTCCCTATTTCACAATCTCCGTAGTCTTCAAAACCAGGAACAGCAGGTCAAATTTTTTTCCTCTTTTCTCTGATCTTCTCTCTGACTTCTTTTTCTGCCAAGGATCTCTGACTTTAGGGGGAGAAAGTCCTTTGATTTTAAAGGCTGTTTTGATTCAATTGGACCCACTTGGGGGGGGGGAACAACATATTTTAACTTATTTTAAGATGTATAACCTTAAATATATTTGTTGAGTTCCTTTTGCCATTCATCATGACATGTCTACAGGTCTCAGAATTAGGACGTCTCTGTAGGATGGAGGTTTCAGCACATGCATATATGTTTTCAGGGGCATGCCTATATTTAACTTTTTTTTTTTGGAATTTTGTTAAAAGCTGTCTACACTTGACTTAACCCATCAAGGAATTTTGTTTTAAACTAATGTTAAATAGTTTACATAAATATTGGAAGTACCAGAAGGGCTCATCCCTAGTTTCATCTTCATTATATTAGACCAGCTTCTGGTACATTCTATGAACTTCATTGTCTAGCAATTCTAACATGTAAATTTTCACCAGCACATATTTTATCCTTCTCTTTCTATTACACATAAATCATTTCTAAAGTGATAACGCATTTACAAATCCAACATATTGCCTGATAAAGAATGATTTCTCGGGCTGGGGATGTGGCTCAAGTGATAGTGCGCTCGCCTGGCATGCACAGGGTGCTGGGTTCAATCCTCAGCACCACATAAAAATAAAATAAAGATGTTGTGTCCACCGAAAATTTAAAAAAGAACGATTTCTCAAAATATATTGCTTTTCTTCCTTCTTTCATGTTCATTAACTTTTTTGGTGTCCTCTCTGCTTCTTTTCCTGAATAGTTAGTAAAACCATGTGAAAGGTTTATTTCTTTAGCTAAAACTTATGGAATAATTTCCCTGGACATTAATGCTTCTCTTCCCTGAAATATTATATAATTTATTAATTATCTTACATATTAACTGAATATATTATTATTTCTAGCATTTAATAATATGTTTCTGTGCATGTTACTATTGCTGGGACAGCCCTGAAGGTAAGTGGACATTCACAGTGAAATACAAACCTACACCCCACTATACTATACTGAAAGGGGCATGGTATGGTTACAGTCACTGTTCAATAAAACCATAACTGAGGTCAGTTATTACTTCCTATGGAAAGATAGTATAGGAGTTAGGGAAAGAGGTGAGAGAATGGGGACAGGTTCTTGCACTACATGATTAATGTGTGATTCATCTGATTTACACTGAGGGCTATCAAGGCAAAAATAATGACAAGGTAGTTAGTAGTTCTCTCCCCTGCAATCCCCATGGGCAACTATTTCAATAAGAAAACTTTAATCACAGAAGTTAATGCAGATTCATAATTCCTTATCTGAAATTTCAAAGCTGTAAAAGCTCTGAAAATCAAAAGCATTGCCAAAGTTTATATGACAATACCTAATCAGAAATAATTTAGCAAGAAAATGAAGCCAATGTATTTATTTATAGTCTCTGTTCATGCTACTTGGAGTATTTAAACATTTTTGACAGGTGTTTTAATGTGATTGTTGCAGGTTCTGCTAAAAAAATCTGTTAGGGGTATTATGTGTGCATTCAACACTATTCTAAAGTCTAAGAAAAAAGAAAAAGGTCTGAATTCTATAATACGTTTACATAAAAAATTATGGTTTGGAAATGGTGGAATATCACATCTGTAAAGCAACTCATGATGTTAGCACAAAATAATGAATAAAACTTTTTCAAGGTAAATTATAAATTTGAAAAGTCATTGTAAGATATGCAAAAATTGGAATTTTGGAACTATATTTAGTTATAAATTATTTACTTAAATTTTATGGAAAGATCCATTATTGGAGAAAACTAAAGAAATTTTCAATAAGAACAAATTTATATAGCTCAAATTTCCTAAACTGTTATTGAGAGTTATTGGACCCCTCTATTTCCCTGACAAATTATTCTCCCTCAATGCTATAATGGAGCTTACCTCATGTACTTAGCTTGCCTCATGTAACTTACAGTTAGCACCTGTCCATATTTTAAGAATAAGAATTAAATAAAATGGTACATAAGTGTAATCATTATTTCTGTTTATATCATTCAATTATCAACTGTGAAATGATATGTATATATTTACTCCTATTAGGCACTGCTACTTCAGGGGACTATATAAGACTTATAATGATTAATTTGATGAAAAAACATGATAGTTACATAGTGTAACTAGAAAACATCTGCTATAAAAGCCCATGCAAAGTATATTCTTCTGTGAAAAAAAAATAATTAGCTTCCATTTTGATCATTTATTTAATGACATGGACTTATTTTTTTTCTAACTATGTTCTGAAATTCTGAAAGTGGTTTCTCATCTGTTGTGGGGCAGGGTCCAGTCAACACTGGAGAATGTGACAGCTTGAATAAATGTATTTCGGCCTCTGTAATATAATTCATTTGTATAGAATGAGCTCCTGATTTGCAATAACCCAGTATCCCCCTATACTGCAGAAACCTTCACTAGAGACATAGTTCCATAAAAATTATTCTGTCTAAAACTTTAACAACGTACATGTACCCTTTATGTCAAAGATTCTGAGTTAGCAAGCTGGAAAAGTGAAAGACAAATTCTGTTATTTGTCTATTCACAGAAAATATTTTTTGATTACTGAATGTAATCTCTATATCAATGTCACTATAAGGTGGGAAAAATAATCTACTGAAAAACATGAAAAATTCAAAAGCATGGAAAAAGATTCTTTCTAAATGTATGAAATTTGGAAGGAAAATAATTTTTATTTTGAAAAAATGACTTTATGGCATCACTAATGTAGAATTTTCTTTTGGAATTTGTCGGGAGATCTATTTTTGTTAATAATAATGAAAACCAAAACTTTTCAGCAGCTTGCTTTGTCTCAATGATCAAATTTGTAGATTAAAGGTGAAATAAGTATGTATTTCACCAAATTAAAAATACCCCAAAGTAAGAAGCAGTTTGGCAGTTTCTTACAATGTTAAACATGCTTTTATCAGCAATACAATGGTATTTAAAGATATCTTTAAAATGACTTTATCTTTCATAATGTATAGTGAAAATATTCCTTTAAAAATTAACCATAAAATTAACCATAGGCATATATTATGGTTTAGTTACCTTAATGCAAGAATTTTCATTAGATGATGAATTTTGATTAGATGATGAGGAAGTAACTTAATCAGTCCATTGATCCATTGTGATGGATTAACTGGATGGTAACTGTAGGCAGGTAAGGTGTAACTTGAGGAGTAGGTCACTGGGGGTATGACTTTGTGGTTTATATTTTGTCCTTGGTGAGCAAAGCTCTCTCTCTGCTGTCTTTCTGCCATTGATGGTTCTGCCTCACCTCAGGCCCAAAGGTTTTTATGTAGATGTTGAGGTAACCTGAATGAACTGAAATCAAAATAGTTTGTTTTCTACCTAAATATTCTATTTTATTCACCTCTTATATTATAAGAAGACAGATGCTGGTATTTTTTTAAAACAAAGACCATGGTACTATTTTTTAGTATTAAATCTTTATATCAATCCAGACTTTTCAACAGAGAATTGGTGGCACTTAAAAGAAATCACTAACATTTATTGTTGCTGAATGCCAGTCTCCGTCCTAATAGATTTACTTTATTAATTCCTTTAAATTTTACAACTGATATGAAGTAGATACTATTATTATCACTCTCAATTTATATTGAATGAACTGAGAGAAAGGGTCTGTGTTGTGCGGGGGCATGTGGCAAGTAATGACAAGATGCACTGAAACTGAGATAGTTTGGCCACAGATTCTGTGCTCTTCCCCACTACACTGTATAGCAGGCAATCCACTGTTTACACAGAACCATGCTGGCAGTCTCTCTGCATATCAGAACTACCTAAGTAAGCTGCAAATCTGAGGCTCTATTAGTATGATAGTCTGCAAAATGAGGACTGCCTATAATGCTGAAGGAAACCTTAAAGAAGATTAACAATTTCAGTACAACTCCATGCCGTTAGTAATTTATTATCTTACTGTATGTTATCCTGGAAAGTATTTCATTATAATAAATGTCTTGGTATTTCCATTTCTTGACACATATATTGGTACATATTTATTACCCATGAAAAAGAACTAGACATTTTTAAAATGACCTTATGTTTCATAATTTATAATTAAAACATTCCCTTGAAAATTAACCAAGTTTTAAAGTTTTTAAAATAACATTTACATGAATTATACAGAGTAGGACAATGTCATCTACATTTTAAAAGATAGAGATTTTGAAAGACCCCTTGAAAGAAAATAATTCCACACCAGAGCATTGTATTCTGGTCAGATATTGAAATGAGCCATCTAGTGCAGTTAGAGGTCAGACATATTTTCTTTTTTTGCTTAAGTGAAAGACTGGCACCAGATATTATTAAAAACACACAGACAAGCTAGCATGTTTTAACCAACTCATTTACATCAGGAAAGATCCCTACAAATGAAGATAATGGGATTTAGAAAGACTAAAGGATAGTTTTAACACCTTTTGTTAGTAGGTGGCAGTGATGAGATTTGAATCCAGATCTGTCATCAAAGCTAATTCTCCCTCCAGCATATCAAGATGCCTTATTCAGGCCACAGGTATTAGCTTGTCTGTTGATCATTCTTTTCTCAATGTACTTTGCTAAATTTGGCTAAATCTATTGTATTTATCTCTTGTCTTTGCTGGCCATTTCATTTGGAAGGTATATTTTAGAAAGTAATTGGGCAGAAGTTAACAAGATACTGGCTTGCTTTACCCTCAAGTAGTGGGATGAAGAAAAGGTTGTTTCTGTTTGGCTATAAAAATCTCTTCAATCTTATACAAGGAATTCCATCTCTACCATCATATATTAAGTTCGAAATACAAAATGCAAATTAGAGTGATATTTATTATAAACACAGATGCATTTTGAGATCAGATTGCAGAGTTTATAACATTTATTTGATGGTACCTGCGTAATTTATTTATCAAGCATTTATTGAGCACCTACAAAACAATAAATATATTAAGTGTAATCAGAGTGGAAAAGTGCTGTGAAGAACATATTAAAGTTAAGGAAAACAAGAGTGAGGGGCTTGGGAGACTTGTTCAGGTGTTTATTAGAGTTTTCAGGAAAGGCCTCCATAATCAAGGAACAATTGGGCAGACAGTAAGGGAATCAAGTAAGAACATTTTGGAGGAATTAAATGAAATTTTAAAGATCTAGAAGCAAAGGAACTGTGAGAGGCCAAAGTACAAAGAGCAGGAAAGTGACCAGGGAATAACAAAGGACATGCAGCCCAGGTGGGGCCAGGTTGTGATGCATAAAACTTTGTCTTTCCTCTTATTCTCAATAAGTTTGGGGTGATCTGACTCACTGTATAAAAGGCTCTTTGGGGTGCTATGTGGAAGAGCCTCATATTTGGAGAAGACAGACACACTTGTTGGTAGTTACTGGAATCATCTGAGCAAGGCACCTCTCAGTGACTGCAGAGGAGGAGATCAGCGGTTCAGTTTGGGATATTTTAAATTGCTGGACCACACTAGTCATTGAAAAAAGGCTCGGTTATTTCAGTCTGGGCTTCAGAGGAGACAGACATTTAAAAATTTATGCTAGGAAGCTAAATAAGTTTCCCTACAGAGAAAAAAAAGGAGACAGATGGGGAAAAGATGTAGAAATAATAAACAGGAAGGTGAAGACAAGACAATGACCTAAGAAGTTGGGGATATGGAAGGATTCAGGAATGGAAGTAGAATGAGCATCTGAAGATGGTGGAAAAGTAAGGAAGTACTTTACCTGGAAGCCCATGGGGAAGAAAAAGTTTTGAGAAGGGGCTAAGACACTATTTCAGAGGATCAGAGAGGTCAAGTCAGAACTGAAAACTGATCGCTGGATTTAACAAGACTCAGATCACAGGGGACTTGAAAAATATTACAGGGAAGGATTTGGAAGAAAAGTGTGATGGCAGTTTGTTCAAGATTGAAAGAGAGAAGAGGAATGGAATAACTTTCAAATTTTGCTGATGAGGGAAGCAGAGAAACAGGGCTATCATTGGAGGAGGCTGTGGGGTCAAGATACTTGTTATTTAGAAATTTTCTTTTTTTTCTTTTTGAAGATTGAAGAAAGAACATGTTTGACTGCTAAAGAGAAAAGCAAATGAATGATTCAGGAGGTAGAAGGGAGAATGGCTGGTGTGTCCTCGAGGACTTAAAATAAAGACCCACCATCTGGGGAGAGCTGCCTCAGGTGCGCTTAGGTAACAGGGTCATGGTGATAGGAGGGCTGGCAGAACCAGGGGTGCAGCTAGAGGGATGTTTTCTGAACATACGTGGAGCTACCTTTCATCATTTCTATTTCCTCCCTGAAATAGAAAAAGATAACTGAGGAAGTAGAGGAAGTTGTTAAAGGCTTACAGAGAAAAGTGAAAAACAGGAATGCTAGGCAATCGTCAATGAATCCTGTGATATTTACCAAAAATAGAATTTTGTTTTATTTTATTTTTTATATTTTTGGCAGGAGATGGAGAGAGAAGAGAGAAAATACTTCTAGCCAAGGTTGTTTTGTTCGTATACCATTTTCTTAATACGTATTCATATTTCAATTTCAAAAATTCAGGGTAAATAACCACATCATGATTTTGGTTAGGTTGTTTATTTTTTCTAAATATCTCAAAAGAATCATGAGCACCATACCCTTATTTAAACCAGTTACTTTGTATTTCTAACTCTTTATTGATAGCATATATACACGAATGAGTAAAATTCTAGGGAATTTTAATCTCTAGGCATTGATCCAAATCCCAAGTCCTTCTTGTATGAGCCTTTTCTCTACATAAATGTGTTAGCTGTGAAAGATTCCTTCAATTTAACATTTATGAATTCATACAGTTTGTTTCTTGGGAAAAGCTCTCTATCTTCCCCTTCCTTTAATATAAACAGGAAGATTAGATGATGCTAATATCTCCTAACTGGATTGTGTACTTTTTTACTGTCACAAAATAATTGAATGGTTGATAGCCAAGATTAATGAAACCATGGAATATTGGAACTGGAAAGCATCTTTGAAATTATTGAGCATAATTCATTTGATTCATAATTGGTAAAACTGAAATCCAGAGTTAAGAAATTTGATACAAATCTTAAACATGCTGATGGACTTAAATGAAGATTGCTTTACAATTAACATGGTGCCCTTCCCCATCACTATCTTTTACAACTTTAATTTCTTTTCCACATCTTTTATTTACTTCTTTAATTACATGACAGATTATTATTAAGCAATTATACATTGCTCATGTAATTTCAATCATAAAATTGTTTGCATATTAATTAAGCAACAAATACATGTTTAGTGAGTGCTTTGTTTTGTGTTATGTTACTACAAGTGGTGAATTGAATGTCATTCTTATAGATTTATGTAGAAAAGCTCTTTACAAATGAAATTAAGGTAAAGATCAAGAGAAGTTCACACTGGATTAGAGTGAGCCTTGCAGCCATTGAGTGTATCCTTATGAGTCCCCAAAAGGAACTATACAAGAGTAGGGGGTGAATCTAAACCTCAAAGAATAACAGCAATTATAGGACACTAGAAGAGGTGGGATGGTTTCCACCTTTGAGCTTCTAGAGGGAACCAACTTTTCTGACATCTGAATTGTGGAGACAATAAATTTCTGTTGTTTTAAGTCATCCCATTTGTGGTCATGAATTATTGCAGTCCTAGAAAACTAATACAGTATAGAAGAAAATACCAAAGTCTTTGACTTATTAAAGCAGAAAATAGAGGAACCAGAAAAACTAGTTCATTAGTTTATGGTCATTAATGAGCATTACCATGAAGACTTCCCCCTCTTGTTGATAACCATGTCCCTTCTTCTTGTACTGAGCTGGAAAAATGAGGTCATTTTTTTTTCATTTATAACAGCAATGCAGGCAACATTACAAAGACCACGTGACAGTGGACACTGGCAAATTGCTTCAGAAATTATCATATATTTTTTCTTGCTGGTACTGAAGAGTATTCTTTCATGTTTATTGAACACTGCATGGAAAAGGGGTATATAGTAAGAATATAAGAGCAATTATTTAATAACTAGCTCCTCTGCACCCATATCTGTGCTAAACAGCTTTTCAGATTTTTGCTCATTGATTAAAAAGCATCAACATATTTATTGTGTATTGCTACATAAAAAAATTACCACAAACTTGGTGGCTTAAATTACCACATTTTCTTGCAGTGTACTTGGTCAGGAGTCTGGGCATGGCTTAGCTGGGTCCTTTGCACAGGGTCGCAAAGCTGCACTGTAGATGTCAGCAGAACTCTTCTCATTTCATTCTGTTGTTGACATCTGGAATTTTCTTTAAGGTTTTAGAACTGACATCCCTCTTTTCTACTGATTTGTTCTCTGGCTTCTGGTTGTGACTGAGGTAGCTCTCAGCAACTAGAGGTTGAAGAATAGAAAACTATAAAATATGATATTGGGGTAGAAATTACATGTGAGGCCAGCAAGGCTTTGCGTGTTTTAGAATTCCCGCAGAGCAAACTGCCACTGTGAAGAGCAGCAAATCAGGACTCAGTGCCTGGAGAATGGGGTCAAGGACAAATCTCATGCCTGCATTTTAGTAAATAATAGGAAGGAAATGATTTTCTGTCATTTAAACATCAGTAACTAAAAAAAAAAAAAAATCAACAAGGGGCTTATGAAATGAACTCCAGGGGGAAGCATCCTTCCAAGGATGCAGACATATGCAAGCTTAGGAAAAAATTAGAGATGAAGAGCTACCAGATGTCAAAAGTAAAATCAATAAACAAACCGCATTTTGGGATACACTTAATGTACATAAGTAGAGAATTAATATTGACTATGTCTAAATTGATAAGAATTGGGATAAGTCAAACAATGTATAAAAAATGTGAGGCAACTGTCAGAAGAGTAAATTAAAGGATGTTCACTGCATAGAGAAATTCAAATCCAAATAACAATATGGTATAATTTGACATATACCATGTCACAAAAAAATAGACACAAGAGAGCAGTAACATTTCTGGAACAGACATGGGGCAAAGATTGAACGTCAGCAGCAACAAAGAAAAGGCTAATGCTTTCTGAGAAAATATTGTTGAATGATTAATACAAAATGCAAACGTACATGGAATTCCACAATTATAAAATAAAGAGAAAAAACCCTATATTTAATGATGTAAATGAGCTCGTATATATTATGTATTATTATATCTATGATTATAAGTGCATGGAGAAAAATAAGCAGTGATTTCATATTGTTCATTTTGAAAAAAAGAAGGGTAAAAGTGATACACTTAATCAGTGTAAGAGACAAAATATAGTGACCTAGGAAAGAAAATGAATAATAAAATATATTGAGTATATTGAACTTTTTTTTATTTGATTAAGACAACAAGATAATGATAATGTCTACCACCAAGTTATTGCTTTTACACATACACCATTTCTATCCAGGATTAAACATACTCACTTGTTAAATGAGCAGAAAAATTAATAGAGAACAACATAGTATTCCAGAATCTTAGAAGTTTTTACCCTCTGGGAGGAAAATTCAGGGTAGTTTTCATTTTCTTCTTTTATATTACAGATTATATTTCTGTAGTCTCTAAATTTTTTAGTGAGATTCTTACCAGAAAATATAGACATAGCTAGTTTACTGTATTTTATACCTTATTAAATTAATAAATGATTTTTAAAATAATCCTTTATTTTGTTCAAGAAAATAAAATAAGCTTTATTTAAAATAATATGAAGTAACTGGTTAGTATACTCTTTTGGCAATTTTGCAGAGAAATCTTGATTAGAATACCATACTTTTATTCAGTAAAGATATTTTCATCATAAAATATTATAACCTGACTTACAATGTTGATGTAAGGGATATCAGATTTCTCTACTTAAAGGTAAATCTTATCAGTAACTAAAAAAATCAAACTTTTGGATTATTTGAATATATTCTCAGTTGGAATGCTAGAGATTGATACCTTTTTTTGTGGATAGAAGAATGTTATTGGAATCCTAGAGGCCTGACTCTAGGTATCCAACAATCAGGTTTGGCCACTCAACCCAAAATCCAAACAGAAAGGGTAGTTGTGAAAAGCATGAAATAACCTTAATCAGTGTCACTACATGGGAAAACAAAGGGATCTTATCCCTGTCTTCAAGGGATTGACAGTGACTTTGAGGTTTTATAGAAAGAGTTGGGAATTTTGCATAGCTGAAGAGTTTTCATAGCAGCCAAAGCAGGAGATCTTGATCAGGTTTGTTCTGCTCCATCATTTTCTCTGGGTAGATCAGGCAGGGCCTTGTCCAGGGGGGAGAAAAAAAAAGGTACTGCTTGGTTGGTAGCTTCAACGCATCAGAAGAGATTCATTGGATCAGATCTCATTCCTGGACTCCAAGGTAACTCAAAATGAAGGTAGAGCCGCCATATCCTCAATCTTTCTATTAGTCACCCATGGGATATTTGTAGGCAAAGGTGAAGAATCTAAGTCCTTGTTTCAAGAACATAAAAAACTTTAAAATCATTCACCTAAGATCTGCATGTATGCCTGTAGAAGTAAAGGAAATTAGTCAATGTTTATACCTTATTCCTTACAAAGCTGTTTTCACAGCTTTACTTTTATGCAATTTCACGATTTCCCCTCCCTTTAATTTTAATAAATAGCTTTAAGATCCCGAAGGGAAACAAGACCCTTCAACTACAATAGGTTGACAATAAGTGTTCAAAAGCAATATTTGTATATATTTTGAAAACAGGGAGAGTTGGTGATTAAAAAAAAGTTAATGAAAATATCTTAAGAGATTATTTTGATTAAATCAGAACAGTATTTTGTTTTTAAAATGACAGAAAGGAATAATACTATTGACAGAAGAAACGTGAAGAATAATTTTTTAGCTAAAATTTTAAATCTTGCTTATAAGTGTGATGATATTGAAGTCTCTCTCGCTACTGAAACATGACTGCTATGTTCTCAAAGTTTAATTAACTTAATTAACTAAAGGTCCTCCAGAACTTCTTGTTCACTATTTTCATTAGTCCATCCCACAACTGCACTTCTTATAATAACAAATTTCTTTTCTGTGTGAAGTTTGAAAATAATGTAGAATAAAGCCTTCAAACTTATCTAAAATAAATTTACACTAGCGAAGTGTAAATTCACCAAAAATGTTAACTGCTAAGTATGGTTTTCCATTTGGGATTAATGGAAGGGTCTTTCGGATGTAATTAGAGTACATAAAAGAGCAATAAGAAATATATATTTCAAATGAAAAATGAACTCTATTGTTGGCTCTAAATGTGGGCACACACACACACAAATACACACACACTCAGAAAAACATACTGACTGGAGAATTAATTTATTTATATAATTTGCTCACAGCAGTAAACTGATCAGAAGAACTTAGAGTGAAATTTTTATGTTACAATAAGAAAAGATAAAAAGGTGTTTCAAGTCTTCGCAGTAGCTTTGGTTTCTTATTTTTATTTTGTTCAGCTTTGAACAATTGAGCTTTTGAGCTAGCTTTCTAGAGATGCTAGTAGAGATTGTGCCCCTCCCCTGTCACCATTGCCTACAATACACAATTTTCCCTACTTCTTAGTGAATTTCTTCAGGGGAGCTCCATTTCTAGAATTTATCTTTTGCCATCTACAGCCAAATATTTCATTACAGAATGGATTTTATTTTCTCCTCCATGGACATATCCCATAGATACTACCCACCCAGCATGACATGTGTTAAGTAGTTCTATAAATCATTCCCTACTCAGTTGCCTTGCTACCATTCAAGAGAAACCTGGGGTAATTGATGCTGATGCAGTCTTTCCAGAAGATCTATTTCACCAACCAAAAGGGACTTTTCAACTGTCCCACTGAATTCTCCCAACAGTTTCCAAGTGATATATGGTAACATGCTTTTTCAAGGGGAACAAGATTTTTGACAGTTTTAACGCTAGAAAAAAGAAATACATGACAAGTAACTGTAGCTTCTTCTATAACTTTTCTTCAGTCCATCTCTGCACAATTCAGCATCACTGACTTCTACAGAAGCTATTTGACCAGGTTTTATGTCTCCTTTGCCCATTGTAAACCAATTATTGATATCACCCAGTACTTTATTAGACTGCTAAAAGATTTCCATTAGATCTGGCTTTCTGAGACTAGTCACAAGGGCAAGAACTTAATTTCATGGTTGTCTTAAAAATAATGTTAGTCATGTCATCCTTTCTTCGTTTTTCTTTTTTAATTTGAAAGCTAAATTGATACAATTGACTTAGTGCCCGATCCTTGGATTTCCCAATAAGCTTTTAAATAGTTGACAGCCAGATTTATGACCTAGGGCATAATCCAGATGCTTAGAAAGAAGCAGAATACAGTTTCTAAACTCTATCTGTGCATTGTCTACTCCAATACATTTTGGAAGATAAGAAATGCACTTGAGATCTTAGAAGCTCAGACAAGGCAAATTCTTGATATTTAAGAAATATCAGCATGAAAAGAGTATTTATTCATCAAGTTTACTCGTGTGCTTATTTTTATCTTGGCTATTGTCACACAAACCCAAAATTATTAAACATTCTTTTAAAAAATTACCCCTAACAGCGTGCTACATGAGAAGCAAATCAAAGCCAGATCCTGGGGTTAAGAAAATAGTGTTAAAAGGCTTGTTAAGAAACTCTAATTGCACCGACAATATCATACCACTCTTTTAAAACAATTGGAATAAATTAAGGATAATGAATCAGAAACCTGAGTATTACATTTTCCTGACAAAAAATAAATCTTAAAAATGAATGACAGACCTTTCTTTGGTTTGAATAATTTTCAAATGAAATATAATTAATTTCATCCATAAATTGAACATAAAATATATCTGGGATTTAAACACAATAATATAAGGTGCATAACTTTAGGATTACAATATTATTATTTAGCATGCATTACTTATGGGTGTCAAAAGTTCTGGACCTTCAAAATGAACAACATATTTAAAAGTTTTCGATTAAGAATCTTATTGAGTCAGATGATTTTTGCTGCCCTAGTTCAACAAATATGTGAGCTGCCCTCACTTTAAGAGGATTATGTTTAATCAGTAGTTTGTATGTGTTAAAATTCCTTATATTTCCTTTAATTTTCCACATAGTTTTATAAGGTAATAAAAAGTACTTTGCTTTGTATGTAGTGTAATTTTTGCTTATATGTTTAAATTTTTGTATGATAAATAATACAGAGGTTCAAAAACTTACTGGAAAATCCTCTAAAATTGCAATTTAATCTCCAAAGAGTAGTTCTCCATGTGCTGAGTTGGTGCCGAAGAAAGTGTATATGTAAGAAATATTCCTACTTTACCAAGAAAAAGTCTAGCCTCCATGTGAAGCTACTAGAAAAGGTTTCTTGGTGCACTTAAAATTTGAAAAATGAAGAGATTTGTAGTTTCCTTGAACAAACGCACCTTTACCCATAAGACAAATCTGGTGTTAACTATTTCAGACTTATGACAAAGAAATTTTTATAGATAAATGTTTATAGTAAATTTGATAACAAAGAACATTAATTGTGAACCTCAATTTAGTGAAATTTTAGTCCCCCAACAAATTATGTCAATTGTTCTTACCAGTAGACCTATATAACCACCATCAAATATATAAATATAAATACATATATACACACATATGTGTGTGTATATATGTATTTTTCTCCATTATTAGGATTGCATTTTAAAGTCATCAATATAAATTGTGAAAATTGGTTTATTTCTTGTTAGACAAATACACATCATGATCTTCATTTCTTTTATCTTGGCTCCCTAGCTGTAAATATGTACAGTCCGGTATACTCATTTCTGCTTTAGAGCAATATAAAAATCTAAACTACAGTTTGCTAAGTGGATAACTGTAGCGGTTTTATATTCAAATAGGGATAAATTGAGTCCAGGTACTACCATTTATAAAATCTATAGTGTTAGACAAGTCACTGGTGCTCACTGAGTTTCTGTTTATTCATCATCTATACCTATGGGTCATTGTGGATTTACAACAGAGCTTGTAATAATGGTAGCTATTCCATAATGTTACTACCAAGAATAAATTGCTAGGCCCATCGAAAGTTCTAAATAATTGTCATCTATTGAAATAAAACAAATGTTCAGATTTTCAACTGGGTTTTGTGTGGCAATTCAACTCTTGGCAATCCCCTTGAACCTTCGTAAATACGTAAGCAAAAAAACATAATCAGGAAGAGAAATCTACTTTAAAGTGATTCAGGGAAAAGAGAGTGAACCTTCCCTTTTCAGACTTTTGTTTATTTTATTGTTTTTTACTTATTTTTTCTCTTGTTAATGATGAGCTTCTAAGTTTCATAGGTCACTGTGATCCATTCCATGCTATGCTAAGTTCCAAGCTTGGATAACTGGGTTCATATGAAAGAAGAGGTTTGCTACTAGATGCCACACCCACACTCCAGCTTTGAACCTGATCCAATGTACTTTTTCTAGATATTTGCTTTATTGACCTTTATGACCTTGTTATGGTTTCAATGTGAGTAGTCCCCCAAAAGCTCACGTGACAAGCAAGGAAAGAAGGTTCAGAGGAGAAATGATTGGGTTGTGAGAGTTTTAACCCAATCAGTGAGTTAATCCCCTGATAGGGATTAACTGAGTGATAATTGAAGTGGTTGGAGATGGCAATTGGGGTGTGGCTTGGGGGTATATATTTGTATTTGGCAAGTGGTTTTCTCCCTGCCTTCTGATCATCATATGAGCTGCTTTCCTCTGCCACACTCTTCCGCCATGATGGTCTGCCTCACCTCAAGCCCCAAGGAATGGAACTGGCTTTCTATGGACTAAGGCTTCTGAAACCATGATCCCCAAAGTGAACTTTTCCTTCTCTACACTTGTTCTGATCAGATCTGTTAGTTGCAGCAGTGAAAAAGTTGACTAAAACAGACCTAGTATCAGATAAGTCTGCCCACTAGGTGCGGTTCCCATGTTTAGTTGCCCAACTGGAAAGGATCAGAGTCTTTGCCAAAATAACCTAGCTTTTACTTAAAATGGCTAATGATCCCTTTCACTTCTGTCCCCTTGTCATTGAAAGAAGAGGTATCTAGTGAGAGGGATTTGAGTTGTTCCTGGAGAAAAGAGGAAACTTGACCAGGAGCTGTGATGTTCTTGGAATATTAAATGGAAAAGAATCTCAGCATGAATGAGTCAGAAACATTGATAGAGGTTTATTTGGGAAAGCAGATGTACAACCAAGGGAGACTGAGTACAATCTCAATAGAGAGGGGCCTTTGGGGATAAAGCAAGGAGTATGCCTTCAAAGGAGAATTCTAGCCATCTTGAGCATTAGAGATGTGTATTTTGGGGGTCTTGGTTCTTTTCTGGAAGAAAAAAAAAAAGGAAATCTACGTAGGAATAAAACAAGTCTGGTGATCTCAAGACAGGTTCTGGTGGTCTGGCCAATCTTTGGATCCTCAGGCTAACATGGTCTTCATTATCTCATCAATCAGTAGCACTGAAAAGTCACCCAAATTATAGGTTTCTCAAGAGATCATTTCTCTCTTTGCTTAGTCTAGTACTGGTAGATTTATAGATTTTTCAGGAATTTGGAGTACACCTTGAAATGAGACAGGATTAGGGAGTAATAGTCCTGGAAGGGAGACAGGCTTATGGAGAGACAGACCTGCACAAGTATAGGGAACTTCTGAATTAAATTCCTATTTTCTTGTCCTTTCTTTGTGTCTCCTTTCTACCTGTTTCTTATTTATTTCATCCTATTTCATCCTCAGTGCAACCTGATCTTATCTCCTTTTGATCTAGTCTTCATGAAAAAGGGAAGTCACTGTGCATCAATGATTCATAACTAATTTCCCAGAAGGTGGATACCAGCCTTGTCCTGAGGACTAACGCTGACAACATTAACACCTACCCTGTGAGGATTCCTTACCAAAGTGCCAGGAGACACTTCTATGCTCAAGGAAGGTTGCTCAGAGGATTTTTAGGGAGGAAGTACTGTTTCCTGTTGTGAGAGGCACCCAACTGAGAAATGGTGGCTCCTAGAAATGAGAATCTTTTCTCTCTTCTAAAATAAAATAACGGAATAGAAGAATAAGTAGCTTCTTTTCTTTTGCAGGGTCACATTGCATACCCAGCCCCGAGGAAGCGGTTCAAAGCAGTATGTACTTGGTCACAGAGTGAAACTAACATAAAATGACTAAACAAGTGGAGTGGTTAAATCAGAAATGCTTACACCTTATGATATTTCAGCTCGAATTCTGAATCGCAGTAATTAACAACTGTTACAGAAAGATTTCCATCTTCGATTGAGCAACTTTTTAATCTATGGAAAATAAAATGAACCAACAACATTAATTACCCAAAATATTTCTCATTGACATTCTCTAACATCCCCATATTTTCTAAAATGTAGGGAAGATTGAAGATGTGCTTGTTATGCTTTATGGTGGCTGTATTTTCCCTAGATAAATAACTTGTTTTTATGAATATTCCAAAAGTAAATGAGAGTCCTATTTGCATACCTCATTAATGATCCTTTTTTTAGCAGGAACATGTTCCTCATTTTATAGAACCATAAACATGTCTTTTCATCATATGAATGAAAGATAATACATTTTCTGGCAGAATTTAATACTTGGGTACTGGTGTTTGAAAAACATAAATTATGCTAAAGATTTCTACATTTGAAGAGAATAAATTATAATAGTTATGTGCTTTTGATATGTTGATAACATATTCGGATTCTCATGTGTCTTCTCAAGTTTCTGTCAGTTGGTCACCACCCCCTTTCTACCATGTTGTCATTAATACTTCACAGTCTGAAAATGGGTGAAATATAATGCTAAGAAATAATGTTTTGTTTCAGACATTTGATAAAGTCATATGTTCTTTACAAATAATATCATTTATAATGGCAAAAAAAGGAGCTTATCTTAGGGGTATTTTTTCTCTTATTTTTCGTTTTCTTTTTTATAATGTAACATGTCACATATGAACAAAACTAACATAAACTAATTTGGTGTCTAAAAACAATTTTTATTTTTATTTTTTGTACTGAGGACTCAGGAGTGCTTTACCATGGAGTTTTTTATTTTTTATTTTGTGACAGGGTCTCACTAAATTGCTTAAAGCCTTGCTAAATTGAGGAGGCTGACCTCAGACTTGCATTCCTCCTGCTTCAGCCTCCCGTGCTTTTGGGACTATAAGCAGGTGCCACCACTCCAGCCTCTGAGGAACAATCTTAAACCTACTCACTCCTACTCAAAAAGAGCAGTAACTGTAAATATCAGTAAAATAAGATGAAATGTAAATCTTAGTTTTCAAAATCACTATAATATTAATTGCTTTAAAGGAATTGCATGACATCATCTTCCTCCCTTGCTTTCTTCTTTTCTTCCTCCCTTCCAAGGTTATTTATTGAATGACTGCTATGCCTTATGAAGCTGTATTAGGCATCAAGGATACCAAACCATGAGACAGCTCAGACCTCAAAAATTTAATAGACAAGCAGGATAATTAAAGGAAAACTACTATCCTAGAGATATGGGAACATAAAACAGGCATGGCTTTTCTGATCAGAAGTGATACCTACATAACATTTTTGGATCTGCCTATGACATTTTTAATGTCCTTTAATACCATCAAATCATCAAAATTATAGTCAATGATAAGGCAGAGTGTACTATGAACAACATGTCATCAAACCTGTTTTCTGTCATTTCCATCTGAGTTTGATTCCAGTTGACACCATCACTCAAATTTCTTTCTCTTGCATTTTTCTTGCCACTTTTGTTTGCGAAGTTCTTGTTGTTCTTCTCATTGTTTCCATTTTATTAGCTTCTTCAATTGTTGTTTAGATGAGGCTCAATCCCTTCATCTAATCTTGGTTTCTCTCTTTCCCGATCTTCACTTAAGTCTTGCTTCCTTACAACATTGAAAGTCTCAGTAAATGCTGGTGACCTTCCAGATGACATTATTTGGTATCTCAATCTGAGTTGATGGGGAACGTGGTACTTGGTTCAGAAAGCCTCTCTGGTATGTTCTCTATACCTCCAGTGAGTTCTCCTTTGAAAACTTCAACTCCCAGGGACAGAACAGGGAGTTACACGGTGGAGGGTGGAGACTACTTTGATCTGAGGATGTTATGCAGATAACTAACAAGCACTGCATCCTGTGCAGTTTTACTTCACCAGCTGAGGAGGTGGACTGGAGAAGAACATGGATGAAAATGGCAAAGGATGCATCGTCTGGAAGGATATCCACATTAAACTGGAACACTATAATGAACTCATAAGAAAAGAAGATCTGATTTATCTTACATCAGCTTTGCTAGTATAATAAAGGAATTAGATGAATCAAAGGCATATGTGATTGGAGGATTAGTAGATCACAACCATCACAAGAGATTCACATATAAACAAGCATCAGATTAGGGAACTGATCGTGTACCACTCCCCCTGGAAATTTTGTGAAAATTTATAATTGAAAGTTTTGGCAGTTAAAAAAAATGTATTTGAAATTGTTCTGGAAGATCCCGGAAACAAGAGACTGGCAAGAAGTCTTTTTTCATGATCTTAATCTAAAGGAAAGGGGGTGTTCTCAGAGACAAAGCTCGTGAAAGTTCTTCCCATGACAGCAGTCTGCTGTGGTTGAAAGTGGGTCAGACAGTGGTTTCAGTGAAGGGGAATATGGCAAGAATAAACCAGAATCATCACACAAACAGCAGATAAGGAAAATAGCACTGAATCTAGCAGGCAATATGTACCACGCTAACATTACCTGGTTTTGTTTAAGAAAAATTAGGAGAAAGTGATGTGCTTCACAGAATATTAAAATTAGGGAAAAATATTTTCTCTTATTTCTTTTGTAAATTTTAAAATCTCTTTAGAGATAAATGATAATGAAAAGCCCTTTGAACTCCATAAGATTTTTTTGTTTATGCATAAGACAACTTAACTCTGTATCATTTTTTAAAAATTGCTTTTTAAGCCTCAAATAAGAGTTTTAGAATATTTTTGTTTATTAATATACCCTATTTCTCTTTCATTTTCTGGAATGTATTTCGCAGGATGTGCCTTCTGACCTTTCAATTCACATCAGTGACCTTTCTATCAGAGTTTTTCTAATTTGTTGTATATTTATTTGTGGGGGCAGATATTCATAAATGTCCTATAAGCCTACTAAAATGTTATGTATGAGATCGTACCCTCCATTTGCAGATTTTATATTCAATTTATTTCGTTCAAAAAAACACACTAATCCTAGGAAGAAATATCAGTTTGCTACTTGATAATTCGTTTATTTTGGACTGCAGAGTGTATGCCTGAGTCTCCATTGTGGCCTTTTCATGTTCTGGAGTAATGATGAAACAGATGGAAATCTCTTTAATCCATTTTGTTAATTTCTATAATGGTAACGATTTATTTCAATTGTGAAATTGAATTTTTGCAGGCTAGATTATTTTATAAGGATATTACTTTAGAAGGATCAATTTTGCCTTTATCTGATTCAAAACACATCAGTTCTTATCATCTCTCCTTTTCTTACATATCTTTTTTTAAACTGTTGATTTTAAAAGTGAATATTTTGCATCTGTCTCATATCTTATAAGAATATTCAAACTAACACAAATGTGTTTATGTTTCTGGAAATAACATGTGCATGTATAAAAACATCATGCAATTTTATGTCTGTTTTTCTATATCATGTATGGTTCTGTTATTAACTCATGATAACAGAACTGATTTGTATGATTTGTGTGAATGCTTGTGTTCAAGACACTAAGAGCAATTTGAATTGCATTCATACAAAAACCATAACTAAGCATTTGTTTGGAAAGGTTGGCAGGGGAATATGGGTCAACGGGAGCTGTTTTAGTTTCTAAACAGTGATTGTAGGGAAATAGAGAAGTTCTGTTTAAAATAAAGTGATTGTTCTCTATCTCTGACAGCTAAAGATGTCAGAAACCTTCACTGAGCTTTGGCAAAGTAAGTTTCTTATATATATATTTTTTTAATATGTGAGAGCTATATTTAAACAACCACATTATTTATGTATAAGTTACATATTAACTTATATACATATTTAGTAGAAAGTTTATTATAGTATTGATGTTTACTATTTTCATTGCTTTATTCTTAGTAGTCTATTAGAGAGAGAGAGAGAGAGAGAGACATGATATCTGTACTGAGGTCCCAGAAATCAGAGTAATGTAGAAGAGAAATGTCATTTCCTGAGCAGCAGGTGTGGAAATTGGGGTAGCTAGACTCACTTTATGATTATACACATTGGGTAGTGAGAAAAGGAAGAAGGTGTAGGATAGAAACAAGAGAATTTGTATTTACCTTAAAATTTAGAATTTTGAAGTTGAACACGGGCATGACTATAAGGACATTTAATTTAATTTCCCATCCTTAACATTCCTTTATAAAATCTGGATGTATTTTAAGAATACAACATATACAAGCTCTCCTTTTCTTTTTTAAAAATAAGGACAATTTGGCACACAGAGTTCTGGGAAGTGGTTCTTAAACCCCCATTGTGAATCTGGAGGTATAGCGATACCAGAGTTCAAACTGTACTACAAAGCAATAGTAACAAAAACAGCATGGTACTGGTACCAAAACAGGGAGGTGGACCAATGGTACAGAATAGAGGACACAGAGACTAATCCACAAAGTTACAACTATCTTATATTTGATAAAGGGGCTAAAAACATGCAATGGAGGAAGGATAGCATCTTCAATAAATGGTGCTGGGAAAATTGGAAATCCATATGCAACAAAATGAAACTCTCGCCATGCACAAAAGTTAACTCAAAATGGATCAAGGAGCTTGATATCAAGAGACACTGCGTCTGATAGAAGAAAAAGTTGGCTACGATCTACATATTGTGGGGTCGGGCTCCAAATTCTTTAATAGGGCGCCCATAGCCCAAGAGTTAATAACAAGAATCAACAAATGGGACTTACTTAAACTAAAAAGTTTTTTCTCAGCAAGAGAAACAATAAAAGAGGTAAATAGAGAGCCTACATCCTGGGAACAAATTTTTACTCCTCACACCTCAGATAGAGCCCTAATATCCAAAATATACAAAGAACTCAAAAAATTAAACAATAAGATAACAAATAACCCAATCAACAAATGGGCCAAGGACCTGAACAGACACTTCTCACAGGAGGACATACAATCAATCAACAAGTACATGAAAAAATGCTCACCATCTCTAGCAATCAGAGAAATGCAAATCAAAACTACCCTAATATACCATCTCACTCCTCTAAGATTGGCAGCCATTATGAAGTCAAACAACAATAAGTGTTGGCGAGGATATGGGGAAAAGGGTACACTTGTACACTGCTGGTGGGACTGCAAATTGGTGAGGCCAATTTGGAAAGCAGTATGGAGATTCCTTGGAAAGCTGGGAATGGATCCACCATTTGACCCAGCTATCGCCCTTCTCGGACTATTCCCTGAGGACCTTAAAAGAGCGCACTATAGGGATATGGCCACATCAATGATTATAGCAACACAATTCACAATATATAGACTGTGGAACCAACCTAGATGCCCTTCAATAGATGAATGGATTAAAAAATGTGGCATCTATACACAATGGAGTATTATGCAGCACTAAGAAATGACAAAATCATAGAATTTGCAGGGAAATGGATGGCATTAGAGCAGATTATGCTAAGTGAAGCTAGCCAATCCCTAAAAAACAAATGCCAAATGTCTTCTTTGATATAAAGAGAGCAACTAAGAACAGAACAGGAAGGAAGAGCATGAGGGAAAGACTAACAGTAAACAAAGACGAATGGGGGGAGAGAAAGGGAGAGAGAAGGGAAAGCATATAGAAATGGTAGGAGACCTTCAATGATACACAAAATTAAAAGAGGTTGTGAGGGGCAAGGGGGAGGGGAAAAATAAGGGTAGAGAATCGAACAACAGCAGAGGAGGTAGAAAGGGAAGATGGGAGGGGAGGGGAGGGGGGATAGTAGGGAATAGGAATGGTAGCAGAATACAACAGTCACTAATATGCCATTATGTAAAAATGTGAGTGTGTAACCGATGTGATTCTGCAATTTGTATTTGGGGTAAAAATGGGAGTTCAAAACCCAATTGAGTCAAATGTATGAAAGATGATATATCATGAGCTCTGTAATGTTTTGAACAATCAATAAAAAAAATCCAAAAAAAAAAACAAGTATAGGTGCTAGAATTTATTTCCTTAGATAAGTTCACAGTGGGATTGAATATGAGGATTTTTCCCTGGACTTTTCCATTTCGAAGATAACAGCAAATAGTTTAATAAGCTACTTATATCAAGTATCGGATTTGTAAATATATAGGTTTATGTATTTTGGTATACCTGAAATGGTTTTAGGTATCACTTTGCTAAGCAGATAGTCTGTGCCAAAAACCATACTGTCTGTTCAGCTGCTCAGAAAGAGCTTGTCAACTTGGTAGAAGCGGAAATACAAACAGAAAATACATCTGTTCCAAGTGGCAGCTGTTCCTGACTGGAGTGTAGAAAATCAGCCATGAATATACTCTGTAGACTAGCCATCTCATTTTACTGTGCTATTAGGAGACACCTGTGAATTTTCTTCATGAGTCTGTTACTTTTAGATGCCTCTCAACAGCAACAATTTTTAAATCACAAATTCCAGAGTAGTTTCTATTAAAGAAATATAATATTATTGAAGATATGGATGCTGCATTAATTCCATGAATTCTAATACACACAAAAAATTGCTTAGGCCCATATTTATAAGTAATTTGTGAAGTAAAATATTAAGCCGACATCAAGACATTCTGCTCATGTTAAAAGAATAATTTTAGAGAAATTAAGTTTAGCAGAGTTTATTTCAGCAAAGCATGGTTCATGCATCATGTACACTCCGTACTAGGAGAGGAGCAGAAAGCTCCACTCAGCAATGAGGATGGACGCTTTCTAGATAGAAGAAGGAAATGAGAAACAGACAGGACTTTGCTGGTTGCAGGCTGACCTTTGCCCCATTTGGTCATGGTGTGATGAGGCATTGCCTTATAGAGGCATGGTCTGATCAGTTGGTTGTAGGCTACTTTGATTGGCTGAGACTCAACTATCTGTTAGAAGAAGACAATCTTAAATTAGCTTGTAGTTTATATGTGTATATATATATATATATATAATTCATATATATTTAGTATAAACACACACACTAAATTAAGATGTAGTTTACTGTTTACAAAGGCAACTTTGGGTTAAATTCAATTTAACATTTATCCCCAAGTAAGTTTGTATTGTTATATTTTAAGAAGAGACAAGAAAATAAATCATATTACAAGGTGACTGATAATATTTTAAAGATACATACAAGGAATAGAAATTATAATATTCTAGTTTTTAGCTGGAATAGTTTACAAACATTGAAAAGAAAGGAATGAAGCTCCCTTCCATTCACTTGTCATTTCAAAACCTTCTAACATCATTTAGTTATTCCTTTCTTTCTCATTCTCTCTCCACCTTCCCCTGCAATCCCCTCTGTTTCTTCTCTTCCCCATTTTTAAGTCCTTTGTTTTGGCTTCTTTCGCAAATGGCAGTGGTAATTACTGACATAGCTAAAGCCTCAACCTTAGTTTTCCCTCCCTACCCCTCCATGCCCCACTAAGTTAATATGTATCTCTGTTAGGAATTATCCATGTGTGCTTTTTAACAATATGTATTAATATCTAATACAGTATCTAAAACATGCACCATCCAGACAAACTTATTATTTTTATATATGTTTTATGTTTATATATGACAAACACTATTTTAATCTGCCACATTTTGTTTTGATTTTTGCATTATATTTTGGATGCATCATTAATTTAGATTGTTTTTACATATATACACATATGTGTGTGTGTGTGTGTGTGTGTGTGTGTGTGTGTGTGTGTATAAAACTCTAGGTATAACTTAGCTTGACATTCTTTCCCCTAGTGATGGACACTGTGTAGTTTACATATTTCTTTATTAGTTATAGTACTGCAATGGCTATGTTGTCTCTGACTTTCTTGGGCACACATGTGGTAGTTCTACTACAAGACACAGGGCTGGAGCTATATCCTGAGGCACTTTTGTGGAATCAAATAGGGTATATATTGTTTTAATGGAATCCCACATCAAAGTACAAGACTTTGGGCACAGAGCCAAAGATGAGCTACCTCCAACTCCTACTTAACCACTAGCTAAATACTCATAGTCTGGGCACAATTTGATGGCTCTGAAAGATCCCAGAAATACAGTCACTTGTTCATTGAGAATGTACATCTACAACTGCACTTGGCATCAACAAAAAATTTTAACTGGTTGGTATCAACTACATTCTCCTTAGCGGGGTTTCCCCACATTCTTTCCAAAATTTGTATTGTCGTATATTGTCTCTTTTGATCTGTTAGATGAAATGTGGAAAGGAATATTGCTGTTAACATAACATAAACAATTTCAAGACACTTTGCAGATAAAAATGTGTTTGTGCATATGCCAAGAGTTTGTCTTATGTTTTCCGTTTTTTAATGAGTTCTTTTTTTAACCTATGTAGAAGTGTCAGATTTTGACATAGATGTACTTAATAGAACTAAGTTTATGACTTAGGCTTGTTATATAGTCTATCAGCCTTAATCATTTTCTGACTGGAGAATATAATGATTCTGGGAAGATACCTAGGAGAGACATTTACCTAAAAGTGATTGTCTCAAGATAGACACCAAATTCTACTTTCTAGACTCTCATTAAAATTGAGTTGAGCACATGAAGGTTTTATGATGATGTTAAGTTGACATAACATAAACATCATATACATATACATGGTAATCATTTCTGTTTTAGAGCAATTGCATCAATAGTGATAAAATGTCTGGCGAGCCACAGCTAGTAAAATTACACATGCCAGCAAAAAAAAAATATATATATATATAAATTGCTAATGAATCAAAGATTTAAGTGAGAAATTTCTATCATAAAGATGCAAGAAGAAAATGTAAGTGAATATTTTCATAATCTCTAGGGTTCAGAATTTTTTACTAAATTTCATAGGTAACAGAGATCATAATTAAATATGATTAGATTTGAATTCATAAAAAACTTTTATATTCATACATCAAAGAACTGTATTAATTCACAAAATAAAAGTAGATACAAAGCAAAGGTGAAAAATATTTCTAAAGCAAATATGCCATACAAGTCAATATTTTTTTAATATGAAGATATTTATAAATCAAATGAAAGCTATTATAAAATTATCAATTACAAATAAATGCTGAGATGGTTATGTTCTGTCTACCTGATTGCAAAAAATAAGAATTGAAAAGATCAAGATAGAATAATAATATGGTTTTATAATGTTCAAATACAATGTACAGTGTATAGTAAATTTTAGTTAATGGTAGTCATATAGCTATAGCACTGTTTGAGCACATGGACAAAATATTATTCATATTTGAAGTTCTTGAGGATTTAAATTGATATAATCTGTGTTTTAAAAAATATTTTCTAGAGTAGGGGAGGGGAGGGGAGGGGAGGGGTGAGGGGACAGTGGAGAATGGGATAGACAGCAGAATACATCAGTCACTAGAATGGCAATTTGTAAATCAATGGAAATGTAACTGATGTGACACAGCAATCTGTATACGGGGTAAAAATGGGAGTTCATAACCCACTTGAATCAATCTGTGAAATATGGTATAATAAGAACTATGTAATGTTTTGAACAACCAACAATAAAATAATTTAAAAAAAATATTTTCTGACTGCAATGCAAAATGAATTGATAGAATTATATGCAAAATTAAATGTGTTAAGGACTTACATCAAACCAATGTTTATCCTATCCCCAAACTGTGAAGAACTTAAATAGTTATAATAAGAGAATTTGGTTAAATGAATTATTGCACATCTAGAGAAATGGAATAATATGAGACATAATAAGTGATATCATATATTAAAGATTTACCTGATATATTTTTGACTGAAGAATACTGCTTGGCTGTAACATGCAATTTATAATATAATCTATTATATTTAAAAAGCATTTAAATATGTTAATGTTAATAGATAATTTAAATATGTTAATGTTAGTAACAAATTATTAAATAGATGACTTGTAAATATATTTGTTATTGTTTGAATATGAAGTGTCCCCTGAAAGCTCCTGTGTTAATGTGAGAATATTCAGAGGTGAAATGAATGGATTATGACAGATGAATCCTAATCAGTCAATCTAGTTTGAATAAACTAACTGGTTTGTAACTATAGGCGTGTTGGGCATGGATGGAGATCATGGGTCACTGGGCATATGCCATGGAAGATTTCATCTTCCTGAGACCCCTTCCCTTCTCTCTCTGCTTCATGGCTGATATGACTGAGGCTAATTCCTCTGCTGTAAAATTCTATCATGACATTCTGCCTCACCTTGGGTCCAAAGTTCTGGAGTTGGCTGACCAATAACTGAAATCTGAAAACATGAGCCCAAAATAAACTTTTCCTTTTCTAAGTTGGTCTCATGGAGTATCTTGGTAACAGTCAAACACACACACACACACACACACACACACACACACACACACACACATGAAAAAAAAATATATATATTTTTCATCAAACAAATTTGACCTAGTAAAATTAAAGAAGAGCACTGCTTTGCTTTTCTCAGACCAGTGCTTTAATCACATTCCATCAGAACTTTAGTGGCTTTGGATGATATTTTTGACAGATCCAATATGCATCCGTCTGGGTCACTTTAGGAAACAGATGGCATCCTGAACATTGAAATAAAAAGAAGTTTAATAAGATTGTATTTACAGTGATAGTAGTAAGATCAAAGGGACCAAAAAGAAACAGAGAAGTACCCAGGGTCTTAGAACAATGGTGGGTAATAAGCTGTAAGTTTTCAGAGGTTAGGTTAGAGAACTATTGTCTGAGTCCTAGAAGCAAGAAACTGAATTTAATACTCCACAAATATTGTCTTCATGGGTAAGATATATACATATTAAAACCACCTATACCCAGCATGGTATGCATAAGTGAAAAAAAATACCTTGAAGTTCCTCTCTTCCCTCTTTCTGATAATTCGCTGCTGTCCCATTTGGTTGGATATAATCAGAAGCAGATGCAAAGTACATTAGATTCTGGGCAGTGCTGTGGGCTCTAGGTAGTATTATGGTCAAGGAATGAGTTAGAAAAGAGAAAAACAAAATGGATAAGAATGTTTAAATATACAATAATCAGTATAATTGATCTTTTTTGAAACTTTTCTCAATGTAATCTCACGTTTAAGTTAAAACATCCATCTGATCTACACAAAAACTTGAACTTCATTTTTAATTTAAAGATGTTCCCTTTCTACTCTCATAGGCCATCATTGGACTTCCTGTGGAGTAGCCTTTTCCTCTTTCTACCTATTAGTATGCCTCTCATTTCTCCAGGAATAGGGAAGATTACTGGACATTAGGTGGACATAGAACTTCTTACTCAGTGTTGTTTCCTGACAAGCATCCAAAATGATTTTCCATTAATGTGCTTCTTAGTGAGATATTTTGGGAGCTTTATGGGGTGAATTATGCCTTGACGAAGACCATGCACTCTTCTGCAGCTGTTTTGAAAATTTCCTCAGCTTCTGTCCTTTGTTAATATCAGGATAGTAGTGACTGAGTAAGTCACCTAACTGAATTATCTTGCTTCCTATTTTTTAGCTTTGTAAATTGTAGAAAACAGATAGCAATGCAAATGATTCATGTCCATAGAAATGTAAATTTCAAGCAGTGAAATGCAATTGATTATTGCCCTGTGGATTTTTGCCTCTTTTGCATGCATTAGGAAAACTAATTGCAACATTCCTGATGGGCTTACATATTTGTCTGTTTACTGGATTCTTCTGTAAACCAATTGTGACCTCTTACTGAATCTCTCATTCATTAGTAGATGAAATGAATTCTTTGAGTGCCTGTTTATTTTATAGAGTCATGATTTTACACTTTGCTATGGTTTAAATATCTGTCTCTTCAAAAACTCATGTTGAAATGAATTGTCATTACAACAGTATTAATTAATAGTAATTAATTAGTTGCTGTCCTTGTAACAGTATTGTACAACCAGGAGGATCCTCATTATAAAAGAACAAGTCAAACTTCTTTTTTCTTACTCTCTTTGCTCTTCAATGTGATGTCCATCACCATGTGAAAACAGTCAACAAGGCCTTTGTCAGATGCTGGTCTTTTAATCTTCTCAGTTTTCAACTGAGGGGAAATAAATTTCTTTTCTTTTTAGGTTCCCTAAGACCATATTTTCTGTTATGGTAGCATTTTATTAGTTGATTTTATGTTAGTATAATGAAATATTGAAGGAGCTAACTTATAAATAGAAACAGGTTATTTAACTGATATTCTGGAAGTTCAAGGACATGGTGCCTGAATTTGCTTATTTCTGGTGAGGACCACATGGTGGAACATAGTGGCAGGAACAAATGTTAGAGCAAGCAATCACATCTCAAACAGGAAGTGAAAGAGAAAGAGAATTGACAGGGCCAGACTTGCTTCTTTTATGAGAACCATCTCATGGGAACTCAAGGAGTCACACAACTACCCTTGGTCCCAAAAGAACTATCTAGTAAGGGTATACCCTCAGTGAACCAAGGGCCTCCCACTAGTCCCAACCTTCCAAATTGTCCACAACATCTCAATAGCTCTACAGTGCAGATCAAGCCTTGATCTAGTATCTTCTTGCTCTAGCAGTAATCCTTTGTGGTTAATGTCCTTTACTGATGGCTCCTTCTGGGTCATGATAACCGAAGCACCTTTGACCCAACGAAAGACAGAAATGCAACTAACTCCCACTCTTTTACTATTATTATTATTATTATTATTATTATTATTATTATTATTGTTATTATGAGTTCAAAATAACTTCAAATAATCTTTGTCCAAGGGGGAAGCTTTGCTTTTCTAGAAGGCATAATTTACCAAGATCTGTGGTTTTGCCCCTCAGGCCCTTCTTGATTGGCTTAAGGAAATTAGGAGAATGATGATTTTACCTTCTCCCATGACAAGCAAAGCTGAAACACTTCAGTATTGTTTATACGTGAGAAATTCTATAATCACTCCCACCTGACCCAATTACTTAGTCTTACTTTTCGTTTTCAGAACAGTACGCTATTGCTGGAGATGGAATTCCCTTGAAAACAGGGTCTGATATAAAGAATAGTGTGCAAGTTTATTGAGATTGCTTTTGACAATCCTGAAAGAAGCAGGATTTGATAGAGAGGTTTAATCACAATGTGGTTATAGCAAAGACCTCAACAGGTCATGTGGAAGACTCTGAAATTTGACTCAAAAAGGCTCTGCATTTTAAATCCTCCATCAAATAGTCACTCAATATGTACTATCTTTGGGCAGGGTGTGTGACCTTGCAAGCGTCAGCTTTCTTTATTCAAGTAAAGGCTGTAGAGAGACACTTTCCAAAATCAGAAATTAGGGCAATTAGTGTTTGGTCTTGGAGGAGGTATCTGAGCAGAGCTCCATAAAATACAGTACAGCCATCTTTTAATTAATCATATGTCAATGTACTTAACACCTTTATTTAAATATGGAGGCACTTAGTGTATTTTCTCAGCATCCTTGGGACTTGAGCACATATTTATTATATGACAGAAACAGTCTTGTTTAATAGGCAATTATGAGGAGTCTACACGCAGAGATGCATATGTAACATTTTTGTGCATATAGAGATATTTAAAAATATGACCATTCAAATATTAACAGTATAAATCTCTAGGTGATCAAATTTTAGGAGATTTTATTAGTTTTTTTAACCTATTCCTGTATTTCTTAATGTTTCTGAATAAAAACTAAGTTAATAAAGGCTCCAAATTTAAAAACAAAAATGAAGCAAGCAAATAACAAAATCATCATCTACTTTAATTTATGATAGAATTTATTAAAGAATATTTGTCACCTCTCGGCTTTTCAGGATAAAAACCTCACTACGACTTCTCCTGGGCAGAGACACCTGGAGTTGCACTGTTGACTCTGTGCACAGGATACATTGACTACAGCCTATCATAAGATGAGTTCCTCATTGCACTTGGCCAAAAATGGAATTACTCATGGAAGTTCTCTTAAAATGCAGATCTACATGGGTGTGCTTGATCCATGACATTTATGTCACCTTCAGGAACTGTAAGTTACGGAGATCTCCAAAGTAGAAAGAGTATTCAAAGCTGCTGAAGAGCCAGAAAACATAATAAATGGCCATTATCATGCATAGTCCTTGTACAAATGTAAAAGTGCAGTAATTTTTATTTAGAAAAAGCCAATATTATTAACACTAATCTCTAGACTTCTTTGCAAAAATCTGTTTATGTCTCAAAACTGATTTTTAAAAATAAAATTGAAATATGATTAAATATTAAAGCCAGGTTGTATTTATAGTTCTCTGTACTCAAAAGTTCATTTTTCTTTATCTGTAAAATAGAAGAAACACTATCTATTTTGAAGGGTTGCTGCTTATATTCTATGAAAACAATTTTAAAATGACCTACTTGTAATAGATTTAAAGAAGAAGTAATTGAATATCATTAATATTACTAGTATCATTGTTGGCATTGCTTCATTAACATGAAGAGGACAGGGGTGACAAGTTTTCTGGTCGATTATCTCTCCTGAGAGTGTTGATGATTCTTCTATATTTAATGAAGATAAAGAGTGATGACAATTTTCCTGTAGATAACTAAACAGAAAATTTTCTGTGAAGCCCTGTACATGCAAAATAGATATTGTTTTTGTCATAAAGCACTCTGCTCTTCTGTTTTGTGAGAATTGTGTAACATATAAATATTTTCCTTGCTATGGACTGCTCTGTTCTTTTGTTCCTGTATTTATTCAAAGCTGTCCTTGCAATAACTGTTAACATTCTTTTCCTTGAACAATAGGATCTCAGTTATGAAGCACTTAGTTTACGATTAGAAACAGGATAACACACTTGTGTAAAAAAGGATTTTAAAGCCAATTAAATATCATTTATTTAAGTCTTAGAACTAAAATTTCTGGAGATCATACACTCATGAAATGATCTTATAGCAGCTTTCTGGTATAGAATATTCTTTAATCATATTCATCAAAGATGTTTTACTGCATTTCACTCAGAAACTTGTCTTGATCAGTTAGTGCAGATAATATAATTTAGATATAAATTTTCCTGAACAATTTTATGCATAATTCATGCAAATCATATTTTGGCAGTGCTAAAATGCACAAAAGTGAGTGTAAAAATTAAGGATAGCATTGTAGCTTTCTATTGTCCAAACATGCCATACGATAGAATATTGTGTAAAATAAGAATAGTACAGACAATTTTCTTGGAAAGATCATATATTAGCCTATACATTAAATTCCTACAGATTAAACAACTAAACCTCCTACAAAGTGTCTTCTCTGATCACAACATGATAAAGTTAGAAATCAATAACAGAAAAAAATCTGGAAATTTTACAAATTTGTATAAATAAACATCACATTAATGATGGTGGAATGTGATAATCATTATTATCTAAAGTACAGGTATGAAGACACGAATTGGTGTGAATATACCATGTACACAACCAGAGATATGAGAACTTGTGCTCTATATATGTAATAAGAATTGTAATACATTCTGCTATTATATATAAATAAATAAATAAACATCACATTCTCCACGACCTATTTGCCAAAGAATAAACCTCAAAGGAACTTAGCAAACAGAGATAAATAAAAATTAAAACACGGCATACTAATATTTATGGCATATAGCAAATGTAGGACTGAGGGTGGTAATTTATAGATCTGAATTCATTTGTTGAAAACAAGAAAGATCTCATATCAACAGTCCCAATTTAATTAGGTAGAAAAAGAGAAAAAAATAAACCTAAAGGTAGCATAAGGAAAGAAATAATATTAGAACAAAAGTAAAATGAAATAAAATATAGAAAATAAAATAAAATAAATCAAAACAAGAAGTTAACATTTAAAAAAATCATCAAAATCCACATATTTTAAGTAAATAGACTAACAAAAAAAGAAGAAAGAAATAAAAATGGAGGAGATTCAAATTACTAAAAAATTATTAAAATTAGAAATGAAATTGGGGAAACTATTATCAATTCCACTCAAATAAAACTGATTATAAAAGAGCGCTATGGACAATTGCACACTAAAATTTGGTATGACTTAGATAAAAAGGACAAATTCCTAAAAACACAAAAACACATCATGTTTACATGATACCATGGGCATTATCAGACAATAGGGATTGGTAAAGTAGTGCCTGGTTTTTTATTCTGTTTGTCTTAAATGCTACCTTATTTTTAGCTCATCTTACTCTTCAGGTTAACAACAACAACAATAACAAAAGATCAGTGAGCTCCTGTAATATCGACATTTTCTCACACAGTCTCCTTCTGTTCATAGTTTATCTCCACAGTAAAAGACTATTTCCCTTGACTAAATTTCCTCAAAGTCCCACTGTCTCAGAAAGTTGATTCAGACTTTCTCTTCCTCATTGTAGGCAAAGTCCAATGCCTTCTTCGATATTTTAAATATACCAAGGAAATTTTAATCTTGTTATTACCTCTTGCTTTATGTTTCTGGCCCAAATACCTGCTCCTTGACACTCAATGGATTTTATTTTTCTCTTTCTGAAATTTCTCCAAAAGTTGGGACAGGCTATATATGTGTAAAATACATATCTATAGGTATAGCTGTACATATACATACACATATATCTTTAAGAAAGCAGGTAGGTATGTGTGTATACATGTATACTATATATGTATATATAAGTAAATATATACGTATGTATATTATTTTTTAAGAAAGCAGAAACAAAAACAATATAAAGAAAGAGACTTTTCCCCTAAGGGCTTTGTTACCAGTTTCCTAATAAAATTGGAGAAGTAGCCGAGGTTTATTTAATAATCAATGTGAACAACGATTTTCTGAAAAATCTTTGTTACTCCATTTATGTCTATTGGCCTTTTTATTTCCCCACCTCCTTACTTTCCTCATTTCTCATGAGGAAAACAAAAATAAAACATAGAACAAGCTAAATTTTCACCTACACTATTTTGTGCAGAGCCATTCTACTCTGGATTCCACCCTCAGCTTCTATAATACTTTATCCTCACACTTTCATATTCATAACCAGAGAACCCTGTGATGTTTAACACACAGGCGCGCACACTCACACATGCTTCATCTCTCAGAAAATTCAAGGATTGCAGATGGTACAGCTAGAAGTAACTACATTTGTAGGACTTGTCTTGCATTCAAGATGCTCTGAGATACAGCATTGAATACAGACCTCAACCAACTCCTTTCAGAAAATCTATTGCATGTGAAAGAGACAAGGAATTCCGTCAGAGTTCAGTGTTCTCCACATGCAGTCTGTTCCTGGTGCTCGAGTCCTCCTCACTTTCACCCATAGATATACCCAACTCTCAGCCATTTCTATACTAATATTCTGCTGCTGAATATTGCTAGCAAAAAAACACAACTAAGTTGCAGATAATTGGATACTTTCCCCTCTCACATGGTCCTTGATACTATCTAACAAAACTGCTATGCAAAATGATAAGAATTTGGATTGTCCCTACCTATCCTATTACTTTGGAATTATTTATATATATGAGGATCAAGTTGTGCTATTATATTCATTTCATTTAAAGTAGTAGGTATGTTGATATGATGTGATCTTGGATATTAAAAAGAGAAATAGTTTTTGAAAAACTTTGTAAGTGGAGCCTGTGTGTGTGTGTGTGTGTGTGTGTGTGTATGTGAGAGAGAGAGAGAGAGAGAGAGAGAGAGAGAGAGCGAGAGCTATACATGTATTTAAATATAAGCTAGTGAGTATGCTGAAAGAATAGCATAGGCACCAGAGACTATTCCAATTGGGGATTAATGTTGACCTCTGTAAAGCTTTGCTTCTGCCACCAATAGAGGGATGTTTTGTATTTTGTATTTTTTCCTTACAATGTAAATATGGCTTTCTGATGTGTACGTGGGTGTTTCTTGGTGTGGATTTATGGGGTTAAGGAGATGCTATGTAGGATGTGGTTAAATCAATAACGTTCTGTATAAGACTTATGTGGGTAACAGCCTTAAATGTGTACAATTACCGGAAATCATGCTATTTTCACACTTGACCAATGTTATGGTTGACTTATGTTATTGATGAGAGCTACATTGTATTAAAGTGAAAGAGAAGCAGAATGCTGGGTCGTTTTTTTCTGGATGTTAGTGTTTGGATCCAGTGATACAGATATAAAGGTCAGTAAGCTATGAGGGAGGGGAAATTGCAAACATGGAGAACTGTGAACCATGCAGTGGAAGCAGTTAGCAGGGCAGGAGTGCAAAATAAGAAACCATCTTTTCACTTTCAATAAATGCATTTCCTGAGTACCAATCATTATGGCAACTTAAATGATATTTTAAGTAGTGATTTTCGAAACACTCAATTACCACTGAATCCACCACAAAAATTAGGACATTATTTGGCAAGAAAGACCAAGGGAGAAGACTGAATGAGAGTTCTAAAAGAAGGTAACGTTAGTACCTACAAAAAAAGAAGGCATTTTTCCCCAGAAACTTAGGTTATTTTTCCTCCAAAGAGACACTGTTATTTTTCTAGAAAGTGAAGTTAGCTGCACTAAAGATTATGTATTAAATGGATAGTTTCCACAAAGATTAAAAAAAATTGCATATTTTTAAATCTCATGGAAACATTTTTAATATCAGATGCATAGTCTGATTTTTGTCAATTGAAATATTTCCAGTAGCAATAGTAAGTGATGTCTGCCCAACATATGTTTAAGAACTTGAATGTCTTTAAATCAATCCATGATATGGTTCTAATTTGGGGTACATATTATAACACAGGTATTTAACTTTTTCTCATATAAGTTGCCTTAGTTTCCTATGAACATATATACTAAAACATTCACATATGTTGAAAATGTGCCTTAGCTCGCTCTTAGGTCATTGGATTAATAGATATGTAGGTACAGAAAAAAGCATAGCATATATAGCATTTAGCCCTGTTTGTGTATTGAGGCATATACTGGAGGTCTCCGAATGTACCCACGGTAAGTAGGGACTATCTACTATGGAATTATACCATTGTTGGTTCTATATATTGTTAAATTATGTTTCCAGATTCTTCATTTCTGTATCTTGAGCGCCGATGCCCTCTGAACTCTTGTAAAACAGAAAATGATCCAGGGCTGAAGTAATTTCTGTGTAGCATCTAATTCTATATACTTGTCACAGATGATATTTCTGTCAAATATTTATGGGAATGTTGAGAACTGTCCATGAGAATCAAAGGTAGCAAAGATAGGAAAATTGTAATTTGAAATGATGATAGACTACATGTAACAAATAGAAAATTCTTAGAGTAAATTAAAGGGTTTTTGTTTTTGTTAACTTATCTAAGTATGCTATGGATAAGTGGCTTGAGAACCCTCTTTGCACAATAATGTAAAGTGTAATAAAAATCTCAATAGTATAATACATTGCTTTAGAACCTAAAACAACATTTCCCAACATATAATGCTTCATCATACATATTGTAAAAACATTTCTTCTAGTCAAATAACTGGGAGTTGTTGCAAAATGTATCTCCATCTTAGAGTTACTTAGTCCATAATAAAGGATTTAACAATTGAAGAAACTTTTTATTATTTCCTATGGTTTTTGTTGTTCAGTTTTGTTTTGCTTTTTTTTTTTTATTTTATTGTTGGTTGTTCAAAACATTACATAGTTCTTAATATACCATATTTCACAGATTGATTCAAGTGGGTTATGAACTCCCATTTTTACCCCGTATACAGATTGCTGTGTCACATCAGTTACATTTCCATTGATTTACAAATTGCCTTTCTAGTGACTGATGTATTCTGCTGTCTATCCCATTCTCCACTGTCCCCTCACCCCTCCCCTCCCCTCCCCTCCCCTTCTCTCTCTCCATCCCCTCTACTATAAATCGTTTCTTCCACTTATATAATTTTCCTCCTACTCCTCCTTTCCTCTTATATGTAATTGTGTATAACCCTGAGGCTCACCTTCCAATTCCATGCAATTTCCCTTAACTCTCACTTTCCCTCCCGCCTATCATCCCTGTTTAATGTTATTCTTCTTCTCCAGCTCTTCGTCTCTACCCTGTCCTTGGTTACTCCCCTTATATCAAAGAAGACATTTGACATTTGTTTTTTAAGGATTGGCTAGCTTCACTTAGCATAATCTGCTCTAATGCCATCCATTTCCCTCCAAATTCTATGATTTTGTCATTTCTTATTGCAGAGTAATACTCCATTGTGTATAAATGCCACATTTTTTTAATCCATTCATCTATTGAAGGGCTTCTAGGTTGGTTCCACAATCTTGCTATCGTGAATTGTGCTGCTATGAACATTGATATAGCAGTGTCCCTGTAGCATGCTCTTGTTAGGTCTTTAGGGAATAGACCGAGTAGGGGAATAGCTGGGTCAAATGGTGGTTCCATTCCCAGCTTTCCAAGGAATCTCCATACTGCTTTCCAAATTGGCTGCACCATTTTGCAGTCCCACCAACAATGAACAAGTGTACCCATTTCCCCGCATCCTCGCCAGCACTTGTTGTTGTTGGACTTCTTAATGGCTGCCAATCTTACTGGAGTGAGATGGTATCTTAGGGTGGTTTTGCTTTTTGTCCATATGACTTCCGCCCACAAACATTTAGTGATTCATGGAAATAGTGTTCAATGGAATGTATATTTGGAAATTGTGATTCAGTGCAAGATGAGTCTGCACTAAGAAATTTATATCCCCATCTATTTAGAGATGAATACTACCTTCCTCTGCATGTTGCTTCTTACAGAAAAATTTGTAGGACAAGAGTATATTTGCACAATATCCTCAATGATAAAAACTAAACACAACTAAAAATCAACTTATCATAATAAGAATAAGTAAAAAATATAACATTGTCAGTGACTAATTGAATCTAGCATTCACTTTGTTTCCTATTTTGATCCTTTATTATTTATTTGCCATTGTTTGCAAAAGATTATTTTTTCCTAAAACAAGTAACATTATTAAAATAATAAAAGCTTTTCATTTAATTTGAGACATATATTGTTTCTGACTGTAATTTTTAATAAATATTTTTATTTATGTTTACTTAAAAATAAATGTAATATACATTGAATAATTTGATAATACATAAATTAATCATCTCATATAATTAATAATCTCAATATAAACATGTTTCTAAAGGGACATAATACACCATATATAAAATGTATTGGAATGTAAACAGTTATAAAAATAACTAAAGTTATATTTTAAAATTAAAGTATACAATATTATATTTTAGAAAGGCATATTTTTACTTCTTGAAATTATGTGGTAACATTAGCAAAATTGATATAAATTATTGTTTCATAAGTGAAATTATGTGGTTAAAATATTTTTCTTGTTGCCCAAAATATATGGCAACTATTAAGCTTGTATTTAATATAAAATTTCAATCTCTTAAAAGCATGAAGTATACTCTAACATGTAAAAATATTAAAAATGAGCATTGCTTTTAAAAACATGCAAGATTTTAAAGCAAGAAGTAGAAAACAAAAAACAACAAAGCAAAAGAAGTTTATAGAATGTTCTTAAATTAAATCATAGTTTTTTTTCTTCCAACAAGACTTAAAATCATGTAAAAAGAACAAATTTAATTGTTCTTTGGAAGGAGTTACATGCTACTTTTAAATTTCCCATAGGAAACTATGAAGAGTTTGGATGAGGATAATCAGATTCTACATATTTTTCCATATGTTTCAAAATTTTAAAAACAAAGTCATGTTTTTCAAATAACATTTTATTTGATTTCATTTAAATGGCCCAATTTTTACATAAAAGTGGAGCAGCTCTTCATTAGTGTAGAAGAAAAATAAGATTCAATGAATTGAATTGTTTCTACATCAGCTTATATTAAGAGAATTCTACTTAAAATTTATCCCTATGATTATTTTATTTTTAGGGAATCGAATCTTTTATTTTAGGAAGCAGCCTTATTTTCTTGAAATTATTCATTTGCAAATCGAAAATTTATGTGTTTTATTTTGAGAGCATTCGATTTGATTTGATTGATATAATTGAGATTATATCTTAATCTACTTGATATATGCTTTTGGAGAAAGGCACAGAATATTTAATGAAAACTTTTAAGTGACACAATATTATTAGCTTAAGTGCAATTCCAGAACAAAGGATTCAGAAAAATATCAACTTTTTAGAAAGTTAATACCTTGAGCCAGGTTCTTTCTCTTCTGTTGGTTGATATTTGTGATGATTTGTCTTTTGGGGGGTTATAATAAGAAAGACTAATTAAGAACTATTGATTAAGAAAATAGGCCTGCAGTAATTGAATAATTTGAAGAACATCATATGCCTTTTATTTTATATAAGGAATTATATTTAAAAGTAAAAGCTTTGCATTTAAAGCAAATCATGCACTTCATTGAGAATAGTTGACCCCAGTCTTGGAATATTTTTTGGTTATCCATTTCCCTTAATTTTCAAAGTTTGGTCTAGTCTGTATAGATCATTCAAAGTTTGAACTCTGATTACATTTTATGAATGGTCACTGTTCTGCAGTCAGTAGACATTTTAAATTTATCTTGACTATGCAATTTTACATAATTATAAAACTCAGAGTCATTGTGCTACAAAAATCATTTCCTGATCATTCAAATAAAGTTTTTACTTTTACACATGTTTGTTAACTATATTTCCCCACTGTAGCAGAACAACCTAACAAACTTTGAGGTAAAATGTCAATTTCCTTGATATTTTTAGAGGAGTTTAATTTTAAAATATATATATAAATTATTTTAAAAAGAAGTATGCACTTTAAAAATATAGCTATCATAGTCAAATATTGTTTCAATTTTTTTTTGTATACAGTCTTTAGTGGTTTCTTCATGTATTACATATCATATTGACCCAGCCAGACCAATCTTCTTTCAGTTCTGAGGACTATGAGCACAGTCATATATAAACATTTGCAAACCTGGAAATTGCATGGAAATGAAGGGAGACCCTCATTGCTATACATAATTACATATAAGAGGTTGTGCGGGGAATGGGAAAATAAACAAGAGAGAAATGAATTACAGTAGATGGAGTAGAGAGAGAAGATGGGAGGGAAGGGGAGGGGGGATAGTAGGGGATAGGAAAGGTAGCAGAATACAACAATTACTAATAGGGCATTATGTAAAATTGTGGATGTGTAACCGACATGATTCTGCAATCTGCATTTGGGGTAAAATTGGGGGTTCATAACCCACTTCAATCTTATGTATGAAATATATGTCAAGAGCTTTGTAATGTTGTGAACAACCAATAAAAAAAATTTATTATAATTAGAACAAAATGAAAACAGAAAAATATAAAGTTGAAGCAGAATAAGTTTCATTAGTTTTATTTTTGTTTCCTCATCTTTAATTTTATACATGTCTTTTAGTGAGTGTTCAGGATCTAATTTTGGAGAGGTGAATTTTGTGAATCACTATTAAAAAATTATTTGCTTGTACCCTATAAGAGAAGGAGGAAAGTATGGCAGATCAATTTTCTTTAACTAGTGTGGTGCAGTTAACAGGTCAGTCTAGCAATGCAGAGGCTGAGAGTCTATTTTTAGTGTCACCACTGACAATAAGTATAGCTCCAAATGGAACTGATTCATCTTGACAGCAGAGTTATGATAACACAAATGGTAGTGACTTCTAAGTTCTAAGAACTAGTAGCAACTAGTTCTCTATTTCAATTGTTTTATTCTAATTTAATTGTTCTGGGAAGTATTCTTTTAACATGTATTTCCCAGGTAACTATGTTAAGATAACCATGAACATAATAACAACCTGAATTAAAGAAAATTAACTGTCCCATTCATTCTTTAGGTCATATCTGCAGATTTGAGTTGGAAAATTATCTGTTTCAAATTGCAGTATATAACTTGTTGAGTATTTTCAAAGTTGAATATTGAAGGCTTTAAATACTATAGTTTTTAGGCATATCAATATGGATGACCACAATGATTTATCAGATTATATTCTGGGGGCAGCCTTTTAGTACAAAACTTTAAGATATTCAATTTTAAAAGCATAATTTATTTAGTCTTCTACTTCATGTATGTAATTCCACCATCCCTTAGTGGCACAGCTTTCTAAAATTTTGTATCATTTAGTGTGTTTGATAGAGAATAATTTTAAATGCCTTCACAACAATTCAAGATACTAATAATTTATTATTAAATCATTACAGAATTATAGGGAAGGAAAGAATCATGTCAAATAATGGGGGAGAGTCTTACAAATTCATGTTAAGACTACAAATAAAAAGATTCCAAAATTATATGAAATCAGCAGATTTATCTCAGAGAGACAAAAATCTGTTGGTTTAGCATATATTTTGTGAGAACACTCCAGTAAATTTTTCAGCTAATTTTAACAGGCCTGCATCAAAAGGAAAAAAACAAAATAAAAAATACATCATTTAGCATGACATGATTCACACCAAAGGTCTGAAATATTTTATAAAGGCTGAATCCAGAGGAAAGACTGTTTTCTGGTAGAATGTGCTCATACTATTAATTAAGTTTATTTACTTTTAGCCTGTCAAGGATCATATTTCTTATCATTATAGTATCATTCTGAGATTTTTTTCGAGGAGGATGGAGAAGAACATTCCATAGTAAAAAAAAAAAAAATATATATATATATATATATATATATATATATATATATATATATATATATAGAGAGAGAGAGAGAGAGAGAGAGAGAGATATAGATAGATACTGGGTGATGCATGACAGTCACATGACATGAATGAGTACAGTTTTCCCATGCAACTAAGACATGAATTCCACAGGAATAATGGTCTGTGTTAAGGAAGAATTTGTCTAAAGTCACAAGACAGTATATCTTTTCAAAGTGATTGAAATCATGGCGTCAGGTTATGGCTTAGGATTCTTCAGTTGATTAAAAATATAGTAAACATTTGAATTTGTATTTCTCCAGGTGTAACAATTTTTGCATGTTTGAAATCTAAGTCTGATATTTTCTTACTCTGTGCTTCCATGACTCTATTTTCCCAATTGACAACCTATTCAAGTGGTTGGATTGGCACACATACTAATGCAGAATACCAGAAGAGATTGAATTTAGTCTAAAATTATTCTTGATGCAGTGTTTCACTTTCATAGCTGTTTCCAATTGGTCAGAGTATGCAAATTAAATTTCATGTGCAATTACAGATTTTCTAATTTTCTCATTTAGTTTATGTGCATAAATGTCATTAAGTGACATCCAAAGCAGCACAGGAAATAGAATTTGACATTTTGATTTTTTTGTTTACTAATGTCCTTTTCATATCTGTGGATGTAGCTCAGTGGTAGAGGGCTTACCTAGCATGCCTATGGTCCTAGGTATAATCCCCAGCACCACATATACACACACAGAGTAAATACTAATGTGCCTTAAAAAATCATTTATTTTACTTATAGGAATTTTGTTATTTCAAGGTAGATAATGGATCACAGTAAAAACAAATAATTTACAGACTTTGAAAGATGAAATGTAAAAGGAAAATTTATATATATATATATATATATATTGTTTTGATATTTTACCTTTAATTTTCAATTATTATTTATGAATTTATTTTTTCTATTATGCCTTTGTTTTGAAACTATAACTTATTAAATTTATTTTTCAGAACTTTCAGCCTACTTTTACATACTCACTTCATATTACATGGTATACATTCAAACCATAATACAATTCTGTTATGTCATCTATAAATTCAACATGATCTGTAAAACACAGTTTGATGATTTGGTTTATCCAATGAAACAAACGACTACAGCTTTCTAAAATTTTGTTTATGTCTTTCATCAGGTCTAGGGTTCCTTAATTGGTATGAAAGAAAAAAAGTAACTTTTCTAATGATGTCTCAAAGGTTTTTTGCTTGTTGTTGGTTATTTATTTATTTTTTATTATTTATGGAGATTGAACCGAGGTCCTGGCACATATTAGCAAGATCTTTTCTCCTGAGGTACTCCTCCATCCCTTTCTGTTTTCATTTTGAGACCAGGTCTCTATAAATTGCCCAGGATGGCCTAAAATTTGCAGTTCTATTGCCATAACCTGCAGACAATCTGAGATTTTAGGCATCAAACCTTTTGTGTTGGCCAATTAATTTTGAATTTTCTTATAAGTTGTACCAGCAGGAAACTGCTGACCTTGTGATGGTTTTACAATTTATATGGTGCTTTTTTACCAAGACCTTTCATCTGTACTTTACAAGTTGACATTCGCCTTCATGAGCAGAACTCATGTACAGATACAGATATATGATACTCATAATATTGCATAAAGAGAATGTATAGATTTGAAAAATGAATGACTAGATCACAAAGGCTTCGGATCCTTTTATGTTTGACATTTACATATTTGTTAGTTTTATGAATATTTTAATGATTCATAATTATGAATCAGTGAGATTCTCATGCTTTCCAGCTCTCTAAGCAATCTGTAACATCTTAACTTCTATAACTATTAACAGCTATTAAATAAAAGCAACATGTAATAAAATTTAGTCATTTAATAAAAGTTATCTTTTTATTAGATTTTTAATAAAATTAAGGCATTATGCTTTATGTATCCACGAACAAATACCTAAGCAACATAACATAACATGGATATGGATTTAACATAATGGAATATTTACATGTGATGAAGATTTGATCAAATGTGGGAATGATGTCATCTATAGTATGTATCTTGTAATCTTGGCTCACAGAAAACTTAAATTACAGTTGATCAAATATTTAATTATGGCTTATAGGATATACTAGGTGTTATTTATTTACCAAGCTAATTAATCTCTTCATTTTATCATGACAGTTGATATCTACCACTGAAGATTATGAGTGTCTTAGGCATGTTCTAAGAAAAAGTTTGGTATATATTTGTAAACTGTAATTAACTCTTTCTGTTCTGACATAGACTTTCTCCTTTTAGTTACAATAATATTTCTTTGAAAGATGAAAAATAAGGGGTTGAATTACATTTTCAACAATTTCAAAGGATTCCTTTCTTGAGTTAAGATAATTTCTTGATTAACTAGATATATTTAATTTTTTAAAAATTGCTATTTCATACTATATTATAAAGTTTTGTCTAAAACACAAAACATGCTCTCATGGTGGGTAAAAATTGTTTTTTTTTTTCTTGAAAAGAAAAATGTCAGGAATTATTTTCCCTTTAAAATTTGTAATTTGTTCCAAAAAGAGAGTTAGCTTTTGCCTGGTAATTAGAAGAAGCTGTGGGGATATTTAAGGTGCTAATTTCTGTAACAGTTCTTTCAGTGATATGCCAATGTTCTGAAAAAAAAAACAAACCCTAATATTATATTGCATCATAATTATCAGTCTTAATACCATTCCCAATCTCCATTTTCTAATATTCTTGTGTGAAATAGTAAAATAATGTGTATAATTTTCTGTTTTCATTTCTAAACACAGAGCTCCTAAAGCCATCATAAAAAGGGTACTAGGAGAAAATGTCGGTTCTAATATTTAGTCTTTGACCCGATTCCCCATGTAGAACTTATAAGACCTTTGTAATTTCCTGAGACTGGTCGTGTCTTCTGGTATAATGAGGTGACTCTTGAGGGGTTCCTGGATGGGGCCTGGTCACCAACAAGACAAATTAATAATAAGAATTTTGAAAACTTCAGCCCCACACCTCATTTTCTGGAGAGAACAAAGTAGGGGAATGAAGATAATAAGTGATTATGCCCAGTGATGAAGTTTCCATAAAAATCTCCTAAGTGTAAGTTTCAGACAGGTTGCAAATTACTGAACAGGTGCTGCAAATGTGACCCATCCACTTCAGGCATTCTGGACCCTTCCAATCCTTGCTTTCTGTGTCTCTTCGTCTGGCTATTCATTTGTATCCTTTAAGAAATCCTTCATAATAAATGAGAAATCGTAAGTAAACTGTTCTTCCGGGTTCTGTGGGTCACCGTCGCACATTTTGGAACACAAGGAGAGAGTCATGGGAACCTCTGCTTTGTAGCCCATTCAGATAAAACTGTAGGTACCCTGTGGTCTGAAGTGAGACAACCCCCCCCCACCACACACACACACACACACACACACACACACACACACACTCAATATTGTGGGACTAAGTCTTTATCCTGTGGTGGAGTCTATACTGATGCCATAGTAGTACCAGAATTGAATTGAATTGTAGAATACCCATTTGGTAATAGAGAATTGGACAGTGTGAAAACAAAACAACCGTCCTAAAAAAAAAAACCCAAAACAAAAAGCAAAAACTAAAAACATACACATGACTGCCGAAGTGCTAAGTGTGAATATAGAGAAAACTTTTTTATTCACTCACTCACTTAAGAGATTTTATCAAAACCAGCCATTCCTATGGTTATTAGCAAAGGGCCTGAGAATCTGCTGGAAAGAATATGTAAATGTTTGGTTGAATATTTATTAGAACATTTCAATCCTTTCTTGGAAGTTAAGTACAGTCATAGAATATACACGATCTCCAAAATAAAGCACTCATTTGTGTTCTATTTCAAATTAATATTTAAAAGGTTTGGTAAAAAGTGTAAATAAATGTTTCTGGTTTTGCTTTGATTTCAAATATCTGGACAACTATATACAGATACTTCAATTGTAAAGGGAAAAAATAAATACTTTTTTTTTTTTTTTGGTACTAGGATGGAGCCTAGGGTGCACTTAACAACTAAACCACATCGCCAACACACCATTTATTTATTTAATTTGAAACAGAATCTCACTAAGTTACTTAGGACCTTGCTAAGTGGCTGAGGCTAGTCTGCAACTTGTGATCTTCCTTTCTCAGCCTCCTGCCTTTACATTCGCTGGGGATATAGGCATGGGCTACCATGCCAAGCTACTTTTATTTTTTAAAAAAGAAATTTCCAACGGATACTGTTGGGATTTTTTTGGAACCAATGAGGAACAATGTCATTCTGAAAGCATGTACATCATTAGAGTGGATATATGGCTAAAAATAAGTTCATATGATTGCATTAAACCATGTGGGTTCTTGATATATTGAATGCAAAAAGGAAATAGACATACAACATCAAATATGTGAGTCCTGATTAATATGTGTTTCTGTGGCATGTGTATTTATTTGTGTGATTTGTTATGAGTATGTGTATAGATATTTGTTTGCACACATAACAATTTGTCTGGTGTTATCCCCAAAGTCAAATTGTAGCAATTCCAGAATGGACAAACTACTAAGAAATCATCTAGGAAAATAGAGCAATTACTGTTGTATCAATTTAAATCATTTAGTTTTGTTGTTCATATATTTATGAGGAACAAAATATTCAGTTTTTCTTGAGAAGCAACTTTATCAAATATAAATATATATTAAACTCAATTTTATAAAATCACATCTGAATAGAATTGGTATTTAAATAACACATATTTGGAAAATGTCTCTATTCACTGCTGATACTCATACCCCTCCTCTTTGAGCATTTTTTTTTCTCCAAATAAATGAAATGATAGCATATGAATTTTGATTCTGTTTGTTTTAACTATCACATTTAATCATGGTTACACAGTAGCACCAAAATTAGGACAAAATACAAGAATTACAGGAGAGATTTTTAAATGATATGAGCTCATTGCATGCTTTAAAAGTCTCATTTCTGAGGAAAAATAGTTTCCAACTGCCAAAATTTTGCTGCATTTTCTCCCAAAAGAAATATACCCCAACCCACTCCAAACTAAACAAAAGATACAATAGACTGATTTTTGAATATATATGTTATCTACAGTTTATAGGACAGACAGTCCATTTAAATAGAAAAAGATTGATTTTACATAAAGCAAGATAGAGTACAAAAGCACAGCTTTTGTAATTTTGGTAATATTCAATTTTACAAACATATTGCATAGTATATGTAAGAAAATAGTTCCATTTTTTTATATATCTCTATATACAAGAAAACATTTACATGAAAGTTACAAAACAAAATAAATGAATAGTGGACCTGATTTAAAGAATTGTATAAATAAGGAAACAAACTCCAAATTACATATCTCCATTGTAAATGAATATCCTTGCACATCTTTAACCCTGTTTGGTTTTTATTTATAAATATTCAAATGAAAGAGATATTCAGACTAGAAAAACAAAAAGAATCACAGTTCATTATACCTCATTTCTTTTCCTGTTTTTCATTGACTTTCTCAAAGAGTGGAGTCACATCAATTAACACTTTAAAAAATAGCCCTCTGGTTCTAGAAGTATTTCAAATTAATGATATTTAGCAAAGATTTTTAGCAAGCAATGAAGGTTTAAACTCAGCTGAGTTAATCCATCCTGAGCCCATTTTGGCATATGGTCTTTAAATACTGGTTTTATGAAGACCAAGGAATCTATTATGTTTGTATAGAAGATAAGTAGATCACACTAACAGAGTTTTTATTCTACAACAAAAGCATTAACTAATGGCTACTGCTCAGAATCCCACAGGAGGATATTTACTTCCTCGTGTTATAATCATTAGTCCCTCCATTATTTTAATCAATTAGTAGAAGCATCAGTGTTATAGAATTAAATATTGTAGAAATCCCAGTCTTTGGTCTTGACATTTAAACAATTAATGGACTGTAGTTTGAAACAAAACAACAGTGTTTATGAAGTCATTCCTTAATACATGATTGTGTTAAAGGAATAAAAATACAGTATTATCTTACTTTTTGATAATGATATTTTGAAATTTTCATTATTATAATATGCACTAGTACATAAAGGAAATAATTTCTCCATTTAAATATGATCATGTGAGCAATTCTAATTAGATCTAAGCTACTGAAGAAGAAGGTGACAAGATCTCACTCATATGAAACTTAAATGAGTTTGGCTTTGATAGTTGTAGAGAGAATTTGATCATTAAATATCTTCAACTATTTTAATACTTTAATATTATGATATTGATATTATCTGATATAAAAATATAATGTTTATATGCATTAGAAACTCTCCAGATTATTACTGCCTCATACAGAGATAGCATGTTGGCACTGGCATAATTCATTAGGAGTTTTATTTTTCTATGAGGCACTGTCCAATTGAACCATTAAAGTAGTAGAGTATGTAGAAATTTTGAATGACATAACACATTATAAAAAGCTCAGCAATTGACTTTAGTGATAAAAGATCTTTTCTTCAAAAAACCAATTCCTTTTAGCATGATGGAGATAAAAACAAAACAGTTGACAGAATGCTTAACATTGGTAAATAGTTCTATTAACTTCCTAAAGAGTTATTTTGAATGAGACCCAAATACACACTTATCCTTTTTAATATGAACTGTATTCTTGAAGACAGTCAATCAAACATGATTTTCTCAAAGTGACCTCAATGTACAAATAGTAAGAGCGAAAAATGGAGCACAGGATGAAAAGGTTGGGAGCTGAAAAGATTTGCATTTCAACATTTATTAGCATCTCTTTAATGAACATGTGATGATCACAAATGCTAGTTTAAACCAGGCTGAAGATTGGCTGAGTCTGTGTAACCGACGTGATTCTGCAATCTGCATTTGGGGTAAAATTGGGGGTTCATAACCCACTTCAATCTAATGTATGAAATATGATATGTCAAGAGCTTTGTAATGTTGTGAACAACCAATAAAAAAAAATAAAAATAATAATAATAAAAAAATAAAATAAAATTCAGAAATAAAAGTGACCAAGGAAAACACCTCATTTAAAATATCCCTCTCAGAGATAAGTAAACTGGCAAGAGAATTAAATATATTTCTTAAGGAAGTTTACATGATCAGCTAGGGCTAAAACCAGAATTGAAATTCCTGACTTTATTTTCAGAGATTTGGGACAGTGTAAATAAAGATTTCCAAGTTAACATTAAAATTTGAAGTATGTAATTGTCTAAAATTCTTAGATAAATAATTATTTAGCAGATTATGAAATTTATGCTGCATAATAAAATATGAAAAAAATAGAACCAAAAAGTACAGTGTAGAAATTAGATTAAAATAATCAGGAAATATAGAAGTGCTGTTATTTTTTGAAGTGTTTTATTGAAATATCTGGAAAGGAAAAAAAAAGAATAATATGTCTTCTTTTTGTCTTTTTGACCCGCAAAACTGAACTCAAATACATCTCAGTTTATCCATTTCTGGCAAATAATTTAAAGACCAAGAATACTCCCAAACCCCTTTGTTTCTTCTTTTTTTCCTGACTTTCTAAGCTAAACTATTACAGCTGAGTAGGGTTCATGTAGTATACTTTAAAGGATTTACTTTTCTGAGTGTGATTTAGAGAAGATGAAATTTGCATCATCCAAGTAAACTGAATTTTAGGTACATATGCTCTAACTTAAAAAAGTTAATAGATAATGAATCTGTTTGGGTAGTCTGTTATTGAGGGACCTAATGTGTCAAGGAAGAAACAAGTCATTTGCATTAGGAAATGAAGTACTACTAGGGTCAATCATCTAAGATTTTTAACAGAAGCCTGAACTCAGACTGCATCTTAGATCCTCAGGAATGTAAAACAGTCATGTAATTCCAACAAATTAGTGATGTGTAGAAAGTACTCTATATCAATTTTTTTTCTCTTAAAGTGAACAAATATTTTTATATCATCTGGACATAATCTAAATCTCTCAAATGGGTCTATACTTTCGAATTCTATCTGTATTTTTATTATAATTTTGAATTGAAAATCTGACAGTCTTTCCCCTGGAGTTGGTTTCTATCTCCCTTCTTCTGATCATACTTGTCAACTTCTCATCACTTATGATATGTAATTTAAATTTTCAGTGTTCCCCTGTACCTTTTATAATATTTTTTTTTCTGATAACTAGAACATCTTAGAGCTGGAAGGAACCTCAGAAGACATTTAATGTTTTTGTTGTTAAGTAAACAGAATCCTGCAGGTATTCTCAGATTGCTTATGTCAGCTCAACTATTAGTAGAAGATTTTAGAAATAGGGCCAATTATTCATCAATAGAATGGTACCCCTTTGACTAAGAAACTTCTTAATTACTTTAATTTAGATGACTAAAGCTCAAATATGTCTCAAATTAAAGAAAAATGTTTTGCTTGACATAATATAGTAATTAGCACCCATAATTTCTCAAAATTTCTTGTGTTATAATTTGAGTATTTTCCAAAGACTTAATTGTGTGAATTTCTCATACAAAATTCTAATGTTTCAACAAAAACAGTTGTAAATTTTTAAGCAATTGTATGTCGTAATTCTTATTTCAATATTGATTTAAAGACTTATATAATAACCCTCAAACGCAGATAAATTTCTATTTAAAAACAATAACATTGAAATAGCTGAATTCCAGACCCTTCTGTTGAGTAAGAATGCATTCAGTGAAATTGAATTTTTTCAATTACTAGAAATGATTACTATGCAGACAAGATAATTCTGACCAAATAGTTCACTTTGATGATTTTGTTACCCTATTTTCTCACAACCAAATTACTTTGATAAATTACAGTCTCCCATTTTGCTCCTTCATATGGAAACAGTCAAGAACCCCCAAAATGAAACTTGAGCATATTTGTTAATAGTGTGTATAGGGGTGAACAGAGTGATTTATGTGTGAAAATGAAGAACTTACCTTACAGTAATTAAGTCATCTTTCCATAATAGGAAATATTTAATATAGATTTACATTCTTGGATTCTGTAGGTTGCAAGAATTTGAGTTAAGGAGTATTATGATAAACAAATCTACATTATTCTGGAATTATTTATTAGAAGCTAATTTACAAAAAAAAAAAACAGTGAAGAATGGAAGGAGCTAGATTTCTGAGGTCAGGGTAGCTTGATATTTTAATAAAAGTGACTAAATGTTTGCAACTGAATATAAATGTGACTAAATTTCTTAAAATATGAATCTAAAAGAGTAAACAACACTTTCGGCATGTTTATTAACATTTGTCTTTTGTAGTGTTCAGTCAGAATTTTTTTATTTAATTTATAATCTCCTTAAACCTTCAATTTTAAAAAGTGAAAACTCTGAAGATGATATCCCAATGGAAAGTGAATCCATTCTCAGCATTATGCATCATATTAGTATTTATTTAGAGGATGTTTTTATTTTTAGCAATCCAAGTCAAGTATAAAGTGAATGGAGCAAACAAAAACTGTACTATTAAAATTTAGGTGTAAAGGGTAGCATGTGAATTTTTAAGGAAATGATCTATGGATTCCACATCATTGATATTTCCCTCTTAATCCTCTCTTATCTTGCAATAAATTAGATGTTTTGTTAAAAGCAAATACGTCACATGCAATAGCCAAGTAAATACTATATAAGGCCATCCAGATATGACAAATGACAGGATAATGGCATTTTGTTAATTCTGTAAAGATTATATTGCTGAGTGCTTTCAAAATTACCTAATTTACAAAATTCTAGACTTAGTAGACAAAGAGTAACAACACATTGGATTTAAAGAAACAAAACTCAGGGAGGGATTCTATCTTCTTTTGTTAAAAATCATGTATCGAATTTAATTTTTAGTAAAGCAAGCATTACATAATGCTTCAAAATTTTAAAATTCGGGGATAAAAGTTTACATCCAAAAAGATGAATGGAAAATTGTGCTTTCAAACTGTAGAATTAGTTTTCTTACAGGGTTAACCATTTCATCTTGCCATTGGATACTGGGAATTTCATCTATGTGATGTATATTTATGTGCAGTTCATATCCAGGTTCTGCAAAAATCTAAAACTGTGTGCTTCACTTCATGTAGCAAAGGCACCTATGTTATTCTCCCTTTTGAGCAAAAGTTATGATCCAGTTTTCCTGTTGAAGATGATGTTTCCACTGCTATGTCACGTTCTCTGTGTTGAGCAGTCTGGTAAATCACAAGAGAAGGTGGTGGCGGATCCCTGCTTACACTGGAAGAAGTCGCTCTGTGGACCATCGAAGAAGTTCTGGACTGATCACAAGGGAAACCGAGCAGAAGTGTGAAGCAGACGGACAGGAACAAAAGGCTATTCTGGTGTGAGGAGAAATCAGTCACTTCAGCTCCACAAGCAGATGTTGCTACTGGACTGACAAGTGGAACCTACCCCTGCTGGAGAAAGGTAGAGTTTGCCATTGGGGCAGACACAGAGTTCGTACACTGTCTGTCGAGAACTTGAGGAGCTGGTTGAAGAAGATGAATAGGAGCCGGTCGGTAGATTTCCCAGCCGGATGGTATCTGCATTTAAAAATATCTAGGGGGAAAAGAGATTTCATTTTAATTCATTTCAGCCTCCTCCGTCCCCCCAGAGCTTGCAACATGGTCTGATAAGAGAGACTGAACTACAGACAATTCTCCTGGTCTAGCTGCCATGCTTTGTTGAACAAACAAATTACATTCCTCCAGTATGGTCCAAACACTCTGCAGCTGTCTCCTCCTTTGAGAGCTGGTGCATTCTGACAGAAAGCCCTCAATCTGAAAAGTAATATTGTACAATCTGCTCAAGGGGCCCATCCAGTTTTTTAAACACCACGGAAAATTAATGATTTCAATAGTCTCTCGATTTAACTTCTTGATTTTGCGTAGTATAAAGAATGTACAAAAATACCCCCAAAGATGTCAATAAAGATGACATTACTGAAGAAATGGGCAATTGAAGAAAAAAGATACTTTCTGGTCTATTTTTAAAAATACTAAGAAAATCATGTTGACTCATACTCCAAAGTTATCTCAAGTAGATCATCAGCCCAATTAACAAGAGATAATTATTATGTAGAGTCAGAATTGAAGTTTCCATGAAATATATTACATGCATTTGAAACCCACTTTGCTGAATCTTTTTGCTTGGAAAATTATCTCACTATTCTTAATCATAGTCTCCTACCTTCAGGGACAGCTGATTACATGTATCATATGGTTTTGACACGGTTGGGGAAAATTCCAAAGAAAGAAAAATTGAATCATGAATTTCAATGAACAAAGAAACAACTCTCTCCATCAATTTCTTAATTCTATTGTTATGACCTGATTACTGCCTAACTGGCAGTCCTCCCTGTTCCCCTTTTGCCCTTATGGGAGTTTCATTCATTTCTTAATAGGACTCTTGCAATACCCCGTTGAACTGGCCTTATGACTCCATGACTCCATTCCTGTCCGTTTGTCATTGATCTTACATACTGCTAGGGTATGTATTTTTTTTTTTTTTTTTTTTGGTACTTGGGATTGAACTCAGGGGCACTCAAACACTGAGCCGCATCCCCAGCCCTATTTTGTATTTTATTTAGAGACAGAGTCTCACTTGCTGAGTGCCTCACCGTTGTTGCTGAGACTGGCTTTGAACTGTATTCTCCCTCAGAGCCTCCCTAGCCCCTGGGATTACATGCCTGCAACACCATGCCTGGATGGTAGGGTAAATTTTTAAAAAATGCAAATCAAACCAACCAAGCACTCACAACTCTCTAAAAGTCTCCCAGAGACTTGCACCACCTGCCCAAACTCCTCAACACCATCTCCTGCAATTCTCCTTTCCCCAGTTCTTGCACTTTCTCCAACATACCAAAAGTATTGACTTCAGAGCTATTTTACTCTTTATTTCCTCAGTCTGAAATACTTTGTTACAAAGGCTCATAAGTGGGGATAGATATAAACTGAGTGACTGGGAACAAGGGTGGAGAGTGATTTCCACTGTTGATCTTTTTATACTCAAAAAAATTTTTGAATTGTGGGAATCTATTGCAAACTATAAATAATCCAGAAAAAGGATTACTATACTAAGGGCATAGATATTTCAGACTGGTTTAATTATAAATTTGTTCCAATGTTTGCTAAAAGGTCACCTCTGCAGAAATTATTAACTGTATTAAAATAACACTAATCCATTAATCTCTACTTAACAACTGTTTGTTTCTATAGTAACAAAACTTTAATATGACTATATTAAGTTTGTATTTGTTCATTCATTATTTCTTCTACTTGAAAGTGATCCATGAGGGTCAGGTCTGACTTTAGTTCTTAGCTACAGATCAGGGCAAAGGACTGTACTAGTGTGTGCTGAGTGACATAATGCTCCTCCTTAACCTTAGAAGTGTCTTTCTTTTGTAGTGTACTAGTATACCCTCCATAAAAGCCAAGTTCATATGTTTTTTTCCCCCCAAGAATCTTCCTTAATAATCTAAGATGGAATGGCTTTTCTCATTTGACCATCCCATTGGAATTAATTATTTTTGGTATTTTATGGTGCTGGTCACTCAATATATAATTTTATTTATTTATTATACTTCCCCTACTAAACTGTATCCTCCTTAGAGAAGTAGAATCATGGCTGATTTTTTAAAAAATATGTTTTCGTAACTTCTCAGGATGTCTGACCTAGAAATACATTTTCACATAATACGAATAGCTATTGAATAAAATAATGAATCATCAAATGAATGAATGGTGGCATTTACCAGCAGTGATCAAAGTTACAAAGGCACATTAAACATTTGTGAAATGTTAAAATACATAACTCCATATCTATATCTGACTGAAGGATAGGAAAGCAAAGAGATTGAAATGACTTCTGTTTTAATTTTTAAAGAAAATATCTGCTTTTCTGAAGCCAAAGTAATAAGTGCACAAAACTAAATAAAAGAACAAGGCTATCCACTTTGAAAGTGTGAGTGTTGGTCCTCATTTCTCCTTGCTCCATTTTTCCCTGCTGAGGGACACAAAGGAGTGAAACAAGAATTGGTACACATTTTAGGCTGGGCGGTCTTATTCCTCCACAGAGGAAGTGGGATGACTCCTTTCATTAGCTTACTTTGAGAGAGAGCAAGTGTGTATTATTCAGTCCCTTTTCCTCAAAACTTTTTGTTTTATTTATTTTTTATTTGAAAATAAAATAAAGAATATTTTATTTTATTTTCAGAATACTCTTTGATTCATTGTACACAAATGGATCACAACTTTTCATTTCTCTGGTTGTACACAATGTAAAGTCACATGCATGTACCTAAGGTAATAATGTCCATCACATTCTACCATCTTTCCTACCCCCTTTGTCCTAATCAAAGTTTCCCCACTCTCCCCACAACCTACCCCCATTATCGATTAGCATCCACTTATCAGAGAGAACATTTGGCCTTTGTTTTTTTTTTTGTTGTTGTTGTAGTTGAGATTGGCTTATTTTGCTTAGCATGATATTCTCCAACTCCATTATTTACCTGCAAATGCCATAATTTTATTCTCTTTTAATGCTGAGTAATATTCCATTGTGCATATGTACCACAGTTTCTTTATCCATTCTTCACAACTTTTTAGAAATGGGTATGCTTGCTGAGACCAAACATTCTCAAGCTTTAAGAAGGCCAAAAATATTACAGGGGCAAGCTCCAGATCTGTGATATTTAGGTCTGCAAATGTGGAGATGAGTTCATTTAGAAGAAATGAAATACCGTCTAGAAACACCACCTGGAGCTGGTTTTTAAGCCAAGACACATTGAGATGTAGATAATAAGCTGAGGAATAAGGAAAGCTAAAGAACATGTAGAAAATGAGGCTCATGTGGGATAGATAAAATCATTGCAAGATTCTGTGAATTGTGAATTCATTAGTAAGTACAGATAATTAGTGTTGCTAGTTAGACCTGATGGTTTGCAGGGGCTTGCTAACACCAAGCCACACCTCTGGTATTTACATTTATGGAACTAGTTGTTTCTTGAGTGGCTGTGGCCTGGGTGAATAAGTGCAGAGTAGTTGTTTCGCAAGGTAAGGCTAAAGCTTGCAGGTGGCAGCTTCAGAAAAAAAAAAAAAATCACTGTGGCCCTGATGTGTGTAGGTTGCCACAGCAGGGGTCTTTAGCACACACATTTAGGGGCTACTTAGGACAGTATCTGGCCATATGACAATCCTTCATTCCATATAACCTTCCAAATTTCAAACTGTAGCTTTGCCCATGTAAAGGAGACAAAATTTATAATCAATATATTCGTTCATATGGAGCCTTTAGAAAGAAAAAGAACATTCTATTTTCTTGGTTTAAGATAGAAACATAAATCAAGAAGTTAAAAGGGCTGTTACCCTTTGATTCCTTTTGGCACAGTGTTCCTGAGCCTCTCCAGGTCACTGCAATGGGGGTGGGCTCAATCAGCACCTCCTGTTGTTCTAAGTAGTTACTATCATGTTTGTTTTCCAGTTCCTAAGAGTGATATGCCTATTCTATATTGCCCTATAAACCACAGAAGCCATTTGTTCTGACACTCATCCTTGTTGTCAGAAGTGCATCCCTGAGTTTCAAAATCATATCCCACCATCATTTCTTTACCCAGAAAGAATTCACTCACGTCATTCTCACCTGTTGAAAGCAGACTTATCATTCTCAAAGCCTTGACCAATTTTCAAAATAAACAGTCTTCCTCAATGATCTGGATATGTTATTATATTGCATATTCTAGTATGTCACTTATAATACTCCATGTATAGTTATGATGCTTGTTTTTCTCAGGGATGAATCTAAATTCCTTGCAGCAGTCTGTTTGAAATTACTTTGAATATTCTCCAGTGAGGACTTCTATGTACAATTTCATCCTGTCTTTAATCCACTATTTTGAATGCCTGCCTATAATGTGTGTTCTGATATTAAGTAGTAAAAAAATCTGTGCAAATGTAGGTACTTTATATCTTTCTATAATGTTTAGTAAGTGATTAATTTGTGGCATAGTTGATGTAGCAAAGAGAACTATTTTATATCATTTTATTTTTTCATAGCAGAATTATTTGTTATTTTAATAATATGAAGTGTTGTATCTTTCTGTAATTTCATTTTATTAATATAAAAATAAACCACAGATTGAAATCTTTGCCTATGATTTATTTATAGCATAATATTCAATTGACAGTTAAATGCTAACCTGTAATTGAATCAAAGCATTTTACTTACACATTGAATGAAAGAACACAAGTAAATGGTTCATAAACAGGAGCACAACAGAGGTTAATAAACTCTGATATTTATTATGTGACATTCACTATGAATAATTTGAATGAATGCTTATATGACAAAGAGTAACTCTTTAAAAAGGAAGCAAGATATTTTAAGAATTATTTCTGTTTTTCTGAGGCTGACAAAATATTATAGCTTGCAACTGTAATTTAAAAAAAATACCAAAAGGATATATAGATGTACTTTTTAAATGTTGTGAAACATATTTATGGATTGTTTATGTGTGTTATCACTAAGTTGCTAACATGTACCTGCCAGTAAGTCTGTTTATAAAAGGAAACAAAATATATAATTGAAATTTATCTTGAACTAGCAACTGAGAGAATGGCAGAAAGTTAAGATTAACTTAATTAATCATTCATCTGGAAAGGTGTGAAATGCCCAAGAGCATCTTCTTCAGATTATTTTTCCATTATTTTTCTTCTCAACTTGACCTTTGTAAGCTCATGTTAAAAAAATAATAAGGAAACACATGAAGGAAGAAAAAGCAAATATGCTAGAACAGCAATACAATAGATTTAGAACCTTAAGGACTTTGGGAATTGTAGTCAGAATATACAGTGTGGAATATAAATTATGTATAAGGATTTAAAATAATTAAGGTAGAATTGAAAATAAACCAACAAAAGAGCAACTACCATGATGTCCAGGCAGCTTTGAAAAAGAACAGATGATAATTTTTGAAGAAAATAATAAATCTCTATAATTAAAAGACCAAAAATATTTAGTACTGGGAAGAATCTTGGGAATGAAGATCTGAATATATAAGCTGGATGAGGCCACAGGAAACCAATAAATAGAAACTGGGAATGAGCATCCAAAGTCTTCTAGTAGAATGAAAGGTACAAAATTTCTTCAGAGTTTTAGGGAAAGACCACAGAGATAATGGGTGAGAGGTAATAGTTGAAGAGAGAATACAGAGAAATTTCCAAAATTGACAAAAATGTAAATATGTAGAAATAATAATTACAATATGTATTTATAGCAATTCTAGAAAGACAACATATATGCATGTATGTGTACATGTAACATACGTATGTAAATATGCATATATGCTATATATAATATCCCACATTATAGTGGGTGGAGGTCATCAAACACAAAGGGTTATTTACACCAGGCAGTGAGAATATGGATAATATTTAAAGTAACGACAAGACTTAAAGGAGGCTCTTCAGGGCAGATAGTGGCATGAAAGAGAAATATTAACATGTGTGTCCTTATCCAAGAAATAAAAATCAAAACAAATAGTAAAATAATCTCTTATTTACCTTCTAGACAAATGTAGATGCTATTCCTACAGAAACAAAAATGCTGATATCCAAAGTCCTCCTTGGAAGAAACTTTTTGTTTTTGTTTTTAATTTATTTTTAAATGATAAATAAAACCAGAAAAGTTGTACATGTTAATTGGATACTATGCAATGCTTGATATATGTAAACATTGTATAATGCATAAATCAGGATACTTATTTTTTTGAAGACCAAAAGAGAACAAAGAAAACAAAGACTGTCTTCATTCTTGATATCATCTTAATATTAATTATGTTTATGTGTTAATGGTGTGACTTAAAGAATTGAAATGCCCCATTTTAAATTGCCATGTAACTGAATATCTCAGTAGAAAATAAGTGGAGCTGTAACTTAAGAAAATAGTATTAGTTTTAGCAAGTTTCATGTTCAAGTATTAATATTTTCATACTTAAGCTTACTACTCCTGAAGCAGTTATTTATGTCACACTAGAACCACATGCATAGATCCTGAGAACTCAGCAATAAATGGGTCAATGGCTCTCCTGGGGACTCACCTCCCCCTCCGTAGACTGTAAATGCAGCTCCTTCCTGCAGGTAGCCTTGAAGTCACCTGCAGCAGCGCTCACCTGGACCCCACGAGGAGCTTCCATAATCAAGGATCTGGTAGGTGATTCAAGCCTAAGGGAACAAAAAAATCATGAAAAAACAAAAACAAAAAAATCATTAACCCACTTATCCCATGTCCCAGATAAGCAACGGCTATAAAAACTTAAATTGATCAATGCATACATCACTTATAGTAACTTTGAAATAATTTTTATGTTTTTAGATGTCTATCCTTTTAAGAAAAGTACTATAAGAAATGCATTCATGAAATCATGTTCTAGAAATTGGCTGTCATTTCATTTCGAGAATGCACTGTATTTCAAATTATCAACAGTAGAAAATAGGACCCTAGGACAGCCGAATACTACATAATAATGTACAATGCACTGACTGGATGTTCTGGGCATCAGAAATGATGCCCACTTGCCCTCATTGTTCTGTGTATGAAATTCAGCTTTGTCCCTTTCTATCTTGCCTGGAATTTTAAGAGGTTGACCTCTACACACCATGTCTATTATGTATCCAATGTCCTATTTACACGACAGCTTATACATGTAAAATAGTCTGTATTGTCCCAGGGTCCTAGGTATAGGGCTATCTGTAGTTTTATTCTCACTGATAATAAAGGATATATGCACTGATCGTGATGAACATTTTCAAACTATTTTAATGCACCTGTGCCTTTGAACTAGTTGCAAAATTGAGAACTTGGGACTTAATATTGACAGAAAAGAGGAAAATAGCAATGAACTTAAATTAGTCAACTGAGAATAAGCAACCAACCAAATAATGGGCAGGCACAGATAAAATCTTTGCCATTTCAAGCAAGGATTTAAACCCAAAATGAGTTTTAGAATGGTTTTTTATTGCCTTATCTACTTTTTGGCTCATTATATAATCTTCATTTGTTCATATCAATTATTTACTCTCATTTGTAATGATTTAGTAGCAATTTCTTATGTTGTTTCTCTGCTCACAAAAAAGTAGGTCAAGACAAGTTTACATTTTTAAATCTTTTATATATTATCAATATTAATGATGAAGTTCTAATAAATAAATTGTTACAGTTTAGGATGTATGTATTCCTTAATAAAAAGTTCCAGCTTCACAAAGAAGAAAACTGGAGTGAAAATCATTAATGCTCTAACTTTGAAGAGTGTGCAGTAAAATTTCGTGAACTTGAAAACTTTTAAGGTACACATTTTACCTCTAGAAATTAATTAAATAGTACGTTTTTATATCAAATGATGTCTACTGGCCCAGTAAAATGTTCAAAGTGAGTAACATCAGCCTGAGAAAGAAAAAAACAATTGGAATATAACACACAAAAGCCAGAAACCTGTGATAAAAGGATGAGTTTCCTAGCCTAATGGAGGTTTTTTTTTTTTTTTTTTTTGTGTGTGTGTGTGTGTGTGTTCAATGACATTTTTTTTGTGCTCTGAACTTTAACTAACTTTAAACTAACTATCGAGAGCCGTGAGAATCTGTTGCTCATTTCACCCATTTAAGCAGTGCTTTTTAATTTACTGGATAGAGAAAACTTGGAGGGAAATCAACATATTGGTCTCAAAAATTCTCTGGTCTGCTCCCTGAGGCAAAGTTCAAGGTGATGGGGTATTTATTCTTTTGATGTTATAGGTTTAGGGGAGGGTAATGATTAATGTCTCAGAGGAACTGAGGACAAGAGTGCCAAAGAAGAAAACAACAGCGACTTAAGGTGAAGGAAGTGAGAGAAGAAACTCTTAGCAAATGCCAACATGCATCTAGCAAGCTTCCAATGAACAAATGCTTTTGCACAGTGTGAACCCTTTGGTACAATGACACAAGCTCAGGGAAAAAGAACTAAATTGACTAATTGACTGGGTTTAGTTTTTTGATATTTAGTACAATAGAGGTCAAAGATACAATTAGATTTTAAAAGAATATTTTTATTTCTTCTGAAACTAATTTTTTTGGCTTAAGACATAACTGCTAAATACACATATATTAATGTATCACAGGGTATATTAAAACATTATTAAAGTGGTGGCAATTTTGCAATATTGTCAAATTGCTCAAGTGCTGAAGTAATTAAGACTTTGAATTAAACAAGTTCCAATTTCATATCTTGTTAGTCTTGATAAAATTAAACGTACTGATCATTAAGTAATAATATAATTGCTATGAAGTAGCACTGTCTGTTTTGAATGATACTCAGTATCCAGGAAAGTAATGTATATATATAAATTATATATATATATATATATATATATATATATATATATATATATATATAATTTAAAATTAATTATGGGAAGAGTTTCAGTAAAAAAAGTATTAAATAACAATTATTAGAACACTTGAAGGATTTCTTAATTCTATTTTCAATTGAACACATTGCAGTAGCCAAATATTTCTAATGAATATGACAGTTAAAGCAAGATTTAAGCTATTTTTCTAAGCTTTCTTGACTATTGAATATAAACAAATATATATATTTTTCCTTGTGGGCAAAAGTCACTACAGGGCATTCATACATATAGAGATCAAAAAGCTTCTGATTGACATTATTTTGGACAGAAAAATTTATTGTGAACATTTACAGATGCATTATATGTCAATCATCCAGTGTCAATGTTTATAATTGCATGATTACCTACATTTACACACACATGCACACGTTAATTATCTGGAGCTGAATATTGTCTCTAGGTATCCAATGCTAAATAGGGAGCTGAATATTGTCTCTAGGTATCCAATGCTAAATAGGGAAAAAACTCATTTCTTCCCACAAATTCTGTAGAAACTTTGCTCTATGCCTCCATCTAAACTCTAAGAGGGTTGAACTTCCTGCATTTTGACAATTAAAAAAAATCATCTCTGTCTTTTTTTAAGTGCAAGAAATTCCATCACTCCTTTTTAAAATATTTATTTTTAGGTGTAGATAGACACAACACAATGCCTTTATTTTATGTGGTGCTGAAGATGGAACCCGGGTCCCACCCGTGGGAGGCGAGTGCTCTACTGCTGAGCCACAATCCCAGCCCCTCCATCACTCTTTTAAAAGAGATTGCATTAAGGTAGTCATGTGATTGTGTTAACTAGGCAAAGAACACTGTAGAACAAATAGGTTTAGATACAATGTTTAAAAGATCTAAAACAAAAATAAGCATCATGCATTACTAGCCATGACAGCTTATCAAAATAGGTTGATAACTTTGTAATTATAAATTTCCTTGCCTATTTTGTAAATAATATTTTCCCAAGGCATTTGTTAGAAACTATGTACTTCTAGAAGCTACATTATAAATTGGACGAAAATAGAAAAGTGTCCTCTATATTGAAAGTGTTGCTCACAATATAAAGTCCGGCAAATTATTCCCAAGAAGTAGTCTGTGAAATCCAGGTATAAACTCACTGAAATTTAATTGCTATGTGCAAGAGTTATGTCAATCTAATGAGAGGATTAAGTGTAGGAGTCTGAATAACTATACATGAATTCTACTTCAAATTTTAAGTCAGTTTAAATTCTCCAGGGCTCAGTTATTTGAATAAATAAAATTATAGTCATAAAACACTTTAAAAATAGAATATTGCAGTCATAAGAAAACATTAAATTTATCTTCTTTGTTAGTTATCCATATAATTGCAATAATGTAAAAAGAGCTAATGTCCATAATGAAAACTTATTCTGTATATAAAACTCTGAATTGATGATCTCTTAATCCTCACACTAATACTAAGAAATGGACTCTCCAATTATCTATATTTTATCTACAAAGTACTTGAACATTAGGTTGTTTGGGTTTTTCTCAGGTTTATGAAGCTAGTGCAAAGATCCCAGGATTGCCAAAAAAAAAAAAAAAAGGTTGAAAAACAATGTTAGACAACTAAAAAACTTACAGCTATAGTAATCAAGATCATGCTGGCATAACAAAATAATGGAATAAAATAGAAGATAAATGGATTTTTACTTGTGTGGTCATCTGATTTTTGACAGAGGCCATAATGATGTTAGAATAATTATCAATATCTATGAACAAGATGAGCCTCAATCTCTATCAAACATTATTGTCAAAAAAAATCTAAAACATAAGGCTTTGAAAGGAAAATATCTTTGTGAATTTGAAGTAGGAAAGATTGTAATAAAAGTAAAAAAAGTAATAACTAGTAAATGCCTTAAAATATAGCTTATGATTTCAATATTAAGAGCACTTTTTCAAAATAACCATTGATAATGTGAATATATAACAGAGAATAGGGAATAATATCCACAAAACACACATATATCACAAAAGACTGACATAAAGAAACAGAAATTATTCCCAACTCAAACATTTAAATATAAAAACACAAACATAATGTGAACAAAATATTTGAACAAACTAAAATGATACATAGTTGTCCCATACACTTACATACATGAAAAAGTAGTTAATATTATTAGCCATCAGATAATGAACAACTATAAACAATACCAGTAAATATCCACTAGAAAGACTGATTAGCAAGATTGCTAACACAGCATATTGGTTAGGAAGAGCAGAAACTGAAAATTTTATCTTTTTTTGATGGAAAGGTAAGACTACAATGATCAGGGGGGAACATATATGTGAAATTAATGTTGAAATAAATAAATAAAAATTAAATATACTGTTGGATGTATGGTAGAATGGATATATATATATATATTTATATATATATATGATTATATACATATATATACATATATATTATATATGTATATATACATTATATACATATATATATGATTATATACATATATATATATATATATATATATATATATATATGATTAAATACATGTAAGACAATTTCAGTGGATTGATTTACATGGTGGGTATGTGGATGCTTACAATTTTGGGTGCATTTGAATGTTTCCACAGTGAGAGACTGAAAAAGAAGGTATGGTCTCATATTCTTATAAGATTATTCATTTCTAAATATCTGTTTTCCTAATAAAATTTCTAAGAAAAATGTTATGGAAATATAAATATGAAAATTGTTCTTTCTTCCTGATGTTTCTCATTGACAATATTAAAAAGGAATGATGAATGTTCATTAATGACATATAAGGATACTTTTTAAAAACGTATGATTTTTGCTGCTAAATTATTATTTTACTATGAAAGCCATATTTCACATAATCAGTATTTTAAAATTATTTCAGAGTTAAGAATATAACATAAAAATAATATCTGACTTTTACTTGTCTGAAAATAAAAAAATTTGGTATGTTTTTCAGAAATATAAACTCCTAGATAATAAAAATGGCAATAGTTTTAAATATAAACATATGTATTAAAATTGCCACAGAAATTCAATAGAGTCTTTTTAAACTCAAAACTATGTTAAAAATTTGGGGAAGATAAGTATAGTTGGTGCTTAGCAAAAATTTTCAATAAAGAGAAAGTAATCCAGGCACAATGGCACACTCCTATAATCCCAGCAGGAGGCTGAGACAAGAGGATTGAGAGTTCAAAGCTAGATTTAGCAATGGGGAGGCCCTAAGCAACTCAGTGAGACCTTGTCTCTAAATAAAATACAAAATAGGGCTGAGGATATATCTCAGTGGTTGAGTGCCCCGAGTTCAATCTCCAGTACCCAAACCCCAACAAAAGAAAGTGAGACTTTTTGAAAATTAGACCTAGCATAATTATTATAATGGAAACAAAATTATATTGGTATTAGAAATAGAAAACTTGGTTAATGGTACATAAGAGAGTCTCAAAAGCCTTTAATAGAAATTAAAATCTGAAAAATGCAATGATTATTTCAGGGTAGAAACATTATATTATTTAACAAATTATGCTTAATACATTGATTATCTGAATTGCAGAAAATAAAGTTCTATTCTTAACATATTCTGGAAAAATAATTTTTAATTTTACCTATCAAAATATTAAAATAATAAATTACAAAGTGTAATTTCAATAAAATTAGAAGGAAATGATTTTTAATTTTCTTTCTTTCAAATAAAAAACTAAGAAATGAATAAATAACTGTACAAAATAAATTACAAAAAAAATTGTAAAAAGGCACAGGAAATATGCAAGTCTAGAAAGAATAACTTCTGAAAGAAGACAGAAAGCCCAGAAGATAAAAAGGAAAACAATAAGAGGTACATATGCATAAAATGTGTATTCAGGCATATATAATTATTTGTATAGATTAACTTATATGTATAATTATAATTTTTTACAGAAAAAAATATAGCCAATATTTTTTATGAGAAAGCACTTTGAATGTATCTGACAAATATATCAGGAACATATTAAAAATACAAAAGACTACTAAAATAGATCTTCACACACCAAAAGAGAAAACAAAAACACTACAATTGTAAAAAAACACAAGGCCATCTATTTGTGTACACAGGTTGATATGTAGAGAAGGTGGGCTTGTACCTGCAATCTGCTAGAATTTCTGAGCCTTTCTGTGATGATAATGTGATCACCCAATGGCAACTATGTGTACAAGAATTTTGCAAGCACTAAATTGTGCAAAATGTAGTCATTGTAGTAATATTTTTCTGCTCATTTTTTTCCTACTCTGGATTCTGAAATCAGTCTAGAATCCCAATGAGATTTTGTTTTTAAGGTGTTATGCAATGATCAAATCTGAAAACTTATATGGCCTGTTTTTCCAGAAAACATTCTCAACATTCTGAACAAAAGAATTCACACTTTTTAAAACTAACTTGCAAATGGCAACTTGAGCAGAACTTGAGTATCAAGCATCTTGTTCTTGCTAAATATTTAATGCAGTGCAAAAGACACAGTAGGCACCCATTAATAATTTGCAGTGTCAATGATGGAATGGAATGTACTGAACAGAAAACTATGTCAAAAAAAACAATGACATCAAAATTAATGCAAACTGTGACTTGAACATAAAAGAAGAGCAATAACTTGTTACTTCAGACTATATATCGTTAGCTTTCTTCAGGAGCAAATCACATGATTTGTTTTGTTTTTATTGTTTTCTGCTCACTCATACCTCCCATTGTGTGTCTTTCTTCAAGGTAGATTACACATATTTCTTGATTGTTGCTCTGTGTGCCATAGTTTGCAAACTAAATTAAGCTTCTCATAATGCTCATTTGTTAATTCTAGATAAATATATAAATACATACTTAGAATGAAATAACAGAAGGGAAGAAGAAAGGAGAAAGAGAGAGACTGGGGAGGTGGGGAGAGAAGAAGAAAGGAAAGAAAGGGTACAAAGAGAAAGTAGGAGAAAAGAAATATACTAGCTTATTCTCTCTGCGTGTGCATGTGTGTGTGTTTACTTATTTATTTTCTTATAGGTAGAAAGATACCAGTAAAACAATTTATACCACCATTGGCAGAATGCATCAGGGCAAAATAGTTAGTACTGACTGAATAAATGTTAGCCTTTCTTGAATATAGTATTAATATAAGCTAGAGTTATGTATTTCCAGAGATTAATTTGGATTCTGAAAACATTAGCATTTCACTTCTAGATTATGTTCATACAAGAATGAGAATGACTTAGAGATGCCAATTATAAGATCAAATATTAATTAATATTACACATTCCAAGTACAGCTTCTTTCCTTTTTCTTGGAACAGTTAATAGATCTCAGATCCAAGCTGTCTTTGGGTGATGAGAGTTACATAATGGGCTTCATCTCTTCTCACCATAGGTACAGAAAGTCTTTGAACTATAATAATTTAACTACATGTTAACTTAAGAAATTCAGAAAGGAAGGATTGTAATAATTGGAGTACTCCTGGCAAATAGACTTTTATGCCCTTTTCAACTCTTCAGCATGTATTTTTTTAGCCTTTGAAAATATAGACCCCTCCCCACCACAAAACAATATCGTTTTATATGGTAAATCAAAGAAAATCTACAGTTGTTGTACTCATGAACCCTGGCACAAAATTTGGCACATATTCGATATTCATCGGAAATGAAATGTGTTGAACAAGTAAATCATAGGAATCCACGTTTCTACAATTTTTTTTTTTTTTTTTGATACCAGGGATTGAACCTCAGGGTGTTTAAACCATTGAGCCATATCCCCAGCTCTCTTTTTTTTTTCCTGAAAGTATTTTATTTTTTATTTTTTTATTAATATACAAGAGCTCTCTTTATTTACATGTTTCTCTAAGTTGCTTAGGTGTTGGCTAAGTTGCTGAGGCTGGCTTTGAACAAGCCATCCTCCTGCCTTAGCCTCCCAAACCACTGGGATTATACTGAATTCAGCTCAAAGTATTTTCTACATTTTATTACAAGCTCTTGAAATGTTTTTTTTCTAAAGTATTTTATTCTTAATGATTATAAAACTTAAGACAACATAGCTAATTATTCCACCAACTATTTTCTTTACTTGGTTGACCCATCTCACCTTGTTTAGCATTAGGTGGGAACAGGAGTACTCCTTATTTCCCTGAACAGAAAATTGTCAGCAAGGCTCCTAAAGACCTTCTCAGACACTCTGCTTTAATCTGCAGTACACAAATAAATAATTGAATACCCCAATCATTACTGTATTTTGCTTCTGTTTCAGTTTTGGAATTTAGATTAGTAACACTCATCTTGGGGGTTGTCAATCTGCTTTTAGCAGTAGACGATAAGCTTATCCCAGCTCAATGTTTAAATAATGGATGAATGATTAGAAAATAAAAACCAGAAACACATATTATAATTAGAATTTAATTCATATTCACCCTTATGAATCTGGAGACATGTCAGCAAGATAATTAAAACAGCAGTTGGTTCTTATTCCTCTTTTAGTAATGGACTTCTCATAGTAAAAATTGTAAAATGAATACACAGTTATGAAAGCAATATAAGTGTTTATTTTAGAACCTAGAATATTTTTTAAAAATTGAATTATTAAACTTTGACATAACTTATGAAGTTGAAAGTCTTTGTTTTATTTTTTAAATTTAAATTCAGTTCTTTTTAACATATATAAAACAAAAAATTAACACATATTGATGGGGTACCATGTGATATTTCAATATGTGGATGCATTGTTCAGTGTGTAAATTCAGGTTAAACATATCTGTTTTCTTATTTATTGTTTCTTTATAGTGAAAATATTCAAACACCTTTCTTCTAGCTTTTAAGAATGTATTGTGTATAGCTACCTGTATTCATCCTAGTATGCAATAGTATAACTGTGTTCCTTATTCATAACCATAACTCAGTACCCACTTAACAATATTCCCTCTATCCCTTCCTTCCTTTATTGTCCCCAGGTTCTTGTACTTAGTTTTTGTGAGATTAACTTTTTATATTCATATATGAGTCAGGGCATGTGGTACATATCTTTCTGGGACTAAAGTCTATATTAAAAGAGTCCAAAAGTAATTGTTATCAGTGCTAACCACATGTCCTATAACTGCCATATTCCTTATTATTTAGGTTTTTCCACTATTCAGTTTTGCTTTGGTAAAGTAAGTAAATTTTTAAAAAATTATCAAATTATTATATGTGAAATATATCAGTGGCTACGATAGTTCTAAAGATACAGAATAAACATATAGATCCTATTTTAATGGAATGCACAACCTTGATAGGTAAAGAGGGATAAAATAATTCCTGATTGAGAAGGATCTATAGATCAACACTACAGCATATTATGAGACACTGTTACATATGTCCCTCAACACTCCTCAATCCTTCTGGTTTCTGTAGAGAATAAGTAATTATTGTTTTGTGCTTATAAAGCAAGATTTGGATCACATCAAATGGGCCTTCTCCTGATACTGCTCACTAGTTTATTGAATCTGAGTTTCTCAATTAGTGAGAAACTGAGTTCTTTAGGAAATCTTAGCAGAGAACTATAAAAGTCTGCAAATTTATTATTTTAAAACTATGCTTTCTTCATGAAAATTTTCTATTTTGTTTTTATTTGAACATTTTTCTGCTTATCCATAGCTAAACAACAGTCTTTATGAAGTAAGTTTTTTTTAAAAATATTTTCATTATGTTTTACAAAAAAGATACGGTTATCTAACTTAAAATGCAACTTCTTTTTCTTGTTTGTATTATTATTTTGAATTTTAAAAACAAAAATGCTGTAACAACTAGGAATTTTATTTACCTATCATATATTAATTACACAAATAATTATCAACTCCCAAATGTTAACTTATTTATTGAATTAATGATATATATGGAGTGGTTGCCTCAATTTTTAAATTTCAATTTTCATTGGCAGTTATTGTGATGATCTTGGGGCTAATTCCCTGTGAGGCTGACATCCCACAAGGTCCGGGGTAGGAAAAGATCTTATATGTAACTGTGTCTCTTAGAAACAGCATGATAATAGAAAGCAGCTTATTTTACTGGAAATGACTAGACTGAGGGACCCATCATAGGTCATGAGTTCTTTTTCTGATAATGATTCCCATTCCTTTATGTATTCCCCCTCTGTATGATACTGCCTCGTCATTTAGAATCCTCACCTGGTCTCTGCTTTCCCTAATTCTATGCCCATTTGTGTCTTTATGCCATTACCTGGATCCGATTTTTCAACATCCTTATATTTTATCAGTCATTCTCTCAACTTCCTCAATAATTGTCTTCTTATTTTCCACATATATTTTCCACATTACATTTTCATTGTAATCATATTAGAAGAAAATAAGGAAGTTGTTAAAATAATTCACATTTTATCTCCTTTGTTCAAATACTTGACTATTTAGTACAGAACTAGGGAGTGTCATATGAGTACATAGCAATACACTATTTTAGTTCTTCATATATCAAGGACAACCACTATTGATGGAAACTACAGCACCAGGGGTGAGAAGGACACTTACTTACCTGAGATCTTGAGATGGTTCTGCTCTGACATGAGGTGTCTCCACCGAGTGCCCAAATACTGCTCCTTCGGTGCCTGGAGGCAGCAGAAATAAGTGGTCAGAGCAAGAAAGTCCATAGACACATTCGATTTCATTTCTATTTTTATACATCAAATATTCTTCCCAAAATGGGAAAACTGGAAACAGGAGTAGATAAAATGAAAGAGAAATGATGGAAGAGGAGTACAGAATAGTGAAGAACCAAAGAAAGTCAACCTAAATATCTGTTAGAACTCTGTTAACTGCTTTTAAGATGACATTACTTATACATTGAGACTGAGAATTTCTACTTTCTGGTCAAAGAAAAAGGACCCGTTTATTTTTCCAGTGCCTAAATTCTCAGTTAAGTGAACTAGAGGGAGGGACAGGTCAGTTTTGATTTCTGTCCTCCTACAAATAGTAGGGTAGGGATGAAAGTGTAGAGGGTGAGCTCCAGTGTAGCATATTACTAGTTGTTTAAAGTCAGGTCTCATGGGGCATTTAGCAATATAGCTTTATAGTGATCATCAAATGATAGAGAACGTATCATATTACTTTGACCCCTCTGGAGTTAAGGCTCTATCTAAAACCATGAGCTACTTTAGTTCATTTCATTATAGCTGAATTCATATGGGGTCACAGATGTCAGAAGAGGTCACGGACTCTAACATCTGCCTCAGCAGTTGAATGACACTCCACATAAACTTTCACTTACTGACTCCATTTGATTTTTTTTTCAGACTTAGAGCTTCTCTGTGCTTTAACTGAACAAAATGGAATGATTTTCTTCTTCAAAAGCCAAGTGAAAAAATTTTTTTAAAAGATATTGGTAAAAACCTTTGTATTTTTGTGATTTTTCACAAGCATTTCAGATCATTTCCTTCAGATTAAACTTTAATTTCTTTTTGTCTAATATTCTTAAAATGTCTATATGTAAGAATGTCATTCCTGTTCCACAAATACCTTCAAAACTATTTAAGTATTACAAGGCAATTCAAAACTATAAATTTTAAACCTACAAAACAAACCTGTTATTGCTTAATGTGAAGGAACACATAAAATACATTAATTCCAGTAATCAAGGATGAAATTGCAGCTAGGAAAGTACAGCTAACATTTTGAGTTTCTTAAAAAATAATTGGCCGTGTTGGGAAATGTATTAGAACCACCTGATGATAGCTTTTTTAAAAAATAGCAAAAAGACCTTGATCCTGAGTCACAGAAGAAGGTTTTTTTTTCCCCCCCAAAGATTGTAACAGAATTTCATCTGTTTTATGGCTCTTAGGACAAATTAAGACTCTGCTGTAGTAAATTACTAAGATTACAGATTCAATTTATAAGTAAAAGTTATTGGCATTTCTGGACCTTCTGCTGGGTTTTACTAGGTTTTTCTTTTTCCCCTTAAAATGGAGCATGTAGTGTAGGGCACATAGTGTTTATCATTTTAGTTGTTTTCACAAATTTAGAAGAATTATGTCTGTAAGAGCATTTCTCTTTCCAGTTTGTAGGATATTTTATCTCTAAAAGTGGTAAATTTCTTAAGATGAGTCTTTAAATGTAAAATAATAGTTTGAGATAAATCTCTACTTTCGTGCTTTTGATGGGATGGCATTTGAAAGAACATTCCAAGGTATAAGTTTGCAGATCTGCAAAGAAGAGACTTTGACATTTTAAAATGAAATATAACTTCCAGATAGGTTATTTATCCATGTGCAAGGTTCAAAAACTAATTTCTACTATTGTATGATTATGAAAAATTCCCAATGAGTAAGAAATGTAATTAAAGGATGGCAACAATACTTATTTCTGAACACAGGTTGGCATACATAGTAACTGGGCACAGATTGTATTGGGGAAAATGAAGATAGTCAAAGTTTAAGTTTTCAAAGAAGATCAAACAATTATACAGGTCTCGATTCTAAGTTTCGATGTAGAAAGGTATTAATGATTTTTAAAATATTCCTAAGGAATTAAGTCTACAATCACATCATTTATGGGGCTAAGTTGAAAACTGAACAAAACATCATAAATAACTAAATGCAGATATCTAGATGACGAAAAATGTTGTTCTCACCCTCCCTGCTGATGCCAGACTTACAAAAATTAATAGTTGTCAAAGATAATCTTGAAGGATATCAATGAGGAAAAATAAAAGCCACCTGTACCAGATTTGTACTATAACAGCTGAAGACAATCAACAGTAAAAAATAAATCTCTCATGAATGGGAAATTTTTACAAACGTCATACTGTCAGGTTTGTCAGAATTGACAATAAAAATACAGGATATTGGTAGCAGGAGATGGGAGATTATAGGAAAGGTTTACCTCCCAGTAGCTCCTTAGCAACAGAAATAAAAAGCAGGAAGACTGCTCATCAAAGAGATGGATAACTAAGAGAATTCTCTGAAATTCAGTACTTGACAGTAAAAGAAAACATAGAGAAACAGAAAGTTGGAAAATTCAAACATTATATAAGAAACAATATGTTAGAGGCAATCATGAGTTCAAAGCCAGCCTCAGCAAATTAGAGAGGCCCTGAGCAACTCAGCAAGACCCTGTAAATAAAGTATTAAAAAGGGCTGGGGATGTGGCTCAGTGGTTAAGCACCCCTGTGTTCAATCCCAGTAGGAAAGAAGGAGGGAAGGGAAGGGAAGGGAAGGGGAGGGGAGGAAAGGGGAGGGGAGGGGAGGGGTGGGGAGGGGAGGGGAGAGGGAGGGAGGGAAGAAAGAATATGTAGATAGAGATAGAGATGTGCCAGCTTGGCTGGTGGGAGCAAAGAATAGTGGAGAAAAAAAATGGATTTGCAGGAACCTATGGAATATAGAGGGAGGCTGATCTTCATGGGCCCAGAGCCAGAGAGGGAGGTTGTTGAGTTAAAAAAAATAAAAATAAAAATTTCTCAACAGATATTTCAATGTGAATTGGTTGCCAGTGGAGAACCATTTGTAAGTGCTATACCATGGGGAGCACAGAAAAAAGATCAGCAACTCATAAAGGAAGTTGCCACCCTCCCAGCAGTCACCTATAATGGGCTTCAGAGAGACTGACCAGTGTGACTGAAATAGGTACAAAGAGATTTATTTGATCCTTGAGGATCCTTTGTATGAATACCAAGGGAAAAGAGCTTTCTTTGTTGCTGGCATCCCATTAGAGATATTGGGAAGATGTCAATAACAGCTGGACAGGATCTTCTGCACTCCAGGGCTGATACTGGGTAATTCAAATATGAAACTGTGGAGGGTTATATCCTATACCTTAAAGTTGAATTTATCAAAAGCACCTGAGACCCAGAAGCCCAGCAGAGATGAGTATCTTCACAGCAACTGGGGGTATGAATCAAATATCAAATTCCCACCAATAGAGTTCTAATGGCTAGTCAGGATTAAATTCCAAATGGAATTTGTTGAGAGCTTGGAACTTTAATTTAGAACTTGAAACTCCACTAGAGGAGCAGACAATTTGTCAACATTTACTAGTCTAAGACACCCTATACTGGAAAATGGAAAGCTCAGAGCTTTGGCTCCTAGCCACAACCACAACCAGCTTTGGCTCCTAGCCACAACCACTGGCAACTATGTCAGAAACACAAAGATGTTAAACTTTAAAACCTCTGGCCATTGACCTAAGGGTAATAGAGCCAAAAATATATACAAAAATTAAAAATTCATCCTTGCCAACAATTTAGACCACCTCAGTGGAAACAAGCTATTTACCTCAAGTTAAGATTTTTAACCTTTATATTCTTTATTCCTCCCATTGTTTTACTTTTTACCTTTAATTTTTCAATTTTTTTCAAATTTAATTTCATCATATCTTATTGTTTTTAATTTTGCAAGATTGTGTGTATGGGGGGTGTTCTCACTGCATGGACAGGTCTGAAAAGATACATACTTTTTTTCATATGATTTAACTTTAATTTTACTTGTTTCTTTCTTCACCTATTTATTATCTAAACTTGGTTTGAATTAGGTGGGGTAAAGTATATATTTGTTTGAGTTGTTTCAATCTTAATTTGCTTCTATCTTGGTTTCTGTTTTTTACTGCTTTCACTTCACTCTCTTTTCTCACAGCCTACTTTTCCTATTGACTATTTTTCTTTCTAATTTTTATTAGTTTTAGTTAATTTTTACTTCTCCTTTATTGTGATGTTCTGATATCTAACTTTGGCCTCTCCTCTGTCCACTTTTTAAATATTTCAAATTTTTTCTTGCCTTACTACCCCATTTTCCCTTCATTTAAGAAATTATAATCTCACTATTTATAGAATCTTATGATTTATGTAATTTCTATCCCATTCATGTTATGATTATTAATTATTAGTGGTTGATGTATAAGACATCTGCTGTTTAATGCCTGATTGAGTTCATGGATATTTTAGTTGGTGCTGATGTCAAATAGTGACCCAAACTTTACTATTTAGGTGGCAATTGGTGTTATAGATGCTTAAGCAAGTACTGGATATTTATCTTAAGGCTGTACATCTGTTGCTAACATTAGCACTACTCCCGGCTAAAATTGACAGAAAAGTGATTGGGGCGCTTCAAGTTCACCAAGTAAGATGCTGAAGCAGAGCAATATCCACCATTTTGTCAAATAATAGCAAATATCACCCAAAATAATGATCTAGCCCCACCCAAGTCCCAACAATACCTCAACATACAGAATAGGGAAGATAAAATCCCAAAAAAACAGGACTCAAGGAAGAACAACCAGAGGAGATCCTCAGGTCACACCTCTGGACACCTACTTCTACATCAGAAACAGAGAGAAGTCCCACAACAAAAAGATAACTATATAAGTGAGTATATATATATATATATATATATATATATATATATATCCTTTATGTATATATATTTTTTATTTTATTTTTTGTATTTGTGTGTGTAAGAAGGGGAATCCATTTCAAATGATGTGCAAGTGCAACTTCTGAAAACATGAGGAAACAGGCAAACAAATCTCCCCCCAAATTCCCAATATCCCAATAAAGGATCACATGGATATTGAAGGGGATGAAATTACAGAAAAAGACCATAAAAACTGATCATTATAATGTTTGATGAAATAAACTAAGATCTCAGAAATGAATTGCAGCAAATATAGCAAATGAAAGACCATTTCAATAAAGAAACAGAGATAATGTTAATAAACCAATCATTAGAAATGAAAGCCATAATGAATTAAATTAAAAATTAATTTTAACGCATCACCAATAGATTAGATTGCGTAGAAAAAAGAACTTCAGGTCTTGAAGTTCTGTCCTTTACAGTGTATGTGAACTTGAATAATCAGTATACAATAAAGGCAAAAGAAAAGATTATGATCAGAATATACAAGAACCCTGGGACAGCAAGACAACAAACCTGAGAGCCATTGAGATGAAAGAGAACATAGAGATATAGTCTAATGGCAGTAAGTGGATCTTCAATGAGATTGTAACAACAAAAATGTCTTCTCATGTAAGAAATGAGATAGACATCCACATATGGAAGGCACATAGGAACCCAAATATGAAAACCTCTTTAAGACACATCATAATTAAAATGCCTTACATAGAAAATAAGGAAAGAATATTGTAAGTTGCAAGAGATAGACATCAGGTTATATTTAGAGGAAGTCAATAAGGCCCACTTTTGTTTTCTCAACTCAGATTCTAAAATCAAGTAGGACATGGAATGACATACCCTAAGCTCTAAAATAAAACTGCCAGCCATGCTTGTTATATTCTGCAAATATATCTTTCAAAATAAAAGAGAAAATAAAAAATTTTATGACAAAAATAAGCAAAAGCATTCATGACCACTAAGACATCACTACAAAGAATACTGCTCACAGATATACAAAGATATGCTGCACACAGAGAAAAGCCAAAGCAAATCCTAAAGCTTCCAAATATATGAAAATCACTAGAAGAGCAACCAAATAACTGGAAGTACAGATGAAAGTAAATATAACAAAGAAAACAAAATGACAGGATATAATAAACACATATCCATCCATGATGACTTTGAATAGAAATGGTCTCAACTTCCCAATTATAAGTTATAGATTAGGATAATGTAGTTTTAAATTTTTATTTGTTTTAATTAGTTATACATGACAGTAGAATGCATTTATGTACTTTGATATATCATACATAGATGGGATATAATTTCTCATTTTTCTGGATGAACATGTTGCAGAATCTTATTGGTCATGCACTCACATATGTACAGACAATAATGTCTGTTTCATTCTACTATTTTCCCTATCCCCACATCCCCTCTCCTTCTCTACCATCACTTCCCTCTACCTCATCTATGGTAATGCTATTCTTCCCTAGTGCCTCCCGTCTTATTATGAATTAGTATCCGCATATTAGAGAAACATTGGCCTTTGGTTTTGTAGGATTGGCTTATTTTGCTTAGCATGATATTCCCCAAAGCTATATGTGCTAATAATTTATATATGCCATAATTTTACTCTTCTTTAAAGCTGAACTAATATTCCATTGAGTATATATCCACATTTTCTTTACCCATTCATTTATTGAGGGGCACCTAGGTTGGTTCCATAGTCTAGCTATTATGAATAGAGCTGCTATAAACATGATGTGGATGCATTACTATAGTATGCTGATTTTAAGTCCCTTGGTATAAACCAAGGAGTGGAATAGCTGGGTCAAATGGTGGTTCCATTCCCAATTTTCTGAGGAATCTCCACACTGCTTTCCATAGTGGTTGTACTAGTTTGCAGTCCCACCAGCAATATATAAGTGTATCTTTTTCACCAAGATTGCCATTCTGACAGGAGTGAGATGAAATCTTAGAGTAGTTTTGATTTGCATTTCTCTAATTGCTAGAAATGTTGAATACTTTTTCATATATTTATTGATCAATTATATTTCTCTTCTGTGAAGTGTTTTTCAGTTCCTTAGCCCATTTATTGATTTGGTTATTTGTTTTACAATGTTAAGTTTTTGAGTTCTTTATATATCCTAGAGATTAATGCTTTATTGGAGGCGCATGGGGTGATGATTTTCTCACAATCTGTAGGCTGTCTCCTCACTTTATTGTTTTCTTTGCTGAGAAAAAGCTTTTTAATTTGAATGCATTCCATTTATTAATTCTTGATTTTACTTCTTGTGCTTTAGGAGTTTTGTTAAATAATTCAGATCCTAGGCTGATGTGGTTCTAAATGAAATTCTGGCATATTGCATACAAAAACATATTAAAAAGATAGTGCACCATGATGAAGTGGGATTCATCCCAGGGATGCAGGGTTGGTTCAACATAAGTCAATCAATAATCATAATACATCATATTAATAGTCTTAAAAACAAAAATTATATGATAATCTCAGTAGATGCAGGAAAAGCATTTGACAAAATACAGCACACCTTCATGTTCAAAACAACAACAACAACAAAAAAAAAAAAACACTAGGGATAATAGGAACATACCTCAATATTGTAAAAGCTATAGATGCTAAACTGAAAACCAGCATCATTCTAAATGGAGAAAAAATGAAAGCATTCCTGCTAAAAACTGAAACAAGACACGGATGTACTCTTTCACAACTTCTATTCAACATCAACCTTGAAACTCTAACCAGAGCAATTAGACAAAAGAAAGAAATTAAAGGGATACAAATAGGTAAAGAACTCAAACTATCACTATTTTCTGATGACATAATTCTATATCTAGAATATCCAAAAATTCCACCAGAACACTTGTAGAACTAATAAATGAATTCAGCAAAGTAGCAGGATATAAAATCAACCCCATAAATCAAAAGCATTCCTATACATCAGTGATTAATCCACTGAAAGAGAAATTAGGAAAACGACTCCATTCACAATAGCCTCAAAAAAAAAAAAAATACCTGGAAATCAATCTAACAAAAGAGATGAAAGACCTCTCCAGTGAAAACTACAGAACACTAAAGAAAGAAATTGAAGAAAATTTCAGAGGATTGAAAGATCTCCCATGCTCCCAGATAGGCAGAATTAATATTGTCAAAATGACCATAGTACTGAAAGCATTATACAGATTTAATGCAATTCCTATTAAAATCCTAATGACATTCTTCATAGAAATAGAAGCAGAAACCATGAAATTTATTTGGAAAAATAGGAGACCCAGAATAGCTAAAGTAATCCTTAGCAAGAAAAGTGAAGCAGGAGACATCACAATGCCAGAACTTAAACTATACTACAGAGCTATAATAATAAAAGCAGCATGGTATTGGCACCAAAATAGACATGCAGACTAATGATACAGAATAGAGGACTTAGAGACAAACCCAAATAAATATGGTTATGTCTTACTAGACAAAGGTGCCCAAAACATTCACTGGACAAAAGATGGCCTATTCAACAAATGATGCTGGCAAAACTGGAAATCCATATTTAGCAAAATGAAATTGAACCTCTATCTCTCACCATGCACAAAAATCAACTCAAAGTGGATCAAAGACTTAGGCACTAGAAAAGAAAAAAATAGCCCCCAATCTTCACCATGCCAGCCTAGGATCTGATTTCTTTGGAATAATGTATTTTAAAAACACAATTCAACTATATGCTGTTTGCAACCACATCTCATAGGCAGAGACACCCAAAGACTGAAAGTAAAAGTTTAGAAAAAAATACTCAGTGTAAATAGAGTCCAAAAAAATTAAGAGTAGCTATTCTCATGTTTGACAAAGCATATTTCAAGCAAAATTTTATCAGATTATACAAAGGCTACTGCATACTGCTAAACAGAACAATCCAACAAGAAGATATAATGATAGAAATATATATTCCCCAAATGTCAGTATATCTAATTACATTGAAAAATACTTCTTGACATTAAATCTTAGACTCCAATAAAATGATACTAGGTGGTTTCAACACACCCTTATCACCAATAGACAATCCATATAAATATAAATTAAATAAATATACCTCTGGCTTAAATAACTCTATGAATCAAATGGATGTAACAAACTACTACAATTTTTTTTTATCTCCCAGCTGAATTTACTCTCATCTCAGCAGCTCATGGAAATTTTTCCAAAATAGAGCATATTCAAAGTCACAATATAATTTTTAGAAAATACAAAATAAACAGAGATATAATTCCATGCATTTTGTCAGATCATAATGGAATGAAACAAGAAATCAACAGCAAGAAAAATATTAGAAACCATATAAACACATGGAGACTGAACAGTTCTCTTTTAAATGAATAATGGATAGTAGAAGAAATGTGAGAAGAAATCAGGAAAATTTTAGAAAAAAGTGGGAACAGAGATACAACATATCAAAATTTCCGGGACCATATGAAAGCAGTTTTAAGAGAAAAATTTGTAGTTTTGCACGCCTACATAGAAAAATAGAACCTAAATAAGTAAGTAAGCTTATGCTCCATCTCAAGGCATTACAAAAGGAAGAATAAACTAATTATAAAATCAGTAGAAGACAGAAAATAATTAATATCAGAGCCAAAATTAATGAAATTGAGAATAAAACATACAAAGGATCAATGCAACAAAAAATTTATTCTTCAAAAAGGTAAATAAAATTGATGAACACTTTGTCAATCTAATGAAAAGAGAGAGAAAAGACCCAAGTAAACACAATTAGAGATGAGAAAAGGGAAATCTACCACGCGGCCTGCGCAGTGGTTTCATTAATGAGGTTCTAGGCATAAAGTTAGTTAGAAGAGATCGAAATAAAACACACAGACCAGTTACCTTATTTATATTGCTAGGTCCGAGACGGCTCACCTCTCTGGTTCCCACCTCTAGCCGCCCAGCAGGGCAGCGAGGATTACTCAGGGCTAGCAGGAGAGAGAGAGAGAGAGAACACGCCGGGGAGTAGCCTTTTATTGGGGAACAAGAGATTCAGGGGAGAATTCCATCCAATGAAGGTTGAGGGGGGCTGCACTCCAAGGTCAGGGTCAGTGATTGGGTCCCCGGGGTCAGTGGTCAGGCACACCCCCACACGGATGGGCTCTCTCATCAGGAAAGGGTCGGGATAGCTCCGACACAGCCAGAGCGCCTCAGGCCCTTAACGGGAGTCACCCAATCACGTGTCAGAATGGCCCACAACAGGGAAATAACCACAGACACTTCTGAAATCATTAGAAAGAGAATCATTAGAAACTATTCTGAAAATTCATAATCCAATAAACTAGAAAATCTAGAAGACATTGACAAATTTCCAGACACATGTGACCTGCTCAAATTAAACCATGAGGATACAGAAAATGTAAACAGACCATTTTTAAACCAAGGAAATATAACAAAGAAAAGTCAAATAACAGAAGAACTCTCTTTTGAGTTATATCAGATGTTTAAGGGAGAACAAACACCAGCCTTTTTTCAAAGTATTCCACAAAATTAAAAGACAGGAAACCCTCCCAAACACATTTATTAAAGCCAATGTAACCCTGATACCAAAACCAGTCAAAGACACATGAAGGAAAGAAAGCTGCAGACCAATAGCCCTGATGAACATAGATACAAAAATCCTTAATGAAATATTAGCAAACTGCATTCAAAAACACATCGAGAAGATGATACATTATGATCAATTGTGTTTGATGCCAGGGATACAAGGCTGGTTCAACATATATAAAATATATAATTCATTACCTAAACAGTATAATGAAAAACAATCAGATGATTATCTCAAAAGATTCACAAAAAGCTTTGGAGAAAATCCAGCACCCATTCATGTTAATAATGCTGGAGAACCTACAAATGAAAGGAAATTACATAATCATCATAAAGGCTATATATGACAAATTCAAAACCAACATCATATCTCACACGTGTGCCAAGCAGGCAATGGAATTTAGGTTCCTCTGCATGAAATGTTCTGGCTGCAGAATAAAAGCTAATAAAGAGAAAACATGGAAGAAACCACAGGACACAGGAAGTAATTTTAGAATGGGGAGGGGGATGGACCGCTCTCCAATCTTAGGGATCAAGCTTCCACACCAGAAAAAGAGAGAGAGAGGGAGCCCACACTTGCTTTATATATATGGAGGAACATCAAAGGTTTTTCATGGAATGTTCTTTGCCAAATAAGTAAGAGGTGGGCTGTCCGGTTCCCAATCAGTTATGCCCAACTCTGGAGCTATGAGAGCTGTCCCATGAGTAGAGCAGGGATAGAGATCTCAGGCCTTTGACAGTTAGGATCCTTCCCAAGGGGAGACCTAAGTACATAAGCACTCAACCACTGAACCACATCCCCAGCCCTATTTTGTATTTATTCAGAGACAGGATCTAACTGAGTTGCGCCTCACCATTGCTGAGGCTGGCTTTGAACTCGCCATCCTCCTGTCTCAGCCTCCAGAGCCGCTGGGATTATAGGCATGCACCATGGATCAGTACTGAGTAAATAACCCTCAATCATCATAAACATAATAAGTCATAGCTTCCCACAATCATAATAAACAGAGAAACACTAAAAGCACTTCTGCTACAATCAAAAATAAAACAGGAATTTCACTCTCAGCACTTCTATTCAATATAGTTTTTGAAATTCTAGCCAGAGCAATCAGGCAAGAGAAGGAGATTAAAGAGATACAAATAGGAAATGAAGAAGTTCATTATCTCTGTTTGCTGATAGCATGATCATATATCTAGAAGACACAGAAGAACTCCATCAGAAGACTTCTAGAAATAATAAGCAAATTCAGCAAAGTAGAGGTATATGTGATCAATGTTCATAAATCAATAGCTTTCCTGTATTCTAGCAGTGATTCTTCTGAGAAAGAAATCAGAACTCTCCCATTCCCACTGGCTCAGAAAATAAATAAACATAATTCTTGGGAATTAATATAACCAAGGAGATAAAAGATCCTTGCAAAGAAACTACAGAACATAGAAGAAAGAATTTGAAGAAGATATTAGAATGTGGAAAACCTCCCATGTTCTTAGATTGGCAGAATTAATATTGCCCAAACTGTATCACTACCAAAAGCAATATACAGATTCAATGCAATATCTACCAAAATACCAGTGATCTTCTTCACAGAACTTGAAATAGTAGTGCTGAAATTCTTTTGTAAGAATAAGAGACCCAGAATAGATGAAGCAATTCTGAGCAAGAATGTCAATGGAAGAGGCATCACAATTTCTAGTCTCTAATCTTAACAAAGTATTAAAAAAACCCATAAAAAAACAAAGCAAGCACTGAACTCCGTGGTGCATGCCTGTAATTGCAGTGGTTCTGGAGGCTGAGACAGGAGGATGGTGAGTTCAAATCGAGCCTCAGTAATGGTGAAGAGCTTGGCAACTCAGTGAGATCCTGTCTCCAAATAAAATACAAAATAGGGCTGGGGATGTGGCTCAGTGGTTGAGTGCCCCTGAGTTCAATCACTAGTACAAAGTAATAAAACAAAACAAAATAAAACAAAATCCATAAAAAATGAAGCAAGCTGTACTTATGTTCTTAGACACTGATTTTGTCCAGCTTTCAAAACCTCAGTAATCTGACCCTATCTACCTGTTTTGACCTATTTTCTTATACTCATCTATGAAATATTTTTACTAAATTTCCCAACTCTTAAGGCAAATGAGAGTTCTTCATTCTCTAAATGAAGGGTTTACTCTTGATAAAATTCATTTGGAATCGATTATATCTCTTCTGAAAAGTTGTATTTTTAAGCATGTATGTTTCTCCTCTTAGGCTAAATTTAAAAAAAAAAGACATTGTTTATATGCTACTATATTTTTGACATGGCACAGTGTTTTGTTAGTGTTAACTAATTAATAAATATTGATAAAGATTGATATTTCAAGGTTCTTCTTCAAAGCTTTAGTTATTCTGATTTTTACTATAGTTTGATTTATGGCACGTGCATGTCCCAATACCCACATCAGAAACTGAGGAAGCATTCTGAGATGCCTTTTCTTGTTCAGTTTATTAATGCACTTAATTTCACAGTTTTGATATCACTTATATTATCTGCCAAAAAATAACATACTACTGCCAAACAATTTTCCAAAACTTGAAGTTGACTGTCTCATTTTAAATGCTCTGGGAAAGCAATTGTCTAAATAAGCCAAACCAAATTTCAGAATAGAACAGAGAAGAGCTCACATCTGCCTGAAGAGGTGGGCAAATTAATGAACACATAATCTCTGTTCATCCTTCAGGGACTGATTCTAGATTATTTATATTTTTTTTTCTGTGAAACATTTTCTACATCTTTGAGCTCTAACTCTTTCTTCCCAACTTCCCCAGGTTCCTAAGAAAATTGCCAGTATAGGATTTGTAATATTGCATTACAATTTTCTTTAAACTCTTTCCAGAAACTTAGGATTCTTGAAAGTAAAAGACTTTATCTCAATCAAATTTGTATCCTTAAAACTGTCCATAAATTATAATGCATAAGAAAGTATCAGTAAATGAAAAAGAACAGGAATGAAAGCAATAATAAAAGCATGGAAATATTTTCTATTTTGACTTTATATGCAAAACATACTAAGTTTCTGTTTCCAAGTATATTTATTTGTTTAACCTTAACAGAATTTTGATCATTAACCTCAGGTATCAATTTTAATTTATTGAAATGGTTATTATAAGTCTAGTCAATATTAATCGCTCTAGTAAAACAAGAACATAGTTTTAGATGGTTCTTTAAAAACAAAAATCATCATACTGTTCGTTTGAGACTGGAGCATAATTGCCAAGGATTCTACAAAGAAGTCATTTAAAAGTCTATTTTTACTTTTCATATTTAAAAAAAAATGACTCAGGCATTTATCTTGGATGCTAAATCATGTCCTCTTATATACTTCTAAAAGTTTCCAAAGGGGATCAGTGTTTCCAATGCGACCAATTTGATCATGGACTGGAACCTCCAAACTATGAATCAAAATAAATCTTTTATCTATAAAAAATAAAGTTAAAAAGAGATAGAATACTATACAGCCTTTTAAAATCAGAAAATTCTATGATTTGTCACAAAGTAGATGGCACTTCTGATTGTGTTTGCTGAAGATGGACTACTGATGGCACAAAATTTTCACTTAACATCATGTTAAGTGAAATAAGCAACTCACAGAAAGCCAAATACCATATGATGTCATTAATATGTGGAATCTAAAAAAGCTAGTCTTGTAGAAATAGAGTAGAAGATTGTTACCAGAGACTTGGGTCAAGGGAGGAATGGGAAAAGAAAGGGAATAAAAGGGCACAAAGTTTTAATTTGACTGGAGACATAATTTTAATGATCTATTATACTACATGGTGACCATTGTTAATAAAATATATTGCATATTAAAATTTTCAAATAGATTTTTTCACCTCAAAAACTAAGTTGGTGAATTGATGGATATAGATGGATATATGTCAAATAATTGACTGAATATTTCTACAATGCATATATAGATCAAACCACCATATTGTAATACGCATACATAATTATCACTCAGCAATTAAAAATAAGTTTTAAATTTTAATAAAGAAAAAGTGATAATGGAAAAGTAATTGGAAATTAGGTGGAAAACACATTTCTTCAAGGTGAAATATATATCAAAAATAAATTATGTGTCACAAATAAATACATTTAGAGGGCTGGGGATGTGGCTCAAGCGGTAGCGCGCTCGCCTGGCATGCGTGCGGCCCGGGTTCGATCCTCAGCACCACATACCAACAAAGATGTTGTGTCCGCTGAGAACTAAAAAATAAATATTAAAAATTCTCTCTCTCTCTCTCTCTCTCTCTCTCTTTCTCTCCCCTCTCTCTCTTTAAAAAAAATACCTTTAGAATAAACTATATCAAGATTGAAAATGAGATAGAATTCTTTCTTGGTTATATTGGTCTCGAGTAGCTCGTGTTTTAAAAGGATTTATTTCTCTTCCCATTTGAAGGTAAAGGGTCTCCACTTGTTAATTATATTCATGCTTTAATAAACTAAATAATTAATAAATTTTAAAATCATACATAAAGGGCTCAGTGGTAGAGTGCTTGCCTAGCACATGCAGGGCCTTGGGTTTGATCCTCAGCACCATGTAAAAATAAATAAACAAAGGAAAAGTATTTGTACATTTATAGCTAAAAAAAATCAAAAAATAACACATAAAGAAAACAAGAAAAATACGTTATTTTCACATTGAATGTTAACCCTAATATTTTAGTAGAACCAACATCTTAGGAAAAAGCTATATAAGTAATACCACTTCCTCTATTCTAAAAATTAAAAACTAGAATAGTCAACCTAAGCTTTCTTCATTTTCTTTTCATATACATATTTTTAGGAAATAATGAGCAATTCCAAGGTCTATAATAATTATTGGGATGTCACTTGTCCTTTGACATGAAGAGAATTCGGGTGTTTAGAGAATTCTGAGTGGAAGTTTGTGCCATGTGTAGTCCATCTTCAGCAAACATCATCAAAAGATTCTATGCTTGTAGACTTATTAAAGTATCAATGACTAACCACTTCATTTTAAATGCTCCTGCAAATTAAAATATAAATACATGAATTAATATCTTGATAAAAGTTGAGCTACCAACTGAGACTATTGTCCATTATTCATTTTTGTTGTTGTTTCATTTTGTTTTGTTTTGTGTTTGCACCACAGAGCTATCTCTACCACAGAGCTATCTCCTTAGTCCTAATCTTGATTGAGTCAGGATCAAAGATGCTCAGTTTTACTGTAAAATATTTCATAACTGATTAGTTCTTGCTAAGATTTAGAAGATTAACACCAGATTTCTAGGTGAATTATCTTTTTACCACGTTTAAATAAATTCTTCAGAAGCTTTGAAAACGTTACTGTGCACAGGTGGGGACTGGTGGGGAGTGGCTGAAGGACATCATTCCAGGTGTGCCTTTAGGGTTTATATTTTGTTCCTAGTGAGCAGACATCTCTTTCTACTTCTGTGTTGCTCTGTCCTGAGCAGCCTTCCTCTGCCACACCCTTCCACCATGAGGTGTTGGAGCTCCTTAGCCCAGAGCAAGAGGGTTGGCTGTGTATGGACTGAGATCTCTGAAACCATGGTCCCAAAGAAACTTTTCCTCCTTTAATCACTGTTTTCAGGTCTTTTGGGAACAGCAACAAAAAGCTGACTAAAACAGAGAGGCAAACACAATCTCTGAAAAGCATATTGTTTGGGGCCAAAAAAGAAACAAAACCCTTATGCTTCAATGTTCATGGTTTTCTACACAGAAAGTCCAAAAGAATGTACAGAAAATTTAATAAGATTAATTAGAGAGTTACTTTGACTTACTCTGAATTAAGAAGAATTTAAGAAAAGTTGTATAAGCTCTTGATGGATGAATTATTAAATATAATCAAAACAAATAAATTTTAAATATTGGTGGATTATAATATGATCATACCTTGGAAGACCTTAACATAAGATTAATAATTTCCCCCGATATTTTACTATAGTCCCAATGAGTTAATCAACACTATTTGATGGCATTGGACAAGCTGATTCTAAATATACACATGTGTGTATGCACACATACACACAAGAATGTATATATGTAAATATATGTATGAATATTAAGAATTATACAGCAAACTGTATATCCCCTGCACAAATATGCAGGTAGAAATATTCTCCTGACCAGATAACAACACTTCCTGTAAAGTTCTAACAGTACCTCCATGAGGCTTCAGCAGAGCTAGAGGAATAGACAACAGCTTACAAGACAGCCCAGAAACACACCAAAAAAATTACATCCATATAAAAACTTAATTTATGGCAAAGTAACTATTGAACACAAGTTACAAAAGAAACTATTCAATAAATGAGATAGGATAATTAGTTATACCTACGAGGGACATAAAATTGTATTTAATGCCATATGTAAAAAATGAATATCAACTGGATTAAAAATGTGAAGGGTAAAAATTATAAAGTGTGTAGAAGACAATGTGAGACAACATCTTTTGACTTCAGGTTTGAGAAGATTTCTCATTAAGAAAAATTATAATTTGATCCAATGAAATGAAAAATAATTATTGCTCAAAAACACTTATGCTTCAATGTTCATGGTTTTCTACACAAAAAGTCCAAAAGAATGTACAGAAAAAGAAAGCAATCTTTGACCTTGCAGAAGATATATTCAATAGTTGACATAGACTTCTTACCAAAATGTACAAAGAATGCTTAAAAACAATAAAAAGACAGATAAACCAGCATACACTAGCTAATAGTTACAAGAGCTAACCCACAGAGTTTAAATAACCAATATCCATCTCAGGTGGTGAGGTGGGGGTGCTTAACTCATTAGTAATGAGGGAAAAAAAAAAAGTGAGTTAAAACTGCACTGCGGTACCAACAGAGACTCTCTGGTCTTGCAAAACCTTCAATATAAATTTCTTATTTCTTATCAGAGAGTAAGTATAATTTCTTAAGAAAAAATATATAAAAAGCATTCAGAATGAAACTTATGAATTTGACAATATTAACACAAATTTTTTTCTTAATAGCAAAAGACACTATAATTAAAGGTAAAATAAAAAAAATAGAGCCTAAGCATATAAAACAATTAACATGTAGAAAGTATAAATGACTCCTATAAAGCAATTAAAAAGCAAACAAACAGCTTATTAGAAAAGAAAAAGACAAAAACATGATTAGGCAACTCTCAGAAAGAAACTGAGTATTGGATACATATAAAAATGATATTATAGAGGAAGCACAAAGAAGATGTAACTTTATATAAATCTTTATATGAAATATTAGAAAAGTTATCATGTCATTTTGTCTTGTCTGAGATAAAACACTATTCACTACTATTCTCCATTTTAGGATCATAGCAAATGGATGCCATTATGTGGGTGTTTGGAAAATGGCAGAATTTATCAAAACAGAATCCTCACTGAAATACTAATGAAAATAAACAACTCCCTCTTTAAAGTAGTCAACTATTTATTTTAGGTAAGTGTTTTAAAATAGCATGGTGTGTCTTACCAAGTTTCCATGCTTGTTTCAAATTATAAGAATTTTTGTTATCAATTCAAGCAACTAAAATCATACAAGAAATGAGAAAATAAACATCAGACCCAGTTAGGTAAGTTTTCTATTCAGTTGTATTATTGTGTAACAATGCTTATTTTTTCAGTTCACTACACAAAATGACACAAATAATATATCATCCTTCCAACAGAGTTTCACTGGAGAAGACACATGAAGACTAAAAAACTTGAAATCCAGGTCAATTTGGTACCTGCTTCCCTACCAAGTCGATTACTTAGTTTGAAATCTTCATGTTCTATACCAAAAACTTAAAAAGCATTGTTCTCATTTCCTCATAGAACTGTGTAAGATTTTTTAAAATATTATATAATATTCATAAATTTACATAGTATCCATATATACATGTATCATGCTACAACGTATGGTTCCCAAATACTTAGCATTATTGGTATGTCTGATCAGTTGAAAAGATGGGAACATATGACGATTCAGGGACATGAAAATTTTCATGCAGTGTTGATTATGCCACAAAATGATAGAAACTTATTAAGGTTTCTCTCCTTTGAACAAATAATTCAATTTCAAGGAATTTATTCTAAAGAGATACTTATATATGGTCATACAAATTTAGCTACAAGGAATTTGATGATAACCCTATGAAGGGGAAAAAATCAAAATGCTCAATGATAGGGAAATATTTAATAAAGTATTGTGATTCAATAAAATAGAGTAAATTTAGCCATTTAAAATACACTGCCCAATAGCATGACTTAACAATGACTATTAACTCTCCATAAAGATATTTGTAATATCTATGTTCTTTAAAATTTTTTTTTATTTGGCCATTTTAGTTATATATATATATATATATATATATATATATATATATATATATATATATATATATTAATGGGGCTCATTCTGGTATAATCATGCATGCACAGACTATAATTTGCTCCTTTTCAATCACTTTTTCCCTACCCTCCTTCCTATACCTGTTCATCTTCCTCTAATCCACTGGTTTTTCTTCTATTTATCTGTTGTTTTTGACATTTTATTGTGTGTGTCTTTATATGTGTGTGTGTGTGTGTGTGTGTGTGTGTATGTATGTATATATGTGTATATATATAAAGGTGAAATTCACTATGGCATATTCATATATGTCCAAAGCATAATTTGGTGAATTTTATTCCACAGTTCCTCCTCCCTTTTAGATCCTTCCTCTACCCCATTAATTCCCTTCTAATTCCAGTTAGCAGCCATATTTTCAAGTTATAGTCAGCTTCGCTTCTTTTCCTTGTATTTTTTGGAACTTTCTCTTCTTCCTTTCTCCTGTGAGAAACTCAAAATAATTGTTTAATATACAGAAAAAAAAATAGAAAACATTGCCTCACTTAAAGACTTACTTTGATACAGAGAAAAGTTTTATAGACCTTTTCCTAACAAATGAGTCAGCTACATCAACAAAATGTTTGATTCTTAAGAGGTAACAATTACCCAATATAATGTCACCTTAAATATATGTTGTTATTTCATTTAAAGATAAATGACTTTGTAAATCAATGTCATCTAAGGGTAGATCAGAGAGTCTTGAGAGATTACGAGATTTCTGTCACCAAATGCTTAAAGGGAGAATGAGCATATTACAAACATCTGAGAGCAGACATAAACTTAGTTGGAAAAATGGAATGATGAATATTTAATAGAAATTTTAAAGCTAAGATTTCATGATATGTGTTTCACCTGTTAGATAGTAAAGTAGTGGTAAATAAAATAGAATAGCCACTGAAAATTCATTCTAATCAACTTGTCTTAAAACACAAATTACGAAGGATAATTATACTCATGATCATGGCTAATGTTTACTGAATACTTAGTACTTCATTGTGATAAACTCTGAAAAAAATGTAAGTCAAGTTCTATAATTATTACAGTAAACTCTAAAATAAAATAATCATAATATCTCCATTTTGCAACTGAGAAAATGGAGGCACAGAGAGGGTGAACAACATACCCAAAGGCATACAGTCTTAAATGACCCAAGGCTAGAAAAAAACGCAAACTAGGTAAGAGTTAGAACACAAATATTCCCACTCTTATTTCATTTCTATTTAATTTTTTATGGTACTGGGAATTGAATCTAAACACATGTTAGGCAAGCATTCTACCACTGAGCAACAGACCCAGAACTTAAGTTCATTTATTCAAAATTATCAATCCTGAATTCAAGGAAGTATGAAGCTGGTATTAATTATTCCCATCCTTACATCTTCCCACAGCTCCCAATTTAGAGAATAAAAAAAAATATTTGATGAAATAGATATATTACAATTAACATGGCAGGGAGAATAATGCTCTCTCTCACCTCAAAGATCTATGTAAAATCTCTGAAATCTGTGCATCTGTTCCCTCACAGGCTAAAGGGAATCCAAATGTCAAATAGATTTAAGATGGCTAAAGATAGCATCTCAAAATGGGATTCCCCTGGATTATACAAGATGGCCACCAATAATTGCAAGGATCATTAAAGATAAATGAGAGAGGCAGATGTGGAGGAATTGGAGACATGTTAGCATAAGGTATTGGCCTCGTATTGCTGGCTTCAAAGATGTAGGAAGACATGAGAGCCAAGAAATGTGAAGAGAAAATGTCTAGAAGCTGGAAAAACAATGAAATGGATTATTTCAAAAAGGAGAATGGCAGAGACTGTGACTTTAGTGCAGTGAACAATGACTTAAAACTTCTAACTAACCCCTAGCACTGCAGTTAATAAATTTATCTTTCTTAATTCATTCAAATGTTGGCAATTATAACAGCAGCAACAGGGAATTAGTATAAGTAGTTAGTAATTGCAAAATGTAGACAACTCATTCAAGTTTGCAATCTTTTATCTCTCTCTCTCTCTCTCTCTCTCTCTCTCTCTCTCTCTCTCTCTCCCTTCCTTCCTCTATAGTGAAGTGAAAGATTACTCTAGTTATTATTTCTATGAATGTGAACATGGAAATTCTATCCAATTTACACAAAGCACACTGTGCAAAACCCTGCAGGTGAAATTAGGAGTGAGATATATTTTGGCATACTCCAGCAAGTTATGTTTAAAGACAATGGTCAGTCTGATTAATGAATATACAGTTGATATACAACTAAAATTTGTGGGCTGGGATTGTGGCTCAGAAGTAGAGCACTTGCTTAGCATGGGCGGGACCCAGGTTCAATTCTCAGCACCACATAAAAATAAAGGCATTGTGTTGTGTCCATCTTACAAAAAGATTCTCTCTCTCTCTCTCTCTAAAAAAAAACAAACTAAAATTTGTTATTTCTCATTGCAAAAGACTTTTTAAATTTTAGACAGAGATATTACTGTTTTTTTAAAGTGTTTATAAAATCTATCAGGCATAAATTAATATCTCTCATTGACATTGATAGGCATGTCCTAAAGTTAAAATTTACACAGCTACTTCAAGATATAGCACTTGCTCTAGGAGGTCTCTCTGATTTAGTTGAAAAGTCAGATATCTAGTTTTTAAGTATGCTCATTCCTTTCCTCCTCTAACATTTTCAAGCCTACTAAATAAATCTGATTGAAATAATAGCCTAGCTACTAAATAAATCATGTCCTAGAAGCTCTCCTTCCTATAGAAATTCTTTTTCAGGATCTGAATGTGTTATATAAAAATACATAAATGGACACAGATAAAATGAAGTGGAAATGAGATGGGGTCATAAGTGAGGAGACCCAGGTCTAATTCCTAACCTGTGTATATTTCCTGCAAATTGCTTAACCTGATACACAATTTGCCAAATGAAGATAATAACACACATTCCCCTAAATACTATGGAGTAAGTGAATTAGTGCAAATGACTGTACTTTGTCAGTGGCAAAGGCTATACCAATGCTATTAATCTCATCATTTTGATTTATTATTGCCATAATGCTTTATCTTGTCTTAGAATGTAATATGCAATATATTTCCTACAATTATTTTTCTTTTTACTTCCCTTCTTATACTCTTACATTATTTTTCACTTAAATACCTCTGGATTATCTAATAAATTGTTTTTATTACGTTGGCCTGAATATAGTTCAGTGTTACATGAAGTATTTAGCAATTTTATAAAATTATGTCTATATTAGAAAGGGAAAGGAAAAAAATAATAAACAATTAAATTTAAATCACCTTAATAGGAAATACTATAAAAGTAAGAAAGTCATTTCATTAATACATAATATTAAATAATGTCAATTTTTGGTTCTAATAATAATAATTTTCAACATTTATTGACCACTAATTGATCACTTTTGGACCATGATTCAGACATGATGCTTTCCATGGTTTGGCTCACCTTAAATCCATGAAAAGTAAGTGATGTGTTTTCACTTATTGCCTCAACAGTTACTGATGAAAAACCAATTAACTGAATTGTCCATGATTGCTCTTCAAAAGGGCAGTGAAGTTGTAATTCAGAGGCATGACATTTTGAATCTCTCCATTTATATTTAGTCTTTTTTAATCTCTTATATTACTTTTTCATTAAGAGACTGATATTAGTGTTTCCTCTCCAACTCTCTCTTGGTTAGTATTTAAATGAAATATCTTTTCCATCATTTCACTTTCAATCCATTGTGTCTTTGGATATAAAGTTTATATCTTGCAGAGTCATGTTTGGATGATGTTGTAAAGTCAAGTTGGATTTTTTTTTTCCAAAATATATTCTGCCAGTGCTGCCTTTTCCTTGAAGACTATATATGCTCTAAGTAGTTGCTGGTAAGGAAAACATTCTTTTGCCTGTTTTTATTTTGCTTCCGATGTGTCTTAGAGTTTCTTTCCCCTTCTTTTCCCCATTACAGATTTCTTTAGGTTTAATTGATGTTTTAGAGTGACACATTTTGATTGCTTTCTCATTTCTTTTTGTATATATTCTACAAGTGTTTTTCTTCACCGTTACCTTAAAGAAGGCATTAATCATCCTAAATATATAACTTGGAATTAATGTGAATTTAACTTCAGGCACATACAAATTTCTGCTCTTGTATAGTACCATCTTCCCCTTCCCCCTCAATTTTTGGTGTTATTAACAAATTCTATTTGCATATATTTTTTTTGTTTCTAATAACAATATTATAATTATTCAATGTACTTCTCTTTTAAATCCCACCTATATATGGAATTAGAAACCATAATAAAATAACACTTTTGTTTTGCTCATGTATATGCCTTCTTCCAAGATCTTTATTGATTTACAAGGAGTCAGTGTCTACAGTCACTTTTTTTTCAGCTTGAAGGACTCCTTTCAGCAGTTCTTATGGGGAGACCTAGGGATAAAACTCTCCCTCAGCTTCTTAAATCTGGCAATGTCTTAATTTTTCCTTCATTTATGAATCACAGTTTTGCAGAGTATAGAAATCTTGATAGACAGTTTTGCCTTTCTTTGGTAATGTAGATATGTCATTCCCATTGCATTGTGGCATCCATCAATTCTAATATTCTTACTGAGGATCATCCTCATATGTGACAAGTCCCTCCTGTCTTTCTGCTTCGGATATTCCTTTTGTTTTAATCTTCATCAGTTTGATTATAAAGTATCTCATTTTGCTTTGGATTCATTATATAAAGGTTGTTAAGTTTCTTCGATATGTATATGTATGTCTTTCACCAAGTTTGGAAAGTTTTAGGTCATTATTTCTTCAAATATTGTTTCTTTCTCTCTTTTCGCGGATTCTCACATTGCACACATGGGTTCCTTGGTGGTGTCCCATACATCTGTTAGGCTCTATTCACACATTTTCATTTTTTATATTTTTCTGCTCCCCAGAATCAATACTTCCATTTTTTTTGTTTTCAAGATTGTTGATTATTTCTTTTACCTGCTTAAATTGGTTATTAAACTTCTCTAATGATTTATTTTTTTCATTTTAGCAATTTTGCTTTCCAGATGCAGCATTTGTCCACGGATGCTTTAAGATGACCAGAATCTAGAAAGAGCTGGGGTGGGTCAGGGAAAGCACCAAGCTTCCTTACCATTTTGAAGTTGCCTTTTACTCAATTCAGTGTTTATATGGATGTTGTAAACCTTTGACTCTTTTTCAGAGTCTTGACAAGTTGGTTCTGACAATTTCTACTTTTGTGTGATGTTTCTATTAGAGAGCCTGAAGCTGCCTACTCCCTCAACTGACTAATGTAAAACTCAACGTGCATTTAAAAATTATCACAACATTACATTGAGTTATAAGATTGTGTAACCAAATTACTCCCTTCTAATGCTCATTGACTGGCTAATGAATGTATGTAGGTATTATGACACAGCATATGCTCTGCATATCACAATTTTGCTTTAGTTTATATGTTTATATACAATCATCTATCAGAGTGTAATGTGATCTAATACATTATGATGTATAAAACATGCTTTTTTAAACATTCAAAGTGTTACCATAGATTTTTTTTTTTTTTTTTTTTGCTGTACAAGCAGGGAAAACTGATACAAATGGAATTTGCCTATACATTTGTGTATACTGCATTGTCAAGTACAACACTTCCTTTTTACTAAGTGCAATGGTAACTACATTTGTGCTTAGAATTTATTATTTTATTATTAGAATATTATTTTATAGACTGGTTTCCTGTTTACTATATTTCAAATGATTTTTATCCTTCATTACAAGCATATTCTGAAAGAACATATTCATATTACAATTTGACCTTATGATAATGGCTAAGATACCTCAAAGATCCATGGATATATTACTCTGTGTCTTTCTGTGATATAATAGTTCACAGTAACAGGTATAAATGAAAGTTCCCTCAACCACACAGGCATAGCACAATGTATCTCACTATATCTGCAATTTAAATTAGAGAGATGAAAATTAAAACTACACTGAGATTCCATCTCACTTTAGTCAAAATGGCAATTATCAAGAAAACACATAACAGTAAATGTTGGTGACGATGTGGAAAAAAAGATACACTCATATGATGCTAGTGGGACTGAAAATTGGCACATGCACTCTGAAAAGTTGTATGGAGATGCCTCAAGAAAATTGCAATGAAACCACCATTTGACTCAGTTATACCAGTCCTTGGTATATACCCAAAGGACATAAAATCAGCATACTACAGTGATGAAGCCACATCAATGTTTACAGCAGCTCATTCCACAATAGCAAAGCTATGGAATCAATCTAGGTGCCCCTCAACAGACGATTAGATAAAGAAAATGTGTTATACATAATGGAATATTACTTATCCATAAATAAGGAAGAAAATATGGCATTTGCTGGTAAATGGATGGAACAGGAGACTATCATGCTAAGTGAAATAAGCCAATCCCCAAAAATCAAAGGCCAAATATTCTCTGTGATATGTGGATGTTAACACACAATAAGGATGGGGGATTAGAAGTTCATTGGATTAGACAAAGGGGAATGAAAGGAAGGGAACTGGGATAGAAAGAGGAAAGACAACAGAATGAATTAGACCTAACTTTTCTATGTTCATATATGAATATACTACCAGTTTAACTCCACATCATGTACAACCACAAGAATGGGATCCTAAGTAGAATAAGTTATACTCCATTTATGTACAATATCTCAAAATACACTCTACCATCATGTATATCTAAAAGAACAAATAAAAAAAATATATCTGCAGCTCAATTGACCTTTATCTGGATGCAGAATTTCTTGTCAGGGAAAGTTGGGGAAGAATAAAATATAATTATTAAGTGTCTGCAATTAATATGTTTTGTTTTACACACTATTCAGAAATACATGTGAGAATGAATTTCTAAAGTATCCAATTTAAGCATTATTAGCTTCCTGATAAATACTTTTCTGCTCTGAAGAAATAAATAACCATAAGCAAATGTTAGAGCTAGATTTATTTGCTGTGCTTTCACAGTAAGCTGCTTAAAGATGACTTTGTTTTTCATTTCCCGATTTCACATTTCTCTTTTTGTATCAGGAATCCGTAAGCTGTGGCTCACTGCCCAAACCAAATTCTCTGTTCACTGTTTTAATATCTACATCACCCTTCTCTATGAGTGAGAAACATGACTCCCTTAATCATTACTAGATTTATTTATTGGCTCAATTTCCAACATGTGACCTGTTTTAGGATTGTGATGGGCCATAAGCCCCCTCTGAGGCTCCCCTCTCCTGGGCGTAGCCCCTGCCAGGCTTTCTTCCCAAGCTCTAGTGACGTCATCCTTTTTGACTGTCAGATACCACTGTCCTCTCTTATTCCTCCCACTGGTTCCAGCTTCCTCTGGACTGTCTTTATCTTTGGTTGCCTGCCTTATGTGAAGGAAGGAAGGAGGGAAGGAAGGAAGGAAGGGAGGCAGGGAGGGAGGGAGGGAGGGGGGGCAGATGGATAAAGGGAGGAAGGGAGAAAATAAAAAGGGAGGGAAGGAAGCTGGGGAGAGAGAGCAGAAGGAAATTCCCATTGGCCTGAGCTCTTTGGTGCTTACACAGCTATGACTTTAGGCCTTGGACCCATAAATGAAGATGCCAATACTGAAGAGTGGTTTCTACTCTTAGTAAAATGCAACATGATTATTGTCAGTTTCTAACTTGGCTTCATATTGAATTTGTCTTCATCCAGTTCTCAAATTTTGTCTCTGAATCTCCAATTTCACATCACCCATTTTTAGACTCGGGTATGAGATCCTTACTGGGTCAAAGCCAGAATTCCTCCATTAATTTTTACTTGGCCTCTTCATCCAGCCTTGGGCACCTGAGTTGCATAAATATAAAATTTTCAGGTCTAAATTTTAGTATCTGGAACTTAGTCTTTGAATCCAAGCATTTGGAGTTTTCAAAGACATGGAAAATTGAGTTCCTTGACCAATCGACACTAGGGTGTATATGTTGAAAGTTAAGAAAAAAAAAATGTCACGTTAAAAATTTTAGGAGTCCTGATCCAGGGAGTGAGGTTACAGTTTGGTGAAGATATGAATGGGGAGTGAAGGCATATTCATGATTTGCTGAATGAAATAATAGTAACAACTTTTAAAATAGATATGTTAGATTTAAATGCATAGAGATTTTCTGTAATCATCATGTTAGAGTAAAAGATTATGCTGTGGACTGAGATGAGTGAGAATATAAGGACCATTTCAAGGCTGACACAATCTAATTGATGATCTATTCATACTATGTATTTTTGCTTTCTTTCCTTTTGCTGTTCTCTACCAGGATTTCTGTGTTATTAAATCACATCCTATGGCAGTAATGGTTCATTATCTCATTTAATTCATTCTTCTTTTATTAAAAGAAATCCCCAATCACAAGTGTTAACAAAGAACATAGGCATTAGTAAGAGTTTACAGCTGTGCATCAGTACATGACTAACTTTTGGGCAACAGATAAATGATCAATGCTATTTCCACATTGTAAAATTATAAGAAAATTATCTTCATCTACTTCCTCTTTTCTGCACTATTTCCATGCTGAAGTGTAGAAGTGCTGGTATGTGACAGCCTCAACTTTATGTCAAAGGCAACTAACTGGGCCTATAAGGGTGTAGATCTCTAAATCCTCAGTAACCTAGTATCACTGGGTGATTTGCAGAACCCGCTCATATGCAACGTTATGTGAGCAAAAAAAATGAAATTTATACTGTTTGAGCTACTCTCTGGAGGATATAACTAGTATTACATATCTATCTTCTTTTATCCTTTTTTACATTTTCTCATGAAGTCTTGTAAGAACTCTAAATATCTAGCAAAATCTAAAATGTTGTATTCCTAACATGAAAATATGGAAGTTCTACTTCATGTATTTTCAACTCCCTTGTTTTCTTTCTTCATGCATTATCTAGTGTCTTTTATTTTCCTTTACAATGGTATATTTAAAAATATAATACTAACAAGAATAATAATGGCATTTCAAAATAATTTTTCAGAAAAAGCTTTTATTAAATATCAAATTTGTACCAGGACTGGCCTAAGTTATTTTCATAGACCTATTTTTTTCTTTGCCCAAACCCTACAAGTTAGGTGCTGCTTATAATACTATTTTAATAGCAGGAGAGGGGGGGAAACAAGGAAAAAAAGCAGGCCTAAAGTATTTCAAAAATTTGAAATTTGAACAGAGTGGTAGGCGAAATAATGAACCGTGCCCCTCAGCTCAAAAATATTCTTCCCTAAATCCTGGACCCTGTGAATATATTATGTTACAAGGAGAAGGAGCCTGTGCAGATGTATTAAGGTTACTAATCAATAGATCATACAAGAGGGAGATTTTTGTTTTTTATTTTTGTTTTTATTACTTAGGTATCCAAACAGTATAATCTGGCCAGGTAATCACATCTCTTTAAAAAAAAAAAAGAGAGAGCTTTTTGCAGCTATTGGCACAAAAGGAAATAAGACAAATGCAGCAGAAGGGAAAGTGAAGAACTGTTAATATTGAGGATTCAATGGACGGTCCCTGGAGGCAGGATACTTGGAAAGCATAAGAATATGGGCAGACTCTAGGACTAATCCTAGACCTCGCTGACAGCCAGCAAGCAAACAAACTGTTGACTCTCTAGTACACTCATTCCTATTAGTAATATAGTTTTGAGCATCATCGTGATATATAAAAAAATCAGACTACCCATTTATACACAGGAGGATTAATTCTATTTCCAAGAGATTTTGTAAATCGAAGATCTGTAGCTGTAATAAAAACTTTACAGATCAAATGCAAATAAGTTTAAAAGCACCAAACGCAGAAGTTATACATTTTTTAGTTTTTTTGGTAAATAAGCTATCATCTTTCGCAGCTTCTTCACATTTATCATTTCTATTATATTTTCAAGAAGTTTTGCTTTAATAAAACAAAAATAGGGAACATTAAATGAGAGTTTATCCAATTAAAATAAGTCTGGAGAGGAACGTAGGTAAGGTGCTCTGAGGAAAGAGCGCATTTTGTGACAGCAGGTTATTCTGTGCAGTAGCTCACTGTTTATGCATTTCCAACTCAAACGTTGATTTCTACCTAAAGATTTGGGGGGAAATTGGAATAGTACTAATGTTTAGAGTCTCTGAAATGTTGAACTTCAGTAAGTTAAGAAGCAACAAGAAAACTCAAGTTTAGTTATTGACTCCAGTCTATCAACTTGAAATGATTTACCAGAGAAAACTCAGTGATGGCACATCACTGTTCTAGAGTTTGATATAATTGCATTTCTTCAGGAGCTACTGAGACAAAAACAGAACAAAACAAAAACAAGGCTGGGGCTGTAGCTCAGTGGCAGAGCTCTTGCCTTGCAAGTGTGAGGCACTGGGTTAGATCTTCAGCACCACATAAAAATAAAGAAATAAAGATATTGTGTCCATCTACAACTAAAAAATTATATTAAAAAAGAAAAAACAAAACAAAACAAACACTAGCCCCATCCTGTTGCCTGCATATTTCCATATTCCTAGCTTTTGGAGGAACAATAGCTCTACCGAGTAGAAAGGTTGATTCCAAAGCTGACTTCAGCACAGTGAGCTAATGTAACAGATGAGAACTAGGAACTAGAAGACCAACTAATAAAGATGAACCAGAAAATATTGATCCTGACCCAAAATCATGGTGTTTAATTTAAAAGACAGCTCTTCAGAAAATCCTTTCTTCTGTTGTCAAACAAGCCTTGGAACTGTCTCTCTAATCATTCAATTAGGAAAGAGACAAAAAAAAAAAAAAAAAAAAAAAAAAAGCTTTCAAACACTAGGGCACTGGGTGTATCCAGGGCTGGATTTCTCCATTCTCTCAGGCTGCTAGTTTTAATTGTTACTGTCTGGAAAGAAGAGATACCACTTTTTCCTCCAACATTTTGCTACTTTCGTCTTCCACTCTTAAGCAAAACAGAAGTCAAAGTCCAACTAGTAGATTTTAATTTAACATGAAGGGATTCAACAGGGCTAAAGTCTTTCACCTCAAAGTCAAGTGACTTGGAGTTGCAGTTTGTTAGCTAAGTTAGTAGGCTGCTTGGAATACAAATGAAAGTGCAGATTACAGTTGATTGATTGTGCCTGAAAGCACTAAATTTAAGAGTCTTTCGTATACAAAGGCTTATATCTTGGTTTGTTTGTTTGTTTGTTTACTAGATCTCAACAGATAAATGTGTTAAGTAATATCATTGGCCCATTTGTAGGGACTAAAAAACAAAAATAAAGTTTTAGAATACTCATATATAAGGTAAAGCACAAAACTCCTTTATACTCAGTGATGTAGCAAGGGTATGTTAAGGGCAAATAAATATATTTAAATTAATTCAAGCAAATTATTACTGAGTGGGGCAAGTAATGTCAAGGGTAACAAAATTTCAAAAATTGAGCAGATGAATATTCATCATGACTATGGGGTGTGATGGTGGTGGTGGTGTTCAGGTAGGAGCTGGGAATTTTACTTCTGTCCACCTGCAGGGGTATTTGAATGCATTAGGCAAATCCCAGATTCTTCGAGGTAGGGTAAATGCAAATAGGTTGAATTGCACCAGGTCTATGAATAATTTTCGTCATAAATAATTTTGCCTTAGATGTATAGATATACCCATTGTCTAAATAAATTCATCTCCTTCTGTCACCCTGAAACAAAAGTCCATTTACCCAATGCCATTGTTCATAAAGTATAAAGACAGAGGGGATGAGGGATCCATTTTAATTGTAATTCCTATGGATATTGCTTAAATAGAAAACTTTCATGTCACAAATTTACAATTCTAGAATAAACCTCATGCAGATCTCTTGTCACATGTAACTTTGAAGTCTTGTCAGCACAGCTACCTAATTTATATGAAGCACCCTGGAGTCAGTGTCTCTTTGTAGTGTTATTTGCCAAATGACTCAAGCACTGCTTTAAAGTGTATGTGAGCCTGCTAATCAATCCCTGTGCCCTTACAGAGCATGCTATGCTATGCACAATTTTCTCCTCTATGCATGTGAAATTTTAAATTATATTTACCTTTGATATCTTTATTTTCCTTTATATTAGAAGTATTGCAGGCAGAAATAAAGCCACTGTATGATTAATATGTGGTATTCTGATAAAAGCAAGCCAGGATTCAGAGGGCATTTGAGTGTGCATGTGTATATTTGTGTCTGTGTTTCTGAGGGCATACAGGTTCTTTGAAATCAGAAATGGGATTGGATTTTGGAAGGACTACTAATACACTCTCATCTAGCATTTATTTAGTAAGTACATGGAACTCTTGTATCATCAGGTTAAATGTCAGGGCTCTTTGTGGAGATGCTCTCACAGTTCTTGGATCCGTCTTTTCTTTTTTTTTCTCTCTCTCTTTCTCTTTCTTTCTTTCTTTCTTTCTTTCTTTCTTTCTTTCTTTCTTTCTTTCTTTCTTTCTTTCTTTCTTTCTTTCCCTCCTCCTCTTTCTCCTCCTCCTCCTCCTCCTCCTTCTTCTTTTGTGCCAGAGGGTTCTTAAAAAACTGAGCATCCTAACCTTTTTTATTTTTTATTTGGAGACAAGTTCTCACCAAGTTGCTTAGTGCCTCACCAAGTTGCTGAGGTTGGCTTTGAACCTATGATCCTCTTGTCTCAGCCTCCCAAACTGCTGGGATTATAGGCGTGCACCACTGCACCCAGCAATCCTTGGTGTTTCAATGTGTTATGCTTCCACCCCTTTCAAAACACCCTCCTTGACTCCTGCAAATATGACTCCAAATTATATTATTTTATTATTAGGATCTTCTAAAATAAGCTGGTACAGTCCTCTATTGTAAAACTGATTAAGGTGTCTGAGAAACTGTAAAACACATGAAAAGGATTATGAAAGATTATAAAAAGGACAGCCTTGTGTGTATGTTTGAGACAGAGAAATAAATGGAAAACTGAAGCTAGAGTGAGATACTTATTCATCCATGTGTCCAGGTTTACATACATACATCACATTCCACTCTCACGCACATATTCATACACACAAAGCAGGGTCAGAGTTGGGAGAGAGCGAGAGTAAGAAGGAATGGATGACTGTCCTATGATAGAAAAACCTAAGCATGTTCTTCCTGGATTTTGTGCAATTGATGGTACACTGCAGCCAGGCTATCAAGAAAAAGAGGAAAGCAAGTGAATGTCTACCTATCTCAAAGAAAAAAAAAATTAAAGAGCCCATGAAATGATCTAATGTGTAATTTTGTCAAGACAGCATTTTACTTGGAACCACTATGAGACAAGTCAAAGTCATACAAAAATCAGAGGATTTTAAAATTCCATGAGATCATAAAAGCTATCAAGAATTCTAGAACCTTCCCTCACTTATGAATGCAAAATGCCTACTTGGAATGTCTGAATATGGATGAAAGGGGTTTTATATAAGTGTATAAAATCCTCAAATCTGTCTCAGGATTGCGTAGGCACTACCAAGACTCAAACATTGGTAAATGTTGAAATCATATTTGCCCAACTCCCTGTGGGTGTGTCTCTTCTGAGGCTCCCCACCTACTCACCAACCAGCAACGCGTGTTTTGACAGTTCTAAGGCTGGTGTCCCTTCTGAGTTGTCTGTACCCCATGCTGAAACCAAAATCCTCATACATCTTTGGGTCCCTGTCTCCCAACTCAGGACTCAAGAGGAGTAATGTGTACCCTAAGTAGGTGCCTCTTCTCCTCACCTGCTAGGGTCCTAAAATATACAGGGTGATAATACCAGTGGGCAGTCACAGTGACCACCCCAACACCCACCCAGCAGTGCAGGGTCCAGTCCCTCAGCAGGATATGCTCACAAGAGAAGAATTTCAAGTGGGACACTAGTCGTGAGAGTATTTGGGGTATATGATCCACTTCAGGGGATGCTCAGTGAGGATCTCCGGTCAACAATCCCTGTTGCATTTTATCATTATCTAAAAATACATCTTAATAGCAACACAGCCACATGTTGGGAAAGTTAATCAAATTAATATTATCTTTGTTAACAACAACAACAACAACAACAAAAAGCTAACACAACCACTGTGATTTACTAAGAATGGTCAAAAGACACACAGGTACACGCAGGTACATGGTCATGTGCAATTTGAACACCACAGTTATCACAAGTTCAATCATTTAGGTGAAGTAAAATCAGAGGCCTGAGGAGTTCATTTAAAATATGGAGTAGAGAAGGCAGGATTTAATCCAGAGAGCATGAGAGCAGAGATGTGTTCTTCATTTCTCATGCTAACTATTCCCACATGGTCCCTGGACTCAGCTTGACCTAAAAAGTAAGGCAGATATGCCATGTAATCTGATTTAGATTGGGAAACACTAAGCCAAATTGTTTTTTCTTTTTCCGTTTTTTTTTTTAATATTTCGATCTCTTTGGGTACTTTTAAAAGATTAAAAATATTGCATCAAAATACTATTTGTGTCATGGTTTCCCATCAAATAATTTCAAAGAGATTGTGTTCAAAATTGTCTTGAGCAAATTCTTCTCCACTTCAAGTCTCACTTCTCTATTTTTGTTTGTGTAAATTTCATTGCTGACTATTGTGACCCTAATATTATAATAATGACTTAAATACTTCTAAACAATGTATGTATAGTACTATTTATTCATTTACATAACACTGAGGCAAATTATTAACCCTAGAGAACAAAAATTTATTCATATTATAACCTTTTCCTCCTCTAAAATTAAAAGGCTGATATTTACTTTTTACATATATTTCAGTTTAAATAATAATATCTCTAAGTGTGATTTTTCCACCTTTGATCACCTTTTGCTCAGCCTCTACACCTCATCTTTTCTTATACCACCCACATCCATTTTCCTCCCTCTACCTGACAGTTGCAGCTTTACTTGTTTTTGTCTGATTAAGGCTGTTAACAGTAACCTCCTATTCTCCAAACACATGTCTTCTGCTTATAGACTGTTTGAAAATAAAATGCTGTGAAATCACGATGTTTGGTGATCATTTTAGGCATGGGAATCATACATGTTACACAGTAGCTCTTGGGCATTTGCATAGTCTTTGAATAAGTTACATTTGTTCCAAGACCTCCATCTACAGTACCTGTAACTTTCAGCTTTTCAGCCCCAATGGTAATCTCATCTTCATCTGCAGAAAACAGCACCCTGCCATCTTCACTGGCTCTCACTTCAAATCTTTTACACTGAGCTTCCACAGCATCCGCTCCTATAGTCAGAGGAAAGGTTTAAAAATGAAACTGGCATACAGGAAACCATTAACATTTAATTTTGTAGAAAAAGAAAGAGATACATATAGCATTTTGTTTGTTCCTTTGGAATGTATGTTTACATCTGAATTAGTACTTTTAGATTTTTACCCTTTACAAGAGTCTGTCTAATTGGGAGAATACTGCTGGGCTAGGTTGATTGGGTATATAGAGGATCTCCTATTGTTTGACATTATCTTAATAAGGTCTGTGAGGTTAGCCACTTAAAGACACCCTATATCCACAAGAAGAGGGAATGTCTTGCAGGCTGAAGACTTGCTTTACCCCTGATACCTCCGGGATGCTCCATGAACACTTGGAAAGCAAATGACTCTCCTGTTTTCCCTCTACAATGGGGACAGCAATACCCATATTGTTACATAATAGCATGCTTCTCAGGCATCATTCAATTGTGAATCTTGAGTCATTTTTCATTTTATAGATTTTACTGTTTATTTTTCATATCCTTTAATAGTATTGAATTTGAATCCATTTTATAGACAATCTTGCAGTCACTTTACTTTCCCTAGTGTATCTTCTAATCAATAATTTTCATCACTTATTGAAATATAGTATAGGATTAAGCATATGTAATTACAAAATGAAATTAGAATTCTATTTCCAAATTATTAGCTAATTTTCCTAATCAGTCTACTCACAAACCACAAAGCCAAGCTCTCATAATTGGGAAATGTGATAATTTAAGAATTAGGAGGGATGGAGCAAGAAGATATAACTAGGCCTTAAAGATGAACACTGACTGAGGAAGAAGGAATTTGAAATACTGGACATGGCTCAGTAATTGATATTTCCACAACATCAATTTCTTTGTTTTGGCATAGCACATATGGCATATGGATCTTTATCTTTAGATAAGTGTATAAAATCCTCAAATCTGTCTCAGAAACTGAATTAGTACTTTTATCTTCTCTTCTGCTAAGATTTTTAGCATCTCTCCCTTGTCTGTATCAGAGGACTTCTCTGACGTAACCCAGCCCAGTCAGGGACAGTCACATCACACTGTGGGCATACTTCTTTTTACTCATCTTTATATACTATCCTGACTTATGACACACACACACATCTCCAAGAATGTGAAACACGAGTCATCTTTGTCTTTCAAAATATCCTAAAACTTAGAATTGTGTCTGATGTCAAGTGGAGATAAGAAATGAATGTTAGGTAATCCCAGCAGCTCAGGAAGCTGAGATAGGAGGATCACAAGTTCAAAGCCAGCCTCAGCAACAGTGAGGTGCTGAGCAACTCAGTGAGAACCTGTCTCTACATTAAAAAATATAAAAATGGACTTGAGATGTGCCTTGGTGGTCAAGTGCTCCTGAGTTCAATCTGCAGTATCAAAAAAAAAAAAAAAAAGAAGGAAATTAATGTTAGTAGGTGAATAAAGACTAGATTCAAACTTTCCCTTTCTTCAGTCCCCAGCCCAGCTGAGTACTACACCTATTGTAGCCCATGGCAGTAGGAAATTATACCTTCCTACTTCCATAAACAAGAGGAAACTTAATTTGGAATCCTGATAATGAGGAAGATAATTTCTCTGATAATAAATGTACATTTTTTTCTTATATTCTAATATTATTGGAAAATTTTAAAAAGATTCAAATGGGGCTATGTTAAGTAAGATAGAACTAGTGTCTTCTTGGGATATCAAGTTCTAAAGAATATGAATTATAATGTTAAAATATTTTTTTTAATTTTTAAATAAAGACTTTCCTTGTAAATTTTAATAATGATGTTGAGAAAATCATCATAGGCCTTTTATCATTTGTCATTGCATTTGATTTTCATGTGTGTGTGTGTGTGTGTGCGCGCGCGTGCATGCAGGCATGTGTGCTGAGAATTGAAGTCAGGGCCTCACATATGCTAGGCAAGCACTCTACCACTGAACTACTTCCCCAGCCTGTAAGTTTGTGAATATTATCTCAAAAGTTTGTATATACATACATATATTATACACACACACATACATACACAAACACACACACACACATATACAAGTATATTTTTTACACTAATGAGGATTGAACCCAGGAATGCTATACTACTGTATTGCAACATCAGTCCTATTTTTGTTTTGTTTTTGGTGATAGGGTCTTGCTAAGCTGCTGAGGATGAGGATGACTTAGAGCTTGAGATCCTTCTGCCTCAGCCTCCTGAGTGACTGAGATTACAGGTGTGCACCAATGCACCCAGCAAACTTGTATTCATGTAAGTGTTTTCTTCTAATCCTAGCCTAACTTTCCTATATGGGACTTTAGTCTTTGAACCATAGTAACTCAGCTGACAGATGTTCAAATGCTATGCTTGAGGACAATGGATTGATGGTTGTGAATTTTTGCAACCTTTGAAGTCTCTATTTAAATCTATCTTCAAGTGACTTAGACATACACAAAACCTAAAATTCTGAAAGATACCATAGATACTTTACAAATGAAAATTTAACATTGACACTACATTGCTTCCTTCAAATACACTCAACTGCTGAGCTTAATTGATTCACAAAATATAGTTAACTTTAATGGCATGGAAGTGTATTAGACCACTTAACATACTTGTACACATGTATATTATATGTGTGTGACATACATACACACATAGAGACAGACATTATATATGTATATACTTATTAGCAGGACTTTTCTTGATGTAATACTTAATGTCTTTAAATAGAAGATAATTTATTAACATAAAATGCTAGATTATGTGTCACATAAACTATTTACAATAAACTATTAGAAATATAAGTGGAGTAGTATCTGGATATGGCAAAACAAGTTGAGATTTTCATTCATTAAATTTAAATGAGCAAAGGCAAATAAGCAAACTGGAAAACATTTATGCACCCAGAATAGATGAGATGCATCTAAGCCATCAATTAATGCATACAGAATCAGCCAATGGAGAAATGGATATAAAAAATTAATACTTTGGACTTCACTTTATTCATTATATTAGCATAATTACAGAAGGCAAAATTGTAAGCAATTAGCAATGCATTGATAGTAAATAAGTATTTTAAATTGGAACATCATTGTGTAATATTGCATTTACAGACAGTGCTTTTCCTTTCTGCAAATGGAAAACACTAAAATATGTACTGGGGGATAGTCAATTGTTGGGAATATTTATGCTCAAAATTAATATATTAGAATTTAAGAAACTGAATTTATTATATTCTAACATGCTTTGGGCTGTCTATTTTTACATTCCTAGTGTCACATATTCTCTGGGCTGTCATTGCAAGATGTTCTCAGGAGCAGTAATGCACAGTACTATCTAAATCAATGATGTTTCTGGCGTAGCAGAAAAAGCAATGTGCTCGGATGACTCTGGGTAAGAAGCTAGGATTCCTTAGCCTGTGGATCATGGGAGATGGGATTATCAAGGCAATACTGTATATTCTCAGTCATTTTAAGAATTTAACTTGCTAACTAAAGTACCAAGATTAAATGCTTTCTTAGAAAAATCTCCAAGGAACTTTATATTAACCACTTCAAAATCATATGAAGGGAAGTCAGTGTTAGAATTTAGAAGGAGAATTGGCTGGCAGTTGAGAGAAAAAAAATGCAAGCAAAATAGTTTCCTTAAAAGTATTGAAATATTAGATGAATATTCAAATACCTTTAGTACTTTTAACGTTCTGTACACTTTTTTTTAAAAAAAGCAAGAAAAACAAGAACAACGACAAAGCTCAATTCTTGTTTTCTTGGAGATGTCTTCTTTGTCTTTTTAGAATATAACTTTGGTTGACAAAGAGAAAGTCTCCAACAACTAAATACTGTCTCTGCATTTTTTACATTAAGTTAGTTGAATACTTGAGCTAGAATTTTTTCTTCAATGAATATACCCAAAGAGCTAGAGCAATATGTTTTCTCTAGGTAATATTTAGTACTGGTTCAAAGAAATCAAAGCAAAGATCACAATGATTTTACTTGCTTGTCTTTGGTGTGTCTTCTTCAAGTATCCTAAGATGGGTTCTTTCTTCCATTATCACTCTGCACTCTAATTTTATAGGCATGTCAATATATCCATGTCTTAAGAGTATTAAGAGATTAGAAATCTTAGAAAAACAAGAGTAAAATTCAAAGTACCCTGTTCATGGATAGGCAGAACTAACATCATCAAAATGGCGATATTACCCAAAGTTCTCTACAGGTTTAATGCGATGCCAATCAAAATCCCAACGGCATTTCTGGTAGAAATAGATAAAGCAATCATGAAATTCATATGGAAAAACAAAAGACCCAGAATAGCAAAAGCAATTCTAAGCAGGAAGTGTAAATCTGGAGGTATAGCGATACCAGAGTTCAAACTGTACTACAAAGCAATAGTAACAAAAACAGCATGGTACTGGTACCAAAATAGACAGGTGGACCAATGGTACAGAATAGAGGACACAGAGACTAATCCACAAAGTTACAACTATCTTATATTTGATAAAGGGGCTAAAAACATGCAATGGAGGAAGGATAGCATCTTCAACAAATGGTGCTGGGAAAATTGGAAATCCATATGCAACAAAATGAAACTGAATCTATTTCTCTCACCATGCACAAAAGTTAACTCAAAATGGATCAAAGAGCTAGATATCAAATCAGAGACACTGCGTCTGATAGAAGAAAAAGTTGGCTACGATCTACATATTGTGGGGTCGGGCTCCAAATTCCTTAATAGGGCGCCCATAGCCCAAGAGTTAATAACAAGAATAAACAAATGGGACTTACTTAAACTAAAAAGTTTTTTCTCAGCAAGAGAAACAATAAAAGAGGTAAATAGAGAGCCTACATCCTGGGAACAAATTTTTACCCCTCACACCTCAGATAGAGCCCTAATATCCAGAATATACAAAGAACTCAAAAAATTAAACAATAAGATAACAAATAACCCAATCAACAAATGAGCCAAGGACCTGAACAGACACTTCTCAGAGGAGGACATACAATCAATCAACAAGTACATGAAAAAATGCTCACCATCTCTAGCAGTTAGGGAAATGCAAATCAAAACCACCCTAAGATACCATCTTACTCCTCTAAGATTGGCAGCCATTATGAAGTCAAACAACAATAAGTGTTGGCGAGTATGTGGGGAAAAAGGTACACTTGTACACTGCTGGTGGGACTGCAAATTGGTGAGGCCAATTTGGAAAGCAGTATGGAGATTCCTGGGAAAGCTGGGAATGGATCTACCATTTGACCCAGCTATCGCACTTCTCGGACTATTCCCTGAGGACCTTAAAAGAGCGCACTATAGGGATACGGCCACATCAATGATTATGGCAACACAATTCACAATAGCTAGACTGTGGAACCAACCTAGATGCCCTTCAATAGATGAATCGATAAAAAAAAAATGTGGCATCTATACACAATGGAGTATTATGCAGCACTAAGAAATGACAAAATCATAGAATTTGCAGGGAAATGGATGACATTAGAGCAGATTATGCTAAGCGAGGCTAGCCAAGCCCTAAAAAACAAATGCCAAATGTCTTCTTTGATATAAAGAGAGCAACTAAGAACAGAACAGGAAGGAAGAGCATGAGGAAAAGACTAACAGTAAACAAAGACGAATGGGGGGAGAGAAAGGGAGAGAGAAGGGAAAGCATATGGAAATGGTAGGAGACCTTCAAGGATACACAAAATTATAAGAGGTTGTGAGGGGCAAGGGGGAGGGGGAAAAAAGGGGGAGAGAATTGAACAACAGCAGAGGAGGTAGAGAGGGAAGATGGGAGGGGAGGGGAGGGGAGGAGGGATAGTAGGGGATAGGAATGGTAGCAGAATACAACAGTCACTAATATGCCATTATGTGAAAATGTGAGTGTGTAACAGATATGATTCTGCAATCCATAATTGGGGTAAAAATGGGAGTTCAAAACCTAATTGAGTCAAATGTATGAAAGATGATATATCATGAGCTCTGTAATGTTTTGAACAATCAATAAAAAAAAATTCTCTGTTCAGAAATTCCTGATTTAGAATTACCACGATGGACCCAAAATAAAATAAATAAATAAATAAATGAACAAACAAAATAAACATTTGTCATGTAAATATACATTTTACTTATTTAATTTTTTGGTACTAGGGATTGAATTTTAGGGTGCTCAAGCACTGATCAACATCCCTAGTCCTTTTAATTTTTTTAAATTTTAATTTTTTAATTTTGTGACAGGGTCTCACTAGGTTGCTTACAGCTTCACTTAGATTCTGAGGCTGGCTTTGAACATTTAGTTCTCTTGACTCAGTCTTCTGAGTCACTGGATTACAGAAGTGAGCCATCAAGCTTGGCTTCTTGGCTTTTATTTTCTTCTATACTGTGTGTGCTATTGAAATTGCACACTGGAAGGTAGTCTTTGCATGTCCTAGGGGCAGGGTCAGAGTAAGGGGAAGCAACACTCAGCCAGGCTGGCGGGCTGCTTTACCACCTGGCACTGGAATCCTGGGCATTTGCAATCCTCAGAGGATCTTCCAGGCATAAGCCAGCCCCCTCCTCCCTGGAGGGACTGTCCTCCCTTTTGGAATGGAGAAGTCATTCCTCCTCCAACATCTAAGGCAGCTGTATGTTCTCTCAAGTTCAACATATTTTACATTCATCCTCCTACCTCTCTCCCTGCAGTTCCCCATCAACCACAGTGTCTACTAGAATTGATCTTTTACACAGAGATTCCTCAATAAAATCTGTTGTATACTGAAGGATTCTACTGTTCTTCACCATTTGTACATGTGGATGTTATCTCCCCCTTACCCATATCACTTCTCCTGCTCTCCATCTTCTTTTAAAATATATTAAAATAATTATATATAGAAAAGTATGTAAATATGTTATCTAACATCTAGAAAAAAAATAGCTATTGTTATAACATAGGTGAGATACTCGGGGCTACCTTTCCTCAATCATGTGTTCCTCCAGTCTTAGTGGGTTCCAGCAGAGTCAACAGTACCATGACTTAAGTTTGATCACTCCCATTTTACAACTTTATTATTTATGAATGTATTCTTCAAAATGTTGTCTTTGTTGCAAGACAGACACCAAACACACAGTCATATGTAAATATTCTCTATATTGCTGTTTTTTTTCTTTCACAATATAGAAGATCAGGTCCAGGGCTTCACACATGCTAGGCAATCACTCCATCACTGAGTTGCAAATACAAAGCCTCAGCCTTTGTATCTTTCAGGGGCTAGTTTTATTCACAGAGTATTAGGTCTGGTCTAATTCTAGCATATGGATATATGACAGTTAGTGATCTACTTTTTCATTGATAATCATTTAGCTTGTTTCTAGGATTTTAGAATCAGTAACAATGATGCTGTAAATATTTTGTACAAGTCTCCTTCTGTACTTGGGCAAGTTTTCTTTTTGGGTGGGCAAAGAGTTTTCTAGGGCTTATACTTAGGTGTGGAACTGCTGCAGAGTATGTACCTGTACTTCAAGTTTATGGAATAATAACATATTGATTTCCAAACGTGTAGTATGGATTTATGTTCTTAACAAGAGAGTATGAGTATTCCAATAGCTTTGTACCATTACAAACCTTATATTATCAGACCATAATTTTTACCAAGTTGATGTGCAAAATGTATGCTTATATTGCTGTAATTTATAAATATTCATTAATTATTGTTGGGGTAAATACTAGGTTTTGTTTATTAGCATTTCCTTTTTCTCTAAAATTCCTGCTGTGCCTTTTATCACATTCTACCTAATTTTGAATTTGTTGATAAGTCTTTACATGTAAAAATGATCATACTCCTTTTCAGATAAATTTGTTAGGAATAGCTTAGTCCTATTTTTGGATTCCTTTATATCATCTTGATTTATAAATTTTTGGTTAACAAAAATGTTATAGTTTGGATATGAGGTGTCCCCTTAAAGCTCCTCTATTAATTCAAGAATATCTAGAGGTGAAATGATTAGATTATGAGAGCTGTTACCTAATTGGTCCTTCCTAGATTAAATGGTCTGAATGGGTGGCAACTGGGCTGATAGGGCATGGCTGAAGAGGTGGGTTGCTGGGGCTTGTCAAGGAAGGATTCATCTTCTCTGAAGTCCCTAACCCTTTCTCTCTCTGCTGCCTGGCTGTGAGGAACAGGGAAGCACTCCTCTACCATAACCTCTGCCCAGAGCAATGGAGTCAGCCTACCATGGATTGCGCCTCTGAAACTGTGAACCAAAGCAAAATCTTCCTTCTCTAAATTGTTTTCGTTGAGTTCTTTTGTTTCCTTGAGAAAAAGCTAACACTTTTTTGTTTTTATGTGATTAAACAGGACCTGAAACATGATAGGAGATCATTTTCCTAGTCACATCCTCAGCCTTTAAAAGTCTTCCTTTTTGATGTAGTAACATTCATTCCTAGTATATTTTGTTTATAAAATTCTTAAATACACATCTTCATTTTTTTCTGAAAGTTTTTCACAATTTGATCTTGCTAATGATATTTTCTATTAAATATTTTCCATTAAATATGTTATTGGATCCTTTAGCTTATGTATCAATACAAAGAAAAGCAACGGATAGCAATTGAAAAGGCAGATTCTTTTTTTCACATAGGAAATACAAGGAAATCTACAATGAAAGTATCTTATTTTTTTACATAGAAAATACAAGGCTGTATATGAAATATTAAAATTAATAATTATTCTGAACGATATTTATTTTTGTAGAAAAATTTAAAATGGCTCACACAGTGTCATTAGTGTTTAAAGATTTTTAGATTCTCTCTCTCTCTCTCTATATATATATATATACATGTGTGTGTGTGTGTGTGTGTGTGTGTGTGTGTGTGTTTAGTTGTTGATTGACCTTTATTTTATTTACTTATATGTGGTGCTGAGAATAGAATCCAGTTCCTCACACATGCTAGGCAAGCATTCTACCGCTGAGATACAACCAGGCACCATCTGTATTTCCTTTTAAGCCATAATTTTAAGGTAATATTTTCCTAGAAAATACTCATTTGAAATAATTTCAAATTTCTTGTCATAAAGTATTTTTGTAAAACATTTTATGTGGTAGGATGTGCACAGGTTTATGTATATAGTTTGGTAATTTTTGACAAATAAATACACCTATGTGGCCTGTATATGTTTCCTTGGGTTGCCAGAAGAAACTACCCAGACAGTGATAACTTTCTTCAAGTACTATATTTTACCACATGATCATCGCCACTACATAATCAGTACACCCTGAGTTTTCAATACAAAAATTGGTTTACAGCTTCCCATTGCTTAATTTTTGCATGGTACAATGCTATTCCTCCTCCTGCTTAAAAGATAAACAGAGCACCACTGGCTTATGAATGCACATTTGTCTTCTCATGCACTCTGAGCTGTGAACCTGGGATTATCAGATCACTCACATTGTCACTCTTATCTCCAAAAGCTGACTTGGGCAGTTGGTTTATCACCCTGTAGTACTAATGGTAAATGCATCTTATATAATTGTGGTCAAATAAGGAAACCAATGATAGCAGAGCAAAATCTTCAGACACAGAAAACTAAATTATCTCAGTCCATACTTCACAATGCTGCAGTAAATTTTCTCAAGTGTAATAGTTTGACCATACTGCATAAATAAATGATCAAGAGCAACTATTGTTTTTTTTTCTTTTTTCCCCAGACCAGAAAAATGTGTGTTAAACTGTCATGAAGAAATGTTGTGAGTTGATTTGGACTATTCTATTTTAATATGAATTCATGAGTATACCATACATACATCCTAACCTTGCATAAAGACAGTTTAGTAATAAGTGATTTTTAAGTGATAATAGCACAATTTTCTTAATAGAAAAAAATAAAACCCTCACGTAATGATCACATCTCACTTTTTTGTAAAACTCTTTGGCATAATCTGTGAACATTATGTGATGAAATATGGTAGTTTTTTCACAGGCACACATGGGGCTGAGTCCATCTTCCTCTAGCAATAGTCCAGTTCTGAAAAGGGTATTATCCTCTTTGACCAAAGCAATTAGAAAACGTGGATCAAATACTCTCCTGAGTTTTGCTTTAAGTCCTGAAAAACAATCACTGTCTTCAGATGACAGGCACTGAGCATGATACAGACTTGAAGCTTTAAAAGTTAGCTTCACTCCCTTGTGGAAACAGCTTGCCTGAGGATTCGGCTAATTAGTGGAAAGAAAGAGCAAGAAGAGAAGGAGCTGCAGGAAAAGGTGCCCCTGAGGATGTTTTTACACCCAGATCCACCAGACAACCCTGGCCAGATTGAGCCCATGCAATTGCATGAACCAGTAAATTCCCCTTCCCCCTTCTTGACTTGCTCATAAATTTTGATTTTTTTTTAAATTGCAATCATTTTTCTCACTTTTTGTCTTTGAAGTTTTATGCATCATTCTTTTTGTCTTTCTCATGTTCATCTTTGTTAAATAAATAACATTTCTAAAAATCTTCCACTTTCAACAATCATTTCACATCCCTTACCCCCACCAAAATGCATTAATGTTTAAATACAATTAAGTACAAAATCTAGGATTTACTGAAATTAAGCTGTGTGAAGAGGCACTAAATATCCAGAGACAAATTATTTTATGGCCTTTATATTAGGCAAACTAAGCTTCTATTTTATCTTATTCCTAACCTCAGTGGCAAAAATAATTACTTTTACTAGAATTTTAATAGTATTTTACAGTTCTTTTAGAGTACTTTGTGTGAGTCCTAAAATAATTAGAAGCATAATAATAATGACAAGGATTATAATGCCCATATGACCAAATGACCAGCCATTTCATAAATTACTATGGTATTTTTTTCTTGGGTCTTGACTACATGGATTTTGAGATGATAATGTAAAAATACAGCCTCTGATATTGGCTATGTTTTATAAAGGATGTGAATTCAGACAATTTTGACCTTTTACTTGTTTATGGAAACCAACTGAAGAACACATATGCAAAATATTCTGGTTTTTTATGCATTAGAAAAACCTAAAATTACAGCATTACAAAACTCTCTTTGGCACAAAGTCAGCTGGTGAGTTAGTTTTCTTGTTTTTTACATTTATCATCATCCAAGTTGGTCATTACCCTTTCAAAAAAGGCAAAAAAATAGAAGCAAAAGGTGGCACGTCTTATGCAGAATAGATACTATCATATCAGAGTAGAAGAATAGAATCAATGAATACTTAACTAATGAAAGGAGCTAGCTTACAACCACAATTTGGTCAGTGCTTTTGCAAAAGTAAAAGAAGAAAAAGCTCCCTACTTTTGGTTTGGGTCTGTGGCTCAGTGGTAGAGCACTTGCCTAGCATGTGTAAGACACTGGGTTTGATACTCAGCACCAGGTAAAAATAAATAAAATAAAGGTATCGTGTCCACCTACAACAACAACAAAAAAAAAAAAAAGAAAAAGAAAAAACCTTTCTATTTTCTTCTGGTAACATCTTATTCCCTCATTTCTTTTCATATACATTGATAATGTTTAAAATGACACTGTATAATTTGTGGAAGTTGGATGAGCTGAGGATGGGTGTTTCCAAGCTTCTTCTTGAGAACGTCCAATAAAACATTTTTTCACTGAAGCTTGTTCATTTTATTTCTTTGTTTCATAAGGAGGAAGAACTACTGTCCACTTAATTTTTTCTGTCCTTCTCATTTATCAGCTTGCCCTAGAATGCTGCTTTATTTTGACACACCCATAAGGATAGTTTTACATAAGTTTTTCATGCATTTTTTTCTTTACTAACATGACTTTTCTGATTTTTTATTCCAAATAATCATTTTAAGAATATCTACTTTGCACTTCAAACACTATCACAAAAAGTTTGCAGTTTGCTAATTTATTTAATGCACATTTACCTAAATATTATGCAATATGATTTTGTAGTTGTAATATTATAATTTGAAAATATATTCAACTAATAGTGCAATTTCATGGTAACCACTGAGTATAAGCTCCTGGCCTAATTAAAAAAATCATTTTTCTCTATTTTTTTTAAAACATCTACTTTGATAATCTATCACCTAAATGTTATACTGAAATTCATTTTAACGATGCATATATTTTCTTTTTCTAATATAAAACAATTTATAAAGAAACCATTACTGATAGAGAATTGTCTTCTTGAAAATGTTACCAAAGAGTTGTTATATTTCCTATAAAAATTCTTGAATAATTATACTACTATTTATACTTTTTAATAAGGATACTTGAGGTGTGTTTATTATCATTTAGATTTTACATCAAAACTTATATGTTACCTTTTGAGAATAGTAAACTTCATTGTCTCTGAAATTCATTTAGTGTGAACATGCTTTTAGTGTTTAATTAAGTGAATTAAGTATTAAAAAGAATAAACTTCAAAGTATGCAATTTATGAAATCATAAAAAAGTGGGATAATGTCATACAAATCATAATACACCGTGATACTGTTAGGCAAATGCACAGTATTGGGCTGGGGATGTGGCTCAAGTGGTAGCGCGCTTGCCTGGCATGCGTGCGGCCCGGGTTCCATCAGCACCACATACAAACAAAGATGTTGTGTCCGCTGAAAACTAAAGAAATAAATATTAAAATTATCTCTGTCTCTCTCTCTCTCCTCTCTTTAAAAAAAATGCACAGTATTAATGATTTATTATAGCTAATGCATATTCTTTTGACCATGTTGAATTCTTGGAATTGTTTGCTTTGAGGTATTATTATTATTATTATTATTATTATTATTAATACCAGGGATTGAACCTATGGGCACTTAACCACTAAGCCACATCCCCATCCCTTTTTTATTTTGAAACAGGGTCTCCCTAAGTTTCTTAGAGCCTTGCTAAGTTGCTGAGACTGACTTTGAACATGGGATCCTCCTGCCTCAGCCTCCTGAGCCACTGGGATTACAGGTGTGTGCCAACGCCTCTGGCTGAAAATATTATTTATGATGTTCAAAGTAGCATCAAATACATTTTGGCTTGTATAAAAATGTTCAGATAGGGCATTTGGATCAAACACTTATATCAGAAAAGATGATCTGGTCTATGATGCAATAAAACAATCCCCCAGATATGAATGGCTTAAGGTGACTAGGGTTTGTTTTTGTCCATACTGTTTTACAGCAGGGCCAGCAAAGGTATTTTTGTCATTATGCCACACTCTCATGAGGAGCTGTGTCATAACACTTTTTTTTTTTAAGATTGCAGCAACAAGGAAAAGAGATATGGCCAACTGATCACAGATTACACTATGTATATTATAACAGCTTTTGTCCTTCATGCAACTGATCCTTAAATAAATAAGAAGCTTTAGCTGGTAAAACTCATATATTTAGAAATTAAGAAATTCACTTTAAAATAGGTGATGAGCCAAATTTCTAAATGAAGGTCATAATTGGGAAGGGTTTCAAATTGAATAATAATCACAATATTACTATGAAAAGCTATTCAATCAGTATTTACAGGGACATTTACAACTTCAGATGTCTATATTAAATTTGAAGGAGGGTTAATAATTAATAGTTAAACATTTAGATTGAGGAGCTAGAAAACATCACCCACAAAAGAGAAAACATATAAATTCTCAAAATGCAGATAAAAAATGAATATCAGATCAGACATTAATGAAATAAAACACAGCATTATAATATATTAGTTCGGTGGTGCCACAAGTAGATGATAAAAGTTAATAAACTGAGAAATTTCTGTTAAAATTGATTAAGAAAAAAGTAAAATGTCACAAATGATAATTAACATTAATGAAAAAGGGATATTACTACAGACACTGTAGATGTTAAAATGGTCCAAATATTTTTTAGCAACTTTACATCAATACATTTGAAAATTTAGTTGACAAGGATAGATGCCTACAAAATATTACTTACCAAATTGACTTAGATAAACTCTATAAACTCCTTTCACATTATATAAATGACACAGATTATTGGAAGCTGTGTATAAACTATTGGTTTTGTTTGAGACACCATAAGGCAAGGGGGCTGCTTTTCTGGGAACTCCTAGGTGAAATTCCCAGATTGGAGAAAGCCAGATCATACTTTCACCCTGCCTTAGCTCACAGCCCTAGGTTCAAATGCAGCCTAAACACCTTGTTTTCCACATTCTTATCCTGTTTTCCTGAAGAAGCCCACCACACTGAAACCCTTTGATGTATTCCACTATAAATAAAGGATTCGTGGGTTTTTCCCTTTGTTAGGATCAGATCCATCAGGTCTATCCAATCCGTAAATGCCCCTGCTTTTGAATATGTAATTCTCGTTTTTTGTCCTTATTTCTTAATATTACTTTTCTATCCTTTATTTACAGCCAGCCCACACTTCTGATGGTTACTCATTCCCACCTCATGAAGTACTCCAGCAGAAATAGAAGGCTAAAAATCTTTACAAGCACACACACAGTACACACAGGCATGCATGAACACACACACACACACACACACACACACACACACACACACATACACACAGACACACATAAATTATGGGATTTACTACATAGGAAAGAGATAATTTAAACATTATAACTCTTACTCAGAAAGATTAATGGAAATATTCTCCATCTCATCTCCCAATGCCAGAATAATTGTGAAATAAAATCCCAACCGAGATAGAACAGGAAATGAAGATTGTAGTATAAGTTCACTACAATAATATATACATGGAATAAAAAAGCCTAAAAAATTAGCATACTATGTCTACTTCAGGAATATGTATGTATTATATTTTAAAATTAGAAGTGTATAGTTCAAAAAAAAAGGAAGATCATCTCATCATAGGCATAAAAGTTGTTGAACAAAGTTGAACACCATTGATTAAAAAAAATACAATTTTTCCCCTCCTTAATTTGATAAAGGGAATTGCATAAACATATTAAATACCTGAAACTGAAAGGCTGTTTAAAGCTTTCCTTGTAACCTCAAGAAAAAAAAGCCACTTATTGTTGATAATTATACTTAGCATTTTTCTAACCAGAGGAATAAAATCAGAAAAAAAAATAGTAAAATAGTTGGATACATTAGGAGAATTGGAAAGAAAAAAACAGAAGTAGATTATTCACAGATGACATGATTAAAAATGTAGAAAAACCAAAGGATCCACAAAGAAACACAGAAATAAGTGAATGAAGCCAGATTTCTGAAAAAGCTAATGTATAAATATCAACTTTATTTTAGAAAATAAAAGGTAAATAACTTGTATAAAAGAACTAGAGATAAAACTGCCATAACTTTCATATAGTGTGAGTTTATTCTAAGAATAACAAAAAATCTACATGTGAATCATTCAAATGACTAAAATTTTAACAAAGTAATGAATATTTAAGAATGATCATTGGTTCTTAGATTTTAACTTGAATGTAGGTTTGTACAGAAAAAGATCTACAGATTTTTCTGTGATACGATATCAGTAGAAGATAAATTATTCTTCTCAATTGCACCTTTATAATCCCATATAATATAAAATATTACATATAATACTCTCTTGGCCTTCATGTATATCAATGTGGCATTTAAACCACGTTTCTTCAGTCTTATATAATACAAAGTATTAATTATCAATCAATTAGAATACATTCATTAAATACCCATGATATTTAAGATAGCATGTTAAGAACCATGTGTATGGAAATAAAATCTCTGTACTAAGAAGATTATAACATATTGTAACTAAACAAATACACAGTGCCAATAAACTAAAACCTATATACGTTGTTGATTATGTTAATCAATGCTATTTCCTCATGAGAGGTATCATAATCAATCTGTTAATCCTCACAAGTACAGCTTTAAAAAGAAGCCAGCAAGTTTTTTAGACTAAAAGTCAATATTTTACTAGAAATGAAAAACCTTTTGTACACCAAAACTTTAGAAAAAAAATTAAAACAATAATTCTGATCCTCAGGAAATGGTTCCAAGTATATGTAGCAAATTAGGAAATATTTATTAAACAAAAAAAAACTTATTTTAAAACTCAGTAGAAGCAGTGACTCTGTATCATTTGATCTATGAACCAATTACTTCTTATCCAGTCCTATATAATGGAACTTCCACTTCTTAGGTACAGCCAAGAACACAGGGTTCCCTCTCTAGCCAACTTCTGGTGCAAGGCTGTGATATTTTTTACGAAGGGGAGGGAGTCAGCATTTGTCACCCCACCCTCCAACCACCTATTGCAAAGGGTAAGATCTTTGTGAGTGCAACAAGAGGCAGTAGGGTGTGTTGGGGGGAAGGCTTTATTTTCATTGTATTCCCACTGCTAAGATGGAGACTTTACCTTGATCACGGTCATTGAGAATATAGGATGCAAAATGGCCCTCCTCTTGGTCTTTCACAGTATGGAGTCAATCCCAGGGCAGCAGCTAATCAAGGAGACTAGTGACAACATTCAACCCCCACTTCTGCCAAATGAGAGGTATCATTTGATGGTGTCATCCTTCCTAAGCAAGGAGTCACTCAGAAATTTACTAATTTTCAAGGTTCTATATCCAGAGCTATACCTCCAAGTTTTTGCCCAAGGGAAAAGGCAAGGTGTAAAACAGAGAGCTCTGAAGCTCTTCCCAATTAATATGTTATTTGCAGTAGAATTGGAGCAAATTCATAAAGAAGGATACTTTCAAAAATGATGAAGTTGTGATGAGAAGTATTTAAGAAGAGACCAAAACTTCATCAAAGACATACAAATTAGCTAAACCATAGGCTGGCCAGTGGGGCAGAGAGAAGTGGAAAAAGAGACAGCTAAGAGGAGCCTTCTGGGGGTCAGAACACATCTCGAAAAATGAAAGGAAAGACTAGCTCTGAAAAGGAGTCAGAGTTTAACTGGATTAGTCCCTGGAATGATTTTTGTGTCAGGGTCGTGTTGGAGACATCAGAAAATCAGTCACCAAGTAGTGGGGTTTATTGGCTCCATGTGTTTAGGGAGAGACCAACACAACCCTGAAAAGGCCATTGCCATTCTACCTGACATTTGCATGCCCAAAGCTATAACCTGTGACAGACAAGTGGGGTGGGGAGGAGAGAAGGGAAGGAAATAGACTTTAATATAATAATTCAGGCTGTCACTCAATCAAACAACAAGCCCTGAGAGTAAAGGAATAGGGAAAGTGTGACGAGAGCTTTAAAATAAATACCTAAATCTCCCAATTTCCAATGAAAAATAGAAGACTTAAAATGATACAGGAAAGTCTGACCTACAGATGAAGAAAAAAAGCCGGCAATAGAAACTGTTCATAAGGGCTGGATGTCACATTTAACAAAGAAAGACATCAAGGTACTCCTTTGAAATATGTTCCAAAATTAAAGGAAATTGTGTTGAAAGAATTAAATTAAGACATGATAAATTATTTTGGCAATTGAAAAATATCAATAAAGATACAGAAATTATCAAAGGATCCAATGAAAATTCTAAAGTTAAAAAATACAATACATGAGTAAAAAAAAAATTAGGAAGATTTCACAGTAGAATTAAACTGGCAGAAGAAAAAATTAATAACATTGAAGATAACGAAGTTTTTGAAATCTGAAGAATAGAGAGAAAATGAATAAAGAGAAATCAATAGGGCTTCAGAGAAATGTGGGGCAACATTAAAGACATGAACATGTATAAGGGAAATACTAGGAACAGATGAATGATGGGAAAACAATATATATTTGAATAAGTAATTCCTGAAACACTCTTAAAATTTATTGAAAAATAATATCCAAGAAGTGTGATGAAATCCAAAAAGACTAAATAAAGAGATAATAAATATACACTTTGTAGTGACAGTGATTAAAGCCAAATGCAAGAAGACAATCTTGAAAACAGAAAGTAAAAAAAAAAAAAAGTCTCACCACTTACTAAAATAGTAGCAGAGATCTATCAATCACAAATTCTAAACGTCATTAAAAAATGAAAGCAAAATAAATATGTTCCCATATAAAGAAAGACAGTAAATTTTTGCCAGCAGATCAACATGATAAGAAATGCTAAAAAGAAGTCTTAGCTAAAAGCAAGCGCTTTTAGAGAGCAGTTCAAACACATAATGGGACAAAGAACCTAAAGGAAAGACAGTAGAAGGAGTGAGACATAACTTTCCTATGTTCACAGATAAATGAATACGTGGCCATTGAAACTCCACATCATGTATAATAAGAAGAATGAGGTCCTAAACTATGCTTATGTACTTTCTTCTTTCTTCTCTCAAATCATTTAAAAGATATAATAGTATGTAAGTAATAGTATAACAACATATTTTGTTTTTTTAATATATACAAGTGTAATATGTATAAAGATAATAATGGCCCAAAAATGCAGGGTAAGTGCAACCAAATAGGAATGAATATGTCATTATGTATGTTGAAGTTAAACTAATGTAGGTATGAAGTAGAGTTTTATAAACTGAGGCATATTTTGTAATTACTAAACAAAAATATTTATAGACTTCAGTACCCTATGTTAGGCTTCTCAGGTGCCCCACTTTCCTTTGTATGTTTTAGAGCATTTACTAAAGATAGAGTAGATAATTTAAAGAAATCACAGTGTTATATGAGAAAATATTTAGCTGATGCAAAATAAAGCAGTACTTTGTTTTAAGGAATAAAATATAATAGAGGAATAAAAAACATTAGACAAATGCCAATAAAATGGCAGATATCAATACAACTATATCAGTAACATTACATGTGAGTGAATTAGAAAATCTAACAAAAAGGAAGTTTTGAGTTTGGATTAAAAAAATACAACTATGCCCTCTTACTTTTATCTATTTATTTATTATTTTGAGTCTGCAAATTGAAACCATGGGCACTGAACCATTGGGCCACAGCCACAGCTTTTCTATTTTTTAATATTTTATTAGAGACAGGGTCTTGCATAGGTTCTCACTAAATTACTGAGGCTGTCTTTGAACTCCCAATCCTCCTGCCTCAGTCTCCTAAGCCACTGGGATTTCAGGCCTGTGCCACCATGCCTGGCCTGCTGTCACACTTTTGATTCAAAAATTCAAATGGGTTGAGAGTAACTGTATAGAAAAATTTGTGTCATGCCAACAGCAACCATTTGAAAGCTGTGGTAGCTATTCTAATTTTGGACAAAATAGTCTTTAAACACAAAATATACATTACCAGAGATAACGAGTATCATTTTTTAAGTGATAAAAATGTCATTTCATCCTAAAGATATAATTCTAAGCTTCACCTAACAGCAGATCACTAATCCATATGTAGCAAAAATGTACAAGAATTATAGGAAAAATAGACAATATATCAACAAAAATGTCTGCACACTTCTGTACTCTATGTAAGGCCCCTCAGTTTGCTCCACTATCCTTTTTTGTCATCATCAAGAAACAGTATCTTAATTGGTCAGTATACTGGATGGCACTATGTTTTCCTCTGTAAACTTGAACACAAGATGGATCCTTAAAAGTTCTTGAGTACTGGCCTTGCCCACAGCCTAGACCAGAACACCAGGTGCACTTCCTCACCCAATGCCAGAAACCCCCCACATCAACCTAGAGAGGAACACCAAGCTGCGGTTCCCTATCCATTAATGTGTGGCTGCATCCAAACCAGCTCCATCTTGGGACACGGCAGCCACCGCCATAGCCCTTTCCATCTGGTAATCTCCATTGTGGGACAACAGGGCCAGGAGGCAGCTGCCTGTTGGAGCACCGGATGCCACACTGTGCCATCACCGCAGGCCACCCAACACCATTGTACAGCCCATCTTTCCATCCCCATCTCTGAAAGCAGTTGCCTCCATCTTGGAACACCTCCACCACCATCTTGAGTTTACTTCAGCTATCACCTCCACCACTTTTAGTTGGGACAGAATTCATCTTGAGACATGAACTGAAACCTGGAAGTCCAACAGGAAAGTACCTACAGGCTTAATGCTACTGAGGCCACAAACTAGGGACATGGCTGCTTCCATCTAGGAATAAGAACCAGGACCTGGAAGACTGTAACCAGGGTCCCTGTGGACCTGGTTGTACCAGAGGTATCCCTACGAGGTGTAATAACAGTCACTATCCTGTTGCAGAGGCAGCAGGGAACCTTGCATGGGGTCGCTTCTCTCTCTCTCTCTCTCTCTTTTTTTCCCAACTCCCATTTATTTTTGGCTCTTGGGGCAATGTCATCTTTTCAATATGAAAAAAAAGCAGCAAGTTCAACACAAATTAGAAATCTGAAGTGTAAGATAGGACAACATCAACAGTAGGAAGGAAAAAGCAATAGCAAAAGAAATGAGATATTTTTCTTTTTAAAAGGGTTTTGTTGCCCCTCCTCTGGAGAGTGACTCACATTTAGGTGGTAGTACATAGCTTTCCACATATCAGGCATATTACTCTTTGTGGGGGGTGAAAAGGTGGGGGGTAGTACATAGCTTTCCACATATCAGGCATATTACTCTTTGGAGGGGGGGTGAAAAGGTGGGGGTTGGGGAAGGCAATTCTGGAAGCTTAGGGACCAAGGCTGGCCTTCTCCTTTTTGAAATGCACTGTGAGAGAAGTAAGCAGAAAGAGGAAGGATTCACACCTCCCAGACTGGGGCAGATTCCTCCAAAGGGAGAGCACAACTTGGGACAGCTGAGAGGGAGGCTGCAAATGGAAATGATACTGATAACACCTCTCCTGAAACTGAGATGGAGCATGGAAATACCTAAAAATGACTGTAAAAGCATAAGATTCCCCTCTTTAAAAAAATGTCCTAAAATGAAAAATCCCATCTCCATCACAAGTGATTTCTACCTGCTGCTACCTTCTACCTCATACTAATTTGCCTTAGGATGGTGGCCACTGAAAGCACCCGGCTAGTTCTAAATGGGATCTGTACAAGAACCCGCTTCTTTGGAGAATCATTTTGGAAACAGAAGATGTTAACTGGACAGATGTGAAAAGTAGGTACCAGAAAGAAATGCAGGGTAATTCAGAATGGAATAAATTTAAGTTTGCCAGAGTGGAAAGAGGAGGCATTCAAGAAACAATATTTATTGAGCACCTACTAGGGGTCAGGCACTGTTCTGCATGCCTCCCAAAAGGAAATAAAAAAGGAAGAAAAAAAAAGCAGTGAACACAAATTCTGAAGAAAGGGGCAGCCGGAGGCTGGGGAACTGAGAAGCCCGAGGTGATGGGGGAGCCACCTTAGGCCTCCTCAACGAAATCCTCTTCCTCTTCTGCGGTGGCATCCTGGTACTGCTGGAACTCGAAGACAAGGTCGTTCATGTTGCTCTCAGCCTCAGTGAACTCCATCTCGTCCATACTGTCACCTGTGTACCAGTCGAGGAAGGCCTTTCGGCAGAACATCTGAGATGGCTTGAAGAGCTCCTGTATGGCTGTGCTCTTGACAATGAAGGTAACTGCCATCTTGAGGCCATGAGGTGGGATGTCACAGACAGCCGTCTTGACATTGATGGGGATCCATTCCGCGAAGTAGCTGCTATTCTTGTTCTGCACATTCAGAACAAGAATAGCAGCGTGTGCCTCCTTCTGTACCACATCCAGGACTGAGTCAACCAGCTCAGCCCCTTCTGTATAGTGACCCTTGGCCAGACTGACCAAAAACAAAGTTGTCTGGTCTGAAGATCTGGTCAAAAGGACCTGAGTGAACAGAGTCCATAGTCCCAGGTTCTAGATCCACCAGGATAGCACGAGGAACATATTTGCCACCTGTAATTTCATTGTAATACATGGAGATGTGGTCCAGCTGCAGGTCACTGTCCCCACAGTAGGTACCGGTGGGGTCGATGTCGTGTTCGTCACTGATCACCTCCCAGAGCTTGGCACCGATCTGGTTGCCACCTGACCGGCCTGGATGTGCACGATTTCCCTCATGGCTAGAATTTATTTTAATTTATTTTTGCTCACCCCAATGTATGCTCCTGGCAAGAAAATATGTAATTCGTTTTCTGTGCTGGTCGGGAGCTGAGAGAAGGAACGTTCAGGGAGGATGGTGCAGCGAGATTCAAACGCGAAGTTAGGAAGATTCTCGCTTCTCTCTCTTTTTTTTTTTTTCTCCTGCTAACCAACAATGTTTTTGTTTCCCCTTTCACTTGTGCTATAGTTCAATACCTCTATATTCTCACAGCCTACCTCATAAACATCACATTCTATCTGCCGTCTGTCCACCACTAGAAACTGTAAACACTTATGCAAATCTTGGCTATATGGTAGAAGATAATTTTTGTTTATAGTGAAAAAACTAAGTTTCTTAATAGAAGCTTATTTATTTAGGGCTACATATTAGTTGCATTGGGTGCTATAAACATTGATCTCCCTTTTAAAGGTAAAGTATTTGTAACATAGGGACACAATGACATTATAGGTAGAATCTACAATATTTCAGATCCACACTGCAAGAGAAGAAGACACATAGACAACATGAAAAAACAGGGAGGAAAATACCTCAAAGAAACCAACATACTATAATAATAAAATCCACTTACAGAACAGTAGATGAAATGACACAGAAGGAGTTCAGAATGTACATAATTAAAATGATCTGCAAATAAAGAATGAAAGTGAGCAAATACAGGCAAAAATTGAACACTCCAACAAAGAGATAAGAGAGCAAAAACAGGCAACTATTGATCACATAAACAAAGAGATAAGAGAGAAAATACAGGTAGCAAAAGATAACTTCAGAAAGAGAAGAGATTTTTAAAAAAAGACTTAAAAACCCCAGAAATCCTTGAAATGAATAAAACAATAAACCAAATAAAAACTCAATAGAAAGTACCACCAACAGACTAGTTCACTTGGAAGACAGAAACTCAGACAATGAAAACAAACATACAATCTGGAAAATAAAGTTGACCACACAGTGAAGATTGTCAGAAACCATGAACAGAACATCCAAAAATTATGGGAGAACATTAAAAAAAAAAACTAAAATCTATCAAAATAGAGTAAGGTACAGAATTTCAAACCAAAGGAATGCATAACTTCTTTAATTAAATAATATCAGAAAATTTCCCAAACATGGAGAATGAACCGGAAAATCAAATACAAGAGGCTTACAGAACACCAAAGGTACAAAATTACCACAGATTTACACCAAGGCACATTATAATGAAAATGCTCAGCATAAAAAATAAGGATAGAATTTTAAAGGCTGCAAGAGACAGGAATCAGATTACATATAGGGGGAGACAAATTGGGATCTCAGCAGATTTTTCAATCCAGACCCTCAAGGGCAGGAGATCCTGAAAGAAAATGGATGCCAACCAAGAATCTTATATCCAACAAAATTAAGCTTCAGAGTTGATGATGAAATAAAAACTTACCATGATAAACAAAAGTTAAAAGAATTTACAATGAGAAAGCCTGCATTACAGAACATGCTTGGCAAAATATTCCCTGAGGAGGAAATTAAAAACAACAATGAAAATCTGCAAAGGGAGGAACTACACTAAATGAAAGGCCAATCAAAGGAGAAACCAAGTCAAGTTAAAAACCAAAATGAACCCAAATAACCGGGAATAAAAAACATATTTCAATAATAACCCTAAATGTGAATGGTCTAAACTCATCAATTAAAAGACACAGACTGCAGACTGTATTTTTAAAAAAATGATCCAACAATATACTACTTTAGAAGACTCATCTCACAGGAAAAGACATCCACAGACAGAAAGTGAAGGGATGTTAAAAATGTATCACTGATAGGGACCATATAAACAAGCAGGGTTTTTCATCCTCTTATCAAAGTGAACTTCAAACCAAAGTTAGAAAAAATAAATAAAGAAAGACATTTCATACCACTTAAGGCAATCAATAAAACATAAAAATCATAAATATCTATGCCCCATTGTTTGGGGCATCTATGTATATTAAACAAACCCCAAAATTGAACTTCCAAAATCAAATAGACTACAACACAACAATACTGTGTGACTTTAATACACCTCTCTCACCACTGAATAGCTTTTCTAATCAAAGACTAAACAAAGTAACTATAGAACTCAATAAAAAATTAATAATTTAGACTTAACAGACATATATAGAATATTCCACTCATCAACTAGCAAATACACCTTTTTCTCAGTAGCATATGGATTTTTCTCCAAAATAGAATGCTTGTTATGTCATAAAGCAGATCTTCATAAATACAAAAGAATAGAAATACTACCCAGCATTCTATTGGACCATAATGGAAAGAAATTAGATATCAATGATAAAGTAAAAAATAGAAGGTACTTCAAACTTGGAGACTAAATAATACACTACTGAATGACCCATGGATAACAGAAGATATCAGGGAGGAAATAAAATTCTTAGAGGTAAATGAGAACTCCAATACAACATATTAAAATCTCTGGGACACTATGAAGGTAGTTCACTGTAATAAGCTCATTCATTAAATGAAGAAAAAGTCAACAAATAAATGACCTGACATTACATCTCAGAACCCTAGAAAAAGAGGAACAAACCAACACCAAAAGAAGTAGATAACAGTAAATAATTAAAATTTTATATTAAATTTAGTTTTTAATGAAAAAATTAAAAGAAGAAAAAGTTCAAAATAGTTTCTAATTGTCTTCTGTATTTCAATAGTGTCTGCCATGATATTTTTTTTTACCACAAATTTTAGTAATTTGAGTTTTCTCTCTCCTTTTTTTTCATTAGGGTGGCTAAAGGTTTGTCAATTTTATTTATTTTTTTAAAACACCTTTTTGTTTTGTTAATTTTTAAATTTTTTTTTGGTTTTAATTTCATTGGTTTCAACTCTGATTTTAATTATTTCCTGTCTTCTACTTCTTTTGGAGTTTGTTTGTTTCTTTTTTTCTAGGATTTTGACATGTAATGTCCTGTCATGTATTTTATGATTCCAAACTTATTGTATGAGGCTATTATCTTCCTGATACTAAAATCAGAGACACATCAAGGAAAGAAATTTCAGACCAATATCCATGAAAAACATAGATGCAAAAATTCAATGAAATTCTGGCAAATCACATGCAAAATCATATTTAAGAAATTGTGCACTATGATAAGTGGGGTTTATTCCAGGGATGCAAGTTTAAACATACGGAAATCAATAATGCAATACATCACATCAATAGACTTAAAGATAAAAATCATATAATTATATCAATTGATGCAAAGAAAGATTTTGACAAAATACTGCAAACTTTCATGTTCAAAACACTAGAAAATCTAGAGGTAGTAGGAACATACCTCAGCATTGTAAAAGCTATCTATGCTAAACCCAAGGCCAACATCATTCTATATGGAGAAAATTGGAAGCATTCCCTCTAAACCTGGAATAAGACAGGCATGCCCTCTTTATCCACTTCTATTTAATATGGTTCTTGAAACACTAGCCAGAGAAATTAGACAAAAGAAATTAAAGGGATATGAAGAGGAAAAAGAAGAAATAAACCTATCACTATTTGCCAATGACATGATTCTATTTATAGAGGATCCAAAAAATTCCATCAGAAAACTTCCAGAATTAATACATGAATTCAATAAAGTATCAGGATATAAAATTAATACTCATAAAGCAAATGAATTTCTATTTGAAAGAGAATTTAGAAAAACTACCCCATTCACATTAGCCTCAAAAAATAAAATAGTTGGGAACCAATATAACAAAAGAGTTGAAAGACCTCTACAATGAAAACTACAGAACACTAAAGAAAGAAATTAAAGAAGAGTTTAGAAGATGGAAAGATCTCCCATACTCTTGGATGGGCAAAATTAATGTTGTCAAATGGCGATACTACCCAAAGCGCTATACAGATTCAATGCAATTCCAATTAAAATCTCATTGTCATTCCTTATAGAAATAGAAAAAAAAACAACCATGAAATTTATTTGGAAAAATAAGAGACCCAGAATAGTTAAAGCAATCCTTAGCAAGAAGAGTGAAGCAGGAGGTATCACAATACCAAAACTTAAACTATACTACAAAGCTATAGTAACCAAAATCGCATGGGATTGGCACCAAAATAGACATGTAGACCAATGGTACAGAATAGAGGACCCAGAGACAAACCCACATAAATACAGTTATCTCATAATAGACAATGGCACCAAAAACACACACTGGATAAATTATATCCTCTTTAACAAATGTTGCTAGGAAAACTGAAAATATTTATGCCGCAAAATGAAAATAAACCCCTATCTCTCACCATGCACAAAACTCAACTCAAAGAGGATCAAGGACCTAGGAATTAAACCAGTGAGCCTATGCCTCATAGAAGAAAAAGTAAGCCCAAATCAACATGATGAATCATGTTGAATTAGGTCCAGATTTCCTTAACAAGACTCCTAAAGCACAATAAATAGAATAAAGAATCAACAAATGGGATGGATTCAAACTAAAAAGCCTCTTCTCAGCAAAAGAAACAATCAATGAGGTAAAGAGAGAGCCTACATTCTGGGAGCAAATTTTTGCCATACACACCTCAGAGCACTAAACTCAGGGATATAGAAAGAACTTAAAAAACTTAACATACATACACACACAAAAAAATCAATAAATTGGCTAAGGAGCTGAACAGACACATTCCAGAATAAGATACACAGTCGATCAACAAGCATATGAAAAAATGTTTGACATCTCTAGTAATTAGAGAAGTGCAAATCAAAACTACTGTAAGATTTAATCTCAGGAATAGCAGTTATCAAGAATACAGACAACAATAAGTTTTGACAAGGATGTGAAGGAAAAGGCACACTCATACATTGCTGGTGGGACCTCAAATTGGTGCAGCCAATGTGAAAAGCAGTATGGAGATTCCTTAGAAAACTTGGAATGAAACTATCATTTGACTCAGCTATCCCACTCCTAGGTCTATACATAAAGGACTTAAAATCAGCATACTACAGTAATGCAGCAACATTAAAAAAATGTTCATAGCAGTACAATTCACAGTAGCCTCACTTTGGAACCAACCTATATGCCCTTAAACAGATGAATGGATAAAAACTGTGGTAGATACACACAATGGAGTATTATTCAGCAATAAAAGAGAATAAAATTATGGCATTTGCAGGTAAACATATGGAACTGGAGAATATCATGTGAAACAAAATAAAACAATCCCCAAAATCCAAAGGCTGAATGTTTTCTCTGATAAGTGGAAGCTAATCCATAGTGAGGGGGTGGCAAGTGGAGGAACTTCGGATGGGGCAAAGGGGAGTGGGGGAGGGGACATGTGTGTAGGAATGATGGTGGAATGAGATGGACATCATTACCCTAGGTACATGCATGATTGCATGAATGGTCTGATCCTACTTTGAGTACAACCATAGAAGTGAAAAATTCTGCTCTAATTGTATACAAAGAATCAAAGAGTATTCTGCTGTCATGTATAACTGGTTAGAACAAGTACATTTGAAAAAAATCTTTCTGGGGTTTTTCATAGCAATTACATTAAACTTGTATATGTAAAAAAAAAAGTTCTTGGGTACTGATAAAGTTGTCTAGATTGTTCTCGGAAACACTGCAAGATCAAACTATTTGCTAAACTCATAGAAACTAGCCCCAGCCCTATGCCTAATGGCTTAAACCCTCCTATATACTGCATAATCTGACCTTCTTGACATGGTCATACTCGAGTAGAACATCTCTATTCCTTCCTTCTCATTGTGAAAATTCTGCAGTCCTCTGAATTTAAGTCCCTTTAATAAATGCTTTGGACTGATTACCTTGGCATTTAATGCTTCCTTCTTTAAAAATCTTAATCAAACCCACTAAGAAAGAGTCCCTTATAAAATTTACCCTGATGCAAATTTTTGGTCTGAAAGAGCATCCTACTTTAAGTGATGAACAAGCAAACAGAGGATTCACACAAAAATGGAAAACCTGTGTCTTCTTTGTTAACGTCACTATCATCTCTAAGCTGGACTGCTGAACTACCATTCTCACTGGCTTTCACTCCTGTTGTCCTGAATCCCCGTGTATATTCTTCACATAGAAGCAAGAAACACATTTTTTTAAAATGAAAATCAGACCACATGATTTTCCTACTCCCTTCAATAGATGAATGAAATATTTAGAAAACATGCTGTTTTCCACATGGTCTGCAAGACCCCGTCTAGTTTTTGCATCTCTTCCAGTTCTCTTCTCAATTTCTGCTTAATCATGATGGTTCTTTTACCATTTCTAAAAATCATAGGCTTCTGCACTCTCTATTCCCTCTTCATGACATGCTCTGTAGCTAGATCTTTGTGTGTTTTTCACGGCTTTTGTTAGCTGTCTAAAATGAGCTACCTCCAAGAATTCTCCCCAGCCAGTGTACTTTCCGACCCCTCTACCCTTTGCTTATTGGGGCCTTATCTGACAGTATTATCTAAATCCCATGATTACCATTTTGTTTTCCACTTTTATCTGCTTTACTTTTCATTTTATCATCTTTGTATGCTCAGTTGATTTCTGGATACCTCACTAAAGTATAGACTCCCCCCAACCTGATTAATTCCAGGAATGATATCTATCCAATTGATCTGTGCATCTTCAGTGATTAAACAATTCCTAACTTATTAGAGATGATCAAGAAGCATTCCTAATAGAAAATGTGACTGCTGGTTTCACAAGTTTATTTCAATTAATATAATATCCTCTAGGTCTATCCATGTCATCACAAATGGAAAATTCAACTTATTTTAAAAGATGAATGTTCCATTGTGTAACCTTCTTGTTCATTATCTGTCAAATGAATACTTGGGTTATTTACATATTTTGACTATTGTGAATAATGCTGCAATGAACACTTGAGGGCTGATATTTTTACCAGGGGGTAATTTCATTTCCTTTGGCTAAAAACCCCAGAGAGACTTCTATCTTATATGATAGTTCTAGTTTTAATTTCTTAAGACACTTCTATCCTGTTTCCTATAATGGCTGCACCAATTGACATTTCCGTGAATTCTGTAGAAAGGATTTTCTCTTTTCCATACTCTCTCCAACACTTGTTATTTGTTTGCTTTATGATAATATTCATTCTGACTAGTGTGAGGTGATATCTCATTGTAGTTTTGATTTACATTTCCCTGAGGATTAGTGATGTTGAGAACCTTTTCACATATCCGTTAGTGACTTTTATGTCTTCTTTGGACAACTGGAGAAATGCCTATTCCATGTTTTTTGTTGATGTTTTATCAAGTTATTAGATATTTTGCTATTGAACTGTGTGAGTTCTTTATATATTTTGGATATATCTTTTTATCAGATACATGGTACACAAGTGTTTTCTTCTATTATACAGGCCATTCATTTTTTTTATTGTTTTCTTTGACCTATAGAGTCTTTTAAGTTCAGTATAATCCTTCTTATTTATATTTGCTTTTGCCACCTGTGCTTTTGGTGTACCTACAAACATTTATCATCAAGACCAATGTCAAGCAATCATTCCTCTATTTTTTTTCCTCAAAGTGGTATAATTTCTGGATTTAGGGGTAGTTTTTGATTCATTTTGATTTTGTGAAAACCTTATGATGTGAGCAACCAATTTCATTCTTTTGAACATGGTTTTCCAGTCTTCCCATCACCATTTATTGAATACTATATCCTTACCCACAATGTCTTCTTGGTTCCCTAATATTTAAAATTCCTCTGCTTTAAGAAAGAATCTTCTGATTACATTATGTAATGTCTCACAATACTTGAATATTAAATATGGTTTTCTTAGTACATTTAAGTAAAATATAAAATTATGTTCTTTGAAATATATATCAATTTTTAATACAATTTTTAATAAACTTTTTGCTCCCAAGGATATTTTTTGATTTATAACAATGTTTGTCAGTTTATTCAGCTAAAGGTGAAGAAGAAAGTACTGAAGTTAAATGGTACAACATTTTAAATAACAGATTAACTTCCCTCAGTCATCTGCCTCTACCTGTCTGTCCCTAAAACTAACTGTTTGATGCTCAGTGGATGTAAATAATGTGATGATGAGATTGAATAGAATATAATTAGGATACTTAAAAATTGAAATGAAAATTCAAAAATATTTTTTATTCCTATTTATTGCAGATATGAAATGTAGATATCTCAGAGCTGAAATATATTTCTAAAAAGTTTGATCTGTATATTCTTGCATATCAGGATACTCATTGGGTGTTTCTTTTTCAGGTTCATATTTGGTGTATGATTCACAATTAGAATGGGAGCATGGGGGTGTTGGAGAGAAGATCTCTTCCCTACTGTTACTCTGCTACTCTCAAGTTGTAGCTCCTACCCTGGAAACCAAGGTAGTGTTGCTATCACATTCCTGATAGCAGACACCAGGTAGGCAGAATAGAGGACAGGTATCTTTTTTATTTTTCTTTTGAATTTATTTTTAATGGTTATAATTTAATCACAACATTGTACCCTTTGACCAACATCTTCCTATTTTCCCAACCCCATCCTCCCATTTACTTTCTGTTTTTGATTTTTTATTGTTTTAAATAAGTGATAACATGCAATTTTTGTCTTTCTGTACCTGGCTTAAGGTAGTGTCACTTAATGGAATTAATGTCATCCAGGTTCACCCACATTGTCTCTAATGCCACAATTTCCTTCTTTTTAAAGGTTGAATAGGACTCTGTTATGGGGTGTGCATGTATTTGTGTGTGAGACACAAATTCTTTATCCATTCATCCATTGATGAACACTTAGGTTGATTCTATATCTTGGCTCTTGTAAATAATGCTTCAATTAAAATAGAATGCAGTATCTCTTTGACATGTGGATTTCAAGTCCATCTGTGTGTGTGTGTGTGTGTGTGTGTGTGTGTGTGTGTGTAAAACTGAGATATATAGATCATATGGTAATTCTATTTTTAGCTTTCTGCATAACATCCATGTAATTTGTTACAGTAAGTATACTGGTTCACATTTCCATCAATAATATACAAGAGTTTCCCTTTCTCTATTTTCTGCCAATATTTTTCCTTTCATCCTTTTGTACCAGTTGTTCTGACAGGTCTGAAGTGATATGTCATTGTTATCTTAATCATTGACCTAATTATTAGTGATAATTTTTTAAGTCATGTATTTGTTATTTGTATGTGTTCTGTTGAGAAGTCTCTATTCTGTTTTTGTTTTATGACATCATTTGGAATTGTAATCATCATTTCAACTTTTATGTCACTACTTAGAAGTTGAGTACACCTGGATTTGAGAGCAAACTGTGGTTTTGAACTAAACAGTGATATGCCCAGCTAGAATTTAAGATTCCATTATTAAAAGAAAAGGGTAGCAATTGTTATAAGGAGTGAGCTCTCATAATGTTTGCGACATCATGCAAGTGCTTGACATTTGGAAATTAATCTTGATCAGATTTCAGACTCCACAAACTCCAAAGTCAAGTTTCAGCTGCATTTCTCTTATGGTTATTTTGCTAGTAATGCCTGTATTCCATATTATATAGCATCCTCTTCTTAATCTTAGTCCTGCTATTTTATCTAATTCTGATCTCTTTGCCTATAATTAAAATAGAAGAAAGCTAACAGAAATAAAGACCCCTGAGTACACCTTTGTTATACTTTGTATAAAAACACAACATTTGTATAAAAACACAAAATTTCTATTACCTATACAAAAGCACACTAAGTCAATGACTTTTATATCAAATCCAGATATTAAGTCATACAAGTAGAAACATTTTTTTTCCAGAAATTTCTGGGTAGATAATGCTTTACAATAAAAACAAGAAATTATTTTGTTATGTTTGTATTTTTTTCTCTCATTAGTGCATTATAGTTCTACATAATAGTTTGGTTCATTTTTACAAAATCATACATACATGTGACTTGTTCTGTGACTTGTCATACATACCTGTGACATGTCCATACATGTGACAGTCCCTGTCACACTGCTTTCCCTCCTCCTCCTCTTCCCCATTCTCCTTTACTGGTTCAATTTATATTCTTATTTATTTATTTTTGGTACAGGGGATTTAACCCAGAGAAAATTTATCATTGAACTACATTTTCAGATCTTTCTATATTTTATTTTGACACAGAGTCTTATTCAGTTGCATAGGGCCTTACTCATTTGCTGAGGCTGTCCTTGAACTTGTGATGGTCCTCTCTCACTTATCCTCTGGAGCCTCTGGGATTACAAGTGGGTGCCACCACACCCAGCTTATTTATTTATTTTTGGTTGGTGCTTTATAGGGTTTGTCAATGTAGGTCAATGGTGCAGTCCTTGCCTAACATGTGTGAGACCCTGGGTTCAATTCCCAGTACCTCACACACACACACACAAAAGTTCTATTTGCATTTAGCAAATTGCTACATTCATAATTATTGCATTTTAATTGTATTTTTTTATTGATTATTTAAAGCATTACATAGCTCATGATATGTCATCTTTCATACATTTGACTCAAATTGTGTTTTGAACTCCCATTTTCACCCAAATACATATGCACTGCCAATTGTAATTGCTTGGTAATAACCATCAAACATTCTTATCCAATTTAAGTTTCTTTTTCATAAACTAAACATACTTTTATATTGTTAGGCACTATTTTTATAACTACATCTCTAATATTTCGTTTCTTTTTCTTTTTTTTTTCACTACTGGGGATTGAACTCAGAGGCACTCAGCTACTGAGCCATATCCCCAGCCCTATTTTGTATTTTATTTAGAGACAGGGTCTCATTGAATTGCTTCATGCCTCACTTTTGCTGAGGGTGGCTTTGAACCCAAGATACTCCTGCCTCAGCCTCCTGAGCCGCTGGGATTACAGGCTTGCACCACCCTGCCAGGCTCTAATATTTCTTTTTATTCTATACTACATATAATTTAGAAAAGCAGCATCAAATTCAGATACTTAAAGGCTTTGTTAATTCCCAGAATTCTTTTGTAAAATTTACTAGTAAAATAATTGTGAACAAATTCCATATATTTGAGCTTTCGTTCCAAAAAATTCTAACCAAGACTATGCCTAATGCTATTAGTTATTTCACTGATTCTGCATGTCTTCTTTCCTAGCCTTAATCTTCAGTAATTAGAAAAAGATGAAATTGATGATAGTGAAGTGGTTTCTCAATATTACTTTTTTTTATACCAGGGATTGAACCCAGGGACACTTGTCCAGTGAGTATCCTCAGCCCTATTTTTTATTTTATTTAGAGACAGGGTGTCACTGAGTTACTTAGTGCCTCGCCATTGCTGAGGATGGCTTTGAACTCATGATCCTCTTGTCTCAGCCTCCTGAGCCACTGTGTCCAGCTCAAGATTATCTTAATGTCATTCCAGCACAAGATATAACCTTCTGTAACAAAGAATAGTAGATAAATATCATGGAGTATACATTTGAATTCAGAACATAATTTTCATTTTCAAAATTAAGTTATCCTGGAGAGAAACCTGAAAGAATTTAATAGAACATGAAAGAATAGGTGCTCTACTCCTTGAAAGTGTACTGTGCACTGACTGAAAACTCAAAACACGGAGATGAGAGAAGTCACTATCTCCACTTTTCTTAAAATGCACCATTTTTTAAACATTATCTATTGATTTCATGTAACAGTTTACTCCACTTTTAAATTTCCTTTAAGTTTGTGATAATGTGAATGGATAAGAGGAAATAATAATCAGGTATCCCAACTTGTCTAGTTTTTGTGTAGTTCAGCATGTGTTTAGTTTACTTTTGTATAAGATTACTCTGATAAGCTGGGAAATATGTATCTAAAACATGTTTTATGATTAATTTACATAAATTCATCAATATAATGTTAATTAAATTTTCATATAACAAGGAAATTGGAGGGAGAAATTCATAACACAACCAGAATTCTGAAGGATCTTCAGCATGATAGGTCACTAGTTTGTTTTTTTTTATAAAAAATATTGAGACAAACACATATGATATATTTTACATAGAAATACAGACATTCTTTGAAAAGTACACAAAAATAGATTATAATGGAGGAGACTTATTACTATTTGTGAAAAAGAATTATTTATTGGAAAACTATATCTGATGAATTTAAGAAATAAATATTATTTGTTATGTTTAAAAAGAAATGCAGGGCTGACAAGCAAAAAAATGATCACCTTGAATACTGAACTGATTAAATTGTATCTGTCTGGATTATTGTGTTTTATTCTCAGCATTTTTTGATGGCTGATTGTTGATATTAATTAAAAAGATAACCAAAGTAAGATCATTCCTCTTCATGTTATGAAAGATTTAATACTGTGATGCTACTATTATATATATAAAACCTTAGTTTGAATTAATAAGAGTTATTTAAAGAATTTAGAATGAAAGCCTCATACATTCTATTTGTATTTTACTGGAGTGTTCAGTTATGTTTTGGATTCTTAAGTTCAAGGAAGACACTGACATGGCTGGGAATGACAAGAAATTCATGATCAAAATCATAAAGAAGTATTTCCCCTTCAAGACAACATGAAATATTTGAGATTCAATTTACCATCTCACCTGAAACAATGATGAAAAATAAAATATATTAAAATATGATTTCCAAGATACCTTACATCTGAAAATGAAGCAGACTCATATATAAGAATCAGAATCATACCAGGTGAATAATATCATTACTGCATATACTAATTTAATAAATCATGGAGTAGAGCCTGCAAGATTTGAAAAGTATAATAAATTTGCAATTAAGGAGGCTTTGATATAGAATTCATTTAACATGTAAGTGAAAATTCATAATAAGGTATTATTAGCTCTTGACCTAGCTAAGTCACAGATCTATCAAAGGACCTTCAAGTTTAGGATCCGATGGGTCAATCTACTTTCAATTAACTTAATTGTAACCTAATGAAGTTTAAGAATATTTATAGAAGTCCAAAAATATCTAGGACCAAAAAATTTGCCAAGCTTCTCATAAAACATCCAAATATTTTTAGGGAGGAAAAGAAGCAAGAAAAAAAAAACAACTATGAACCATAATGAAAATAATTGTCAATCAAAAGTGACCCAGAATTGATAAGATTCATACAAATGCTCTAATATACAGAAATGGACATTAAGACACTTCTTATGCTGAAATATAAGAGCATTGTATAAAATAAAGAACCAAATGAAACTTCTAGAAATATAAATCTACAATAAAATTTAAAATACATTAAATAGAATTAACAGCAGATTATATATTGCAGAAAAAAATCAAATGAACTAAGTCCATAATGTAAAGAAAAAAGGAATTAAAAATGAGATTATAAGTGATTTTTGAAACATCATATGGCTTCATATATTTGGAATCCATGAAGAAGTAGAGGAAGAGGACTGAGGGCAGAAAAATACTTGTAATAGAATTGATAATTTTTCCTTATATGGTGAAAATTAGAAACCCACATTTCAAAAAAACCCAAGAAATAGTAAAAAAAGACAATAAATTTAAACAAGTTAAACATAATATAAAATTGCTTAAAAATACAGATGAAGTAAACTTTTAAAAGCAGTTGTAATTAAAAGACACTTTTATATAGAAGATAACAAGGATAAGAAGGACAGCTTTTCTTGCTGGAAACAATACAAGGGATATGTAAGAAGAGCAATATCTTTAGACTCAACAACCAGATCAAGATAAAAAAAATAACCCTGGAATTGTGTAATGAAAATACATTTCAAGAAAAAAATTAAGAAAGATTGCTGTAGATACAAGAGAACTGAGGAGTTTATCAGCAACCATTTGCACTATAGGGAATGATAAACGGAGTGTTTTCAGGGAGAAGTCAAAGATACCAGATGGAAATATGCGCTGATGTAATGGAGAAAGGGTAATAGCATCTATAAGGGCAAATATAGTTTATTATTATTTAGTCTATATAAAAGATAAGTATTTAAATAAATAAACAATGCATGTGGAATTTGTAATTGTCCATTAAATGTAACACTGCAGATATTAAAAACAGTGGGAAATGAAAGTAAATTATTGTGGGGTTGAAGTAGAATAATATAATTTGAAGGTAGACTAATGAGCTGAATATTCATATTATGAACATTAAATCAACCAATAAAACAACAAAACAAACAAGCCAATGAGATGGTAAAATGGAATCCATAAAATATTCAATACAAAGACAGAAAAGTAATAAAATTAAAACTAAGAAGGGAATAAATAGAAAACAAATAGCAAATGACAGATTTAAACCTGTTCTCATCAATTGAATATAAATAAGTTAAACATTCCAATTCAAAGGGAAGAATGGAAGACTGATTGAAAAGCAAGACCCAACTATAACTTAACTACAAATGATTTATTCTACACAAACATACACAAATGATTTAAAAGAAAAAAAACAAAGAAAAAGATATGCCATTCTAACTCTAGTCAAACTAAAACAGAAAGTTTGTTCAATATTAAATAAAGTCATTTTAAGGCAAAATATGTTATCAGAGATCAAGAAGGACATTTGATAATGATAAAAGCATCAGTTCACCTATAGGACAAAAGAATCATAAAAATTTTATACAATTGGTGGCAGAACTACAAGACACAAGAAGGATGAGCTTATATAACTGAATGAAGGAAATGTAAAATTATAGTTAGAGAATTCAAACACTGTCTCCCAGTAATAAATATAACAAGTAGTTCCCAAATGAGGAAGGAGATGTTAGATTAGATACTACCCAAAAAAACAGAATTCAGTATTTTTTCAAGTGTGTTTGTAACATTTTCCAGGTTAAAATGTATTTTAGTCCACATTCTCAGTAAACTTAGAAAATTCCAAGTCATACAAATTATGTCCTAACAATGAAATATAAATTATGAGAAGGAAAAAATATCTAAAAAATTCGAAATATTTGGAAGCAAAATCAAACACTTCTATAGAGATAGTTCCCAATTTCTGATGGTTTGACTCATAAATTTTCAATGCTATAATTAGCATTGAAAATGTGAAAGTAATATACATTAAACAGAAACTCTATTTTAAATTCCTATGTTGTACCGGACAAGCAATTTTTAGTACTATATCTTCTTGTATTGTTGGGCAGTGGTAAAGAGCCACAATGCCCAATTATACAACCATAATTGTGCAAAAGCTTTGCTAGACTATGATGTTTGGTAGATTAGATTTTAATATTTGATTTAAGAGTTTTAAATTTATGATGTGTTTGTCAGAATACAACCCATCATAAGTCAAGGATCATCTGTGTAACCTAGGGATTAAAGGAGAACTAAAAAGAAAAATTAGAATGTATTTAGAACTTAATGAAAAATGTGAAAAATAGAAAATCCTGATGGTCCATTTTCAAATATGGTATTTTACTTTAAATTTAAAATGACTTGGGATGTAAGAAAGGTAGCTGAAAGGGAGAGCAGAATGAAAAGTTACAGCAGTTAACACCAGAGTGTAAAAATTCAAAACTCCTTGACAAACAGAAGGTGAGAAGAAAGGGGCCAACAGGGTACAAGCTAAAATGCATTCAATCCAAAGGGGACTCTCTGGCCACAAGAAAATAAAGGGAGGTGGGAATGACTAAAGATATACTTCTTTAAATAACCCAGGAGCATTTTTTAATGGTTTTCTTTTTTTTATTGGTTGTTCAAAACATTATATATCTCATGACATATCATCTTTCATACATTTGATTCAAGTGGGTCTAATTCAATGTGCTGTAAAAATATTTTTTGTTCTAGAATTTAATGTAGGTGCTTCTAATTTTTCAATGTCAAATAAAAGGCTACTATTAAACAAAAATAACCCAGGAGCAGACAGTAAAATCTAGGTGACATTGGGTAAGATTGTGAACTGGGGGAGAACTCTCATGCTCTAGGAAACAAAAACCTGTTGTATCCAACTTGGGGTACTTGACCACTAGGCACCCAATCTTAAAGACCATCATTAAAGCCTTGCTTTTTGCTGTTCCTTATGTTTTTTAGTCTATTCTTTAGGCTTGGACAGGTGAACACGTTTCTCACAAAATGCCTAAGAATTTGCTGAATAAAATGAAAGTTGCATTTAAGTGTAAACTTACAGCACTAAGTATCTATTTAAGAAAAGCGAAAAACCCAAAATTCATGACCTCTGTTTTCATTTTCAGAAACAAGAAGAGCAAATTGAATCCAAAGAAGCAAAAGGATCATTACTTTGCTTCTTTTGAAGCAAAAGGAGAGAATAAAGATCAAGTAGAAACCAATGAAATGGAAAAGATGAAAATAGATAGAATATCAATGAAACCAAAAGCTGTTTTTCAATAAATAAATAAAATTGATAAATATCTAACTAAGATTATGAGGAAGAAAATGAAGAGACAAATTACCCATATCAGAATTGTATAAAGTGACATTGCTGCAGTTTTAAACATTTAAAAAATTTTTGAATATTTATATTAAACTCAATATTTATATTTATCTTAGAACCATAATAAATTAATTATTTATGCTTAATTCTTACTAAACATGTGCAAGTTGTGCATGCTGAAAATTTCACATTACCAAGAAGATAATCACAGACCTAAATAAGTGGTGATATTCTCTGTATTCATTATTTATGGAAAGACAACATTTTTCCCCAAAAGTATTAATTTATATTTTCAATATATTTAATATATATATTCAATGTATATATCCCAATAAAACCCCTACCAGAGTTTTGTAGAGAGTTACAAACTAATTCTACATTTTTAATGAAAATTCAAATACTCTAAAGTAACCTGAACTATCTTCATGAAGAACCAGCTCAGTTCATCATGGAATATCACATAATTTATTATAAGAGTTATGGAAGTGCATATTTTATAAAAGGATGGACCAATAAACTAAGGCAACAAGAGAGTCCAGAAATAGGCCCACGGATACAAAATCAATGACTTTTGTCACCGATGCCAATGAAATTTAATGGAGAGCTTTCAACAATAAGTGCTGAAACCTATGAAAATTAAGTCAAATGAAGTAGAAACTATAAACTCTTGGAGTAGAATACAGAAGACTATCTCTGTGACCTTGAACAAGACATAATTTTTAAAAATTGTATCTAAAATGCAATCAATTTAAATATAAATAAATTCACACTTGATAAAAAATTAAAAATCAATGCCCATTAAAATGCACTTAAAGGAATGAAAAGACAAGCCACAGACAAGGAGAAAATATTTGTAAAACACATATTTGAAAATAGACTTAGTTTCAAAATATATTAAAAATATTCTCGAATTTCAATAATAAAAGAAAAATCACAAACGAAATATCCTATACTAGGAAACAGATATTTTATAAAAGAAGATATATAAGTGGAAAATGAGTGCATGAAAAGATCCTCATTAATCATTAAGAAAGTGTGAATAAAAATATTACATACACATTAGATTGGCAAAATTTTAAAAAGCACAATGAAATGACAATTTCTCTTGTTGATGTACAGAAAGTAGAAATGTTCATATTGGCGCTGGAAATGCAAAATCATTCTGGCAAATCAATACTGCCACTTTGGAAAAATAAAAGCAGTTTAAAATGTTCTTATACAGTTAAATTTGCACCTACTTTGCAATCCCTCTTTGACTACTATGACTAGCGTGATCTTATTGAAAGGGATTATTAAGTCTGTCCTTTGAAAAAGGAGTACTATCTTGCTATTTTTTTCAAAGATTAAAATATATGTCACACATACATTGGAATGAACCCAACTATAGTAGGAAGAATAATGTTCTCTCTGAAAGGCACCCACATCCTAATCCTCAGAATTCGTGAATATGTTCTGCTGCAAGGATTGCAGATGGATTTATGATTCTTAATTAGTAGAACCTAAAATAGGGACATTATCCTGGATTATCTCAATTTAATCAGAATAGTCCATGGAATTTGAAGAAGAAGGCTAGAGAAGAATCAGTATTAGAGAGAGATAATGTGATAAAGACTCAACTGGATCGCAGGCTTTGAAGATGGAAGGGGGCCACAAGCCAAGGAATAAGGGCAACCTTTAGAAACTGGGAGAGTAGGAAAATAAAAACAGATTATCTCCTTTGGTACACAGAGATCAGAAACTTGCTAACATTTTAATTTTAGCCCAGTGATACCTGTTTAGAGCTCTTGACTCTTAGAACTGCATAAATAATTTTTTAGTGAGTTTAAGACACCAAGTTTGTGGTAATTTGCTGCCGCAGCCATACAAAACAACAGGTCAATCCTGGCTAGTTTTTCATTGGGTTTCACAAAGGAAGAAGTTCAAGAAAACATCCAGAATAGGCAAAAAATTTTATATTCCACATTGATGAAAGAGAGATTCATGAAATACATCTTCTTATATTATTAGGTTGGTGTGAGAATACCTGCAAATATTTGTTTAAGAATTTTCTTCTTTCAAGATACTTTATGAAAGACTTAAAGACCTGCTGGTAATTGTGCAGCTTTACTCTAGTACAGGAGTTATCCTGACTTCCAAAATTTTTGTGTTTACAAACTTGCCTTCTTTCTTCCCACAAATATACATCCTGACACATTTTAAGGTAGAAGGGAAAAAAAGCATTTTTCTGAAACTTTAGTATCAGCAAATGATATATTTATGTTTATTTGACTTGATTAAGGAGAAATCAGCAAGAATTTATTTAAAATATATTATTTGATAACAAAACAAATTGAAACACCAACAAGAATTGGAAGGGCTTTTTGAACTTGGTTCATAAATGAGTAATTTTATTGGAATCACAGATGAACTAACCACTTACTTTGGTTAATGTAGAATGTTTCCATTTTTTAGTACCTAACACAAAACTATTCCTCTTGACTTTCCTATAAATAATGTATGACTCACATGATCTTACACAAATCTTTTGGTTCATGTGCAAATAAGTTTCTATTTTCCTAGAATCTGTTTGATGCACATCTCAATTTTATCTAAGACACTTTGTTTTGGCAGCAATATTGAGATAAAGTGAAATGACTATAACAATAGGAGGACTTGATTTGAGAATTAGATAGCTGATATTAGAGTGCCCAAGTTTGAGTATTTTCTGTGATGACAATATCCAAATTGTTACCATGGAACTGTTCAACTCAAGAGGAATAGAGATGATTGAAGGTCATCCAAAATGAGCACCACAAAGAGGTTGGCAAATTGAACATGGTCTTTATTCTCAAGAATCATACAGTTTGGGGAGGGAAATGGATGGAGAATCAGTTCATACAGCAGAATTTGTTTTATGACAGGATAAATTAGTGCCATTGAAACACACAGTAGGGGCAAGCAAATCAGGAGTTGTGTCTGTTATTGTGTCTGTTTCTTGGAGGAGAAAGAGTAAAAGACACATAAGCATCACCCAAAGAAACAGTTGTAGGAAAACTGTAAAAAAGAAAAAAAAAGATTTGAAAATATACGGTGGTGAGAGGTTGATATACTTTGGAAACTGTAGTCATATCAATATTGATGGAGAAAAAAACCTTGATCGGGATCTGGTATTGATTTCTATCTGTCGATTTTTAAGATATGTTCTCCAGCAAGGGAATAGTATAGGAAGATGGATCACGGTAGATTACAGACAGATTGATAATTATCTTTTCCTCTTCTTTCTGTTGTGTTTGTTTCTTGGAGGTGGATTTTACACTCTGGGTTCTTCTTCATTCTGAGCAGGTTTTGCTGGCTAATACACAAAGCTCCACTTTATACCAAATATCTTTATTATCCAGAATATGGGATGCTATATTCCTTCTGTTACTTTATTTGAAAGGCAGATTATTTGAACTGTCCAGACTCACATTGGTTTAATGTTAATTCTTCCAGAGTCAATCAACACTAGGTTGACCAGCCCTTCAACCTCTAGGTAAGAATTCCATTGTCTTCTCACTTGCCTACTGGGCATTGTGATGGTTAGGGTGATAACTTGACCTGATTAAAGACAACTAAGAGCACATAAAGCATTACTTCTGGGTGTGTATGAGAGGATGTTTCCAGAGGAGAATGACATGTGAATCAGTGTACTGAGTGGAGCTCTGCCATCAATATAGGCTGGCACCATCTGATGAGCTGGTGTCCTGGATTGAACAAAAAGAGAGGGGAAAGGTTCATTCTTTCCCCTCTCTACCCCAAAGTCTCTGATTCTCTCCAGTTTACAGAAAAATTGCCATGGAACTCCTCAGCCTTCATTATCACATAAGCCAAGTCCTCTAATAAAGCCTCTACCTACTTACCTCTTCATGTATCTGTGTTTTTATGTATGTATGTATGTATGTATGTATGTATGTATGTATGTATCTATCCATCTACCATCTATCATCTATTTATCATCTATTGGTTCTATCTCTGGGGAACCATGACTAGTACAGACTCCTGAGTTTTATAAATCTATTTTTTTAATTACATGCCTCAGGTTTAATCAATCATGCATGAAAGAAGCTAACAGCCTAGGCATTTTTTAAAGAGAATCACTTTCTAACCAGACTTCAAAATGATACTTGTCAAAGATTCACTCAAGACATCAATTGAAATACATGCCCCCTCAACATGCTAACTAGTCATTAGGCAATGTTCTCTAGGCTTTTTGTCTATTGTCAGATCTTCAGAAAGCTATGTACCTGGATCAGTTTCCTAGCAATCTGCTAAAATGCTTTTTAGAGAGTTAAAATTTAATGTTATTCCTTAGCTTTTATGCAAGGATTACATAAGAAATATCCAGTTGATAAATGTTTCAGCATTTATTTCTTTGCAAAAACATAGTCTAAAACATTGTCTGTTATAGCATCCAAGGTTCCTTGAGCAAGGATTAACCTGTAGTTCATGACCTAAGGAGAATGTTTTCTTCCTAAAGGACCTAGTATGCTTTCTTCAGTGTGACAAACAGAACTATATAATCAAATGTAAGTATTTTTGGTCTTGTGTTTTTAATCAGAACCAACTTAAATCTCAGTTATAGATACTAACTTAAAGTAGCTGGATAATTTTATATGATTATAAATTTTGTATTATAATAATAATTTAGTTATAATTTTATACTATTTTAACTTTGGCTTTGTTTTCATTTTAAGTGATTTTCCTGCTTGACACTTTGAGATATTATAAGCTACATCAAAAGTAACTGACATTTAGCAAGATAATTCCATAAAAAATCAACCATTCAATTTTCCTCATAATAGCTTATAATGATATTTTATTTGTTATATATAAAATAATTCAATGAATTGCACAGATGATATTAAAATACAGTTTTGTGTGTGTTTTTAGACAAAAGTTATCACTTTATTTGGAAGTAAATTACAGGAAGTAACAGGAAGTAAATTAGAGATTTATTTGTTGAGAGAAGTTTTAGTTTTGTGAATAACTGACAAACTGTCTTCCAAAGTGGCTACACACACTTGGATTTTCACCAGCAATGAGTGAGAGTTCCTATTGCTCTACATCTCATCCGTGTTTGATGTTGTCATTGGTTCTGTGGATTTGGGTCATTGTAATAGGTTTTCTCTCTCTAAAAAAATTTTGTTAGCATTCATTTCTTTCAAGACAATTACACTGTCTCCACATTTCCCCCAGTGTTAATTCATTTGAAATATTTTTATTTCTCTAATTTTTTGGAATTATAAAATATTTATTAAGACTGAATTTGCCCAGTTTTTCTTCCATTAAATATAAGATTTTCTCCATTAGATCATTTTCTGACTAAGCATTTTATCATTTAACATACCAAATATTGTATTGTTAAGTATGAATAATCAATTTTTTGAGTTTCTACATATAGAAGTTGTAGGTACTATTAGAAAGCATTATAACTTTAGAGTATAGTCTAAAAATAATATTTATTCTATTGTCATATGTCATTTAATGTCAGTTTCAATGGTATATGTTTATTTTAATGGCATGTCATTGACATTTAAAGTCTACATTATAGTGTAGAAATTACACATTATTACATGTGTATAGATTACACTTGTTTTGAGCAATAACTATGTACTGTAAAGCCTGCTAACTATTCAATAGTTTCACCTCTTGCTCAAATAAATACATAAATATAATTAATTAATTAATTAAACTAAGTATACATATATATTAGACTACAGACTACACTTAAAAGGCTGAAAAAAATCTGAAAATCCCAACACCTATAGAAAACAAAATAAGTTGCAAAGTGAAGACAGTAGTAAAATGTTTGAAGTCGTGCTTTGCAGTGGTTTTATCAGAGTTTATCTTAACTCATGAGATTTGAAAGCACAGATTGAAAGTTTATGACATGACTTTCACCAAGAGGTACCTGGTATGAAACTTTCAGCAGGACCAGAACCATTCCCTGCTTATTTCCATGTGATACATCTCATGTAACAAGCCATCAATTCTGGATGGCTCCCTATAGCTGATAAACAATATTACTGCAGATTATATATTTTTCAGGATGGTAATGCCAATTTATTTCTATAAAGAATATAATCTTTCTCCAGCCCTGCCTTATCATTTTAGGCTCATGTATGAATTTTATGGTCTAATAGACCTCTGGAGGTATTCAGTCCACACCAAGGCAAAAACTTTGTCTAGGATGGAAATTTGCGCTTTATTATTAATATCAACAATAGAAAGAATCATCTTCTCACAATGGATAGGGAGGATGGAAACTGCTTTTTTAAAAAATAGTTATTTTTTAACATATTCTAATTTTCTTCTTTTTAAAGCTAGTGTAAGTGGCAGTCTGATTTTTCTAAAGAGAGCACTGAAATAGTCAAGCAACTTATACTTGACTAGTTTCTCAATGTAAATACAACCCCTTTGTACATATTAATTAGAATATCTATTATCTAAACAAGCTAAAATAGAAATAAGTGATGATTTTTTGTAGTCTTTAAAATCATTCTGGCATTACAGATTGGCATTTGAATTTGTAAGAATCATTTCAACCTCATTCATCATATTGTAATATATTTTGAAGACAATAAACAATTCAGAAAATAAATATTCACATGCAGTTTTTATGTACTAGAGTGTTTATAGTTTAAATTGTTCTAAATGCTAGTTTATTCAACCTAGAGCTAATTTTCTGTTTGAGTTTTCTGTTTAGCTTTTATTGTGATTTTTTACTTACTTTGTTTAGAGATCATAAACAAATTTAAAATAATCAGATTATTCCCTTTAATGTGGAGGTATTCTATTTTTATATAAAAGGCAGATGACCAACAATAAGTTGATACCAAAGTATTAGCCTGAAATTCAAGAAGAGACTTTTAGATTAATTTTACCTATGACAGCCACATGCTTTAGATTGTAAACTCATGTAGGACAGGGACTCATTTTCTTTAAACCAAATCTAATACTATCTTGCATACGAACAATAAATTGATATGCAATTTGGTGTGGTTTGATGTAGTGATTTTGGTTGTAAACTGGCTGGTGATTGTACTGAGCAGAGTGCTTCTTATCCTAAAAGTTTTTCTTTTCCCTGAACAAGGTAGAAAATGCTGAACTCTCCTTATACACAGTAGGATGCTCTGTTAATGTTCCCTTCCTACAAAGAGAAAATGAAGGCTGATTAAATCCAATCAACTTTAATTTACTACAAAGGTTTAAATGCCCATATTCAATGTACTTCTTGCTAACCATGTTTAGCTTAACATAATAAAAATCCTTTATTGAAGATGGAAGTTTGCCAGTCAACCAATCAGTTCTATTGAAAGTTTCAGATGCTAAAGTTCCATGCTGATTTCAATGGAGGACAGATAATTTAAAGGCATTACACATAATTAACATGATTAAATAACATTTGAAGATGTGTATATCCTTTATTTCAAAACATTAATTGCATTGATTTCAAGTAAAAGTCTAACACTATAAGACACTCACTCACTAGGCAGTAATTTAGGATTGTGTTGAAGCAAAATTATTCTAAATACAGACAATATCTAAAGTAAATATGGTGGGACAACAAAAAGGAAAAGGAAAACACAAAAAACTGAGAGAAAAAAAAAGTTATTTATTGACTACACTATCAGCTTAAAATGCAAATAAACAAGAAAATATTCTTACCAAATTATTTAAGCAGTGTTTGCTTTAGAGATGAAACTCTGTGTGAGCTATGATAATGGAATTAGATACTTCCATTCATTGTTTATTGGCATGAAGATTACCATTATCTTTATAAAAGGCAACTGGAGAATTCACCCCAAGTAAACAATCCTATATTCACACTGAGTATTTTGTACAAGGATTTTCATCACAGCATTACTTGTACCAAATGACAGATGTGGCCAAGGATGTAATTGGGAAAGAATTTCTCCCTCAATATGGAAAGCACTTAATAATGTGTATAATAAACAATACAGAATACTTTGGAACATTTAAATCATATTTTCAGTTAAATGGACAAGTTCATAATATGCAAATGAAAAGTCTTGCCATCAAATATATGTACAATAAAAACCCCTTTTATTAAATATACATATTTTATATTTATATTATGGGTAGTTATAGAAAAAAAGCCATGATAAGTTTATTCCATTGTGCTAGCAGTGTATAAGGATGTCAGTATCTATGCTTTTCCTGAATTTCATACTTTTCATAAAAATAATATAAATTAAATGATTCAGTCAAAATTATCACTCAGTTTTTCTTATGAATTAATTACAAAAGAATTTTTATCCAAGTAAATATGTTCCTCATTTTTCCTTCTACATGAAACAATCAATATATCTGCAAACTAATTATATAACTCACAATACTTCTGATGTTTGATATAATATTTAATTGTCAATACCATGTTTTGAAAACATCATCACTATTTTTCTGAGCCATCAGAGTTCAGGGTCTTGGAGTAACCCTTAATTGTTTCTTTTTATGGCCCACTTAAAAATATCAATATGTAATTTATCTTTTTCCTTTTTCTCAATTATTTATAAGTTATTTAAAAATATGGGCTCATCAAGCTAGAGACTTGGCAAAGCCAGAAAAAAAAAATTGGAAAAACATTGCAAGGGCTTTGCAAACAAAAGGGCCTAAATCTTTCTATACACAAAACCTGAACAGTGACTGCTGAAATAGATTTAAGTAGGCTCAAGTATTTCTTAAGTTAATATCAATAATGTCCAGAATGCAATGAGAAACTATCTATTATATAAAAGACTATGAAAATTAAAACTTAAGTTAGACAATACAATAAAATAAGGTCAGTATTAAAATGAATTAGATGGCAGAATTAATGGACAAGAATTTTTAAAGCAGCCATATATAATTGTTTTGATAAACAATTAAAAACCCTCTTAAATTAAATTAGAAAAACAAATTCTAGTCAAAAAAAGAAGTTGTAAGAAAGAACCAAATGAAATTTGCAGTACTAAAAAAAAGTGTACAATGCAAATAAATATAAAATTTGACCAATGGGCTCAATAATAGAGGGTGACATAAGATATGATCAGTGACCTTCAAAATGAATTACTTAGAAGAATCAGGAGAAAGACCTGAACAGTGTAAGCAGATTCTCAAGGATACAGGACAATAAAAATTCTAACATTAGTGTCATCATAGCTTCCGAAAAAGAGAAAAGAGAAATAGTGACTGCAAAAGTTTTCAAAGAAATAATTGATGAAATCATCTCAAATTTGGAGAAAGACATAAACCAGAAGTTTTAAAAAGCCCAATTTCAACAAATCCAAACAAATATGTAAGCCATGTGATAATTAATTAATCTGAAAACTAAAGACAAGGAAAAATTATCAACAAGAAACCAGACAGAAGCCCATTCCTGTGAAAACCAGTTTCTTATCTGAAACCATGGAATCCAGAAAAGTGCTGGAAAAAAGATCTGCTAACTTCAAATTCTGTACCGGATGAAACCATCCTTCAGGAATGAAGGGTAATATATATAGATAGATAGATAGTGTCAGGAAAAGTAAAACTGAGGGGATTTTTCACCCACAGATCTAGTCTTAAAGAATAACTAAAAGGAAGCTTTGGAAGCAAGTGGGTTATAATCTTCAAAGATGGATTGAAAATTCATAAGGAAAGAAAAAACAATGAGCAAAAAGAGTGAATACAGAGTAAATATAATAGTCTATTTTCTTCATGAGGTCTGTAAATCCTATATGATGGCTATAAAACATTTATAACTGGATTTAATGCTCAACATATGTGAATAATACATTTAAGACAACTAAGTGAAGTTAGCCAATCCCAAAGAAACTAATGCCAAATGTTTTCTCTGATATAAAGAGGCTGACTCATAGTGGGGTGGGGTGGGGAGGGGGAGCATGGGAGGATTAGGTGAACTCTAGATAGGGAAGAGGGGTGGGAGGGAAAGAGAGGGTGCAGGGGATTAGCAAGGACAGTGAAATGTGATGGACATCATTATCCAAAGTACATGTATAAAGACTTGAATTGGGTGTCAACATACTTTATATGCAAACAGAGATATAAAAATTGTGGTATATATGTGTAATAAGAATTGTAATGCAAAAAAAAAGTACATGTATAAAGGCACAAATTGGCATGAACATACTCTATATACCAAAAAAAAAAAAAAAAAAGACAACTTAAGAAGTTGGGAGTGTAATCAAATGGCAGAATTAATGGACAGGGATTTTTAAAGCAGCCATATATAATTGTTTTGATAAGGAATTAAAAATTCTCTTAAATCAAATTAAAAAATTAAAATTAAAAAAGATTTCAGTGCTATACTTAAAGGTGTGAAAAGGTTAAAACCAGTAGGTTGTGACAAATGTTTATATCATATATGACATATATAATATATATGATATATAAATCATAGTAATACATAAAGCAACTACTATACAACCATAAGAAAGTAATGTAATAAAAACACTAAAAAATAAATCAAGATGGAATCCTAAAAAATGATTAAGTAATGCACTAGAAGTTAAGAAAAGAGAAAAAACAGAAAAACTAGAAGGAGAGGCAACAACATTAATAATAAAGTGTTAGGCTCAGGCTGTAACAGATGAATAATTAATTAAAATGCAAATGGACTAAATAGAATTTAATTGTCTAAATACCAACCATAAGACAAAGACTAATACATTAATAAAATGGAATATTATTCAGCAATGAAAAGAAATGAACTAATGAGCCATAAAAAGATATGGTTGAATCTTAAAAATATATTATTGAATGAAAAAAGCAGTCTGGAGAAGCCACATTATATACTGTTACAATCATTTATTCTGTAATAAAACAGAACTATATTCATAAGAAATAGATAAGTAGTTGCCAAAAGTTTGAGTTGGGAAGGGAATTGACTAGAAAAGAGGGTGTGTTATTTGTTTCAACTGTAAAAATACTCTGTATGATATTCTAATGATAAAATAAATACTAATTTTTTTGTAAAACCTTATAGAATATTTTAGCACAAAAACTACAATTATAGGTGTAGGCCAAGTTACAGAAGCCCTCTCAAATGGATTCTACTGGCTAAAGTCAGAAGAATCTTCCAAAGGGGGAAAAAAAGACATTTCTTAAAATATTTGTGGGTCAATCCTATTGAGAGCACCTTTGAGATTTCTTTCCTTTTGCTATATATAACATAATACAAATTTATAGTGATAAAAAAGACTTTCTAAAATTGTGAAAAGCAAAAAAGATATGGCACAGTTTAAAATCTCTATGTCATTTTATTTTGGTGTAGATGCTATAACAATGTAGTACTGATTAGGAAGATAGTATACTTATGAGTCTTTGGCTTGGGACATTGAAGTTTCAGAAACAAGAAACAGTAAAGGATTCATTTGATTTGCCTTATATTTTTAAAAAATTGAATTTCCAGGGGGAGTCTATATAAAGTGCATCCACAAAATAGAGGGACCAGGAAACTGGAGGGAAAAAATGCCAATAAATTGAAATATAAATCTTTTTTTCAAAGTGTAGATAAAGTATATTATCAATGCCCTATGTGTTTGTGCTACATTGTGTATATATGTGCATATGTATGGAAAGGGATTTGATGCACTTCTAGGGAAACTGTATTTTTGACTGAGAATTCATATGTTTGAAGGCAAACTACAAATTAAGTGCTTTCTTTGCATGTAACACTTATGTATGCTTAGATGTAATTCTGTGATTGATTGATACCTGTGATTCCCACTAGAGATAGCAATTATTATGGTTGTTCACTGTTATATTTCCACTTCTAGCATAGTGCCTGATGTATCCTGACACTCATTAAATACTTGTTAAGACAATAACATTCTTGATTAATTAACTTACATATAAATAGTGAAAGACTAGTTAACAAAATGAAAACTAATTAACTTACAAATAAATATTGAAAGACTAGTTAAAGACTAGTTAACACTCATGGCCATGATGCATATTGGTCCCACAGTTAATATAGCATGGTTTGGATTTTAGTTCTTTGGAGTGGGGACTCAACCCCAGAGGCGACTAGGCAAGTTTATGTCAAAACAGGATATCTCCAGGAGAAGGGGAGGACAGATGCTACCCTTGCAAGCTTTCTTTGGAATCTCAATTGAAATGCTACCTAGTTGCTGTTTAGGTTGATATATTATGAACCCAGTTTTGCTTGTGGGAGTGTGGACCTTTGGAACAGTTTTAAATTTCATGCATGTAATAATAATTTTCTTTCTATGGCTCTGCCATGGAGCATATAATTCTAGAAGACCTTTAAGCTATAAGGTCAAAATATTTATCCAATATATTTTTCCCAATGTTTGCTGTTTTTAAGCAAAAAGCAAAAGCATTTATTCCATAGTCAATTTATTGGTTTTTGTGTAAATAAGTACAAATTTAAATTTTTGGTTCTATATTCTTTACCAGTACTGTCAACCTCACTTATTTAATAATAGCTCTCATTCAGTGCTTAAAAGGACATCTCTATCATATATTGAATTATTGTAGATATATGGTTTCTTTCTAGATTTTATATTCTGCTCTACTCCTTTTAATCTGTATTCCTACACTACATTAATTATTGTGTTTGCAATATTTGATATTCACATATTAAAATTTTCCTCTTATTTTATTTAAATGAGATTGTTTTAGAAATATACCATCATAATTATAATTGTACACTTATAAGTTAATTTGGAGGAAAACTGATAATTTGAATAAATAAAGATGCATATTATAGAGTTCAGATTGCTTTTTAATATCTATTTCTAATAAATTCCAGGTGAAATAACTCAATTAATAGAAACATGAAATTCACCCCTCATTTTTATGCTCATCTAAAACATTCACATCCAGAATAGTATATTTTTGTCAGAATTAATGAACCTTTGGGATGTCAGGAAACTAAAAGGGAATAAATATAAAACCTTAATGTCCTGTCAATGACTTTAAAGGGCCAGATGCTGTGGGTAATTTAATTGTGCTTAGCACCCTGCAGCAGTCTTTGGAATGTCATGACCCACAGAAGCACCTGCCTGTGCCGATAAATCAAGGGATAACCCTTAATAACTTACAATGCTAGAATTAAATGTTACCTTGGATGATCCTCCACATCATCCAATGTAAATTGGACAATCCTGAGTAAAAATTATCTTTTCCTTATTTTTCCATTGAGAAATGAATACTACTTTCACTAAAAATAACAGCAGCTAGCACTTCTATAGTAATTAATATGCTTAGGTTCTTCATTTACATAAACTCCCTTAATCATCAATATACCCCCAAAAGGCAGGTATTATCATTATGCCCATTTTACAGTTGGAAACTGAGGCAGACAAAGGTTAACTCACTTGCCCAAACCACATAGCTTGTGTAGCATGAGACTGAAACAGATGTAATCTGGCTTTAGAATCCACACTTTCCACTATCATACTTTTTTGCCTCCCAATCCAGTGGGACTGGAAGCTGAATTTACAGCAACAGTTGGGTTCTGACGGCTCTTTGCTGGATCAGCAGAGGCCTGACCTACAGAGTGTAAGGGTCACTTTATTTCACTCTCCAGTACTTTCCTCTGTCGTCCTCAGTCCCTACCATATGCACCTCTTCAGAGAACCCCCCTATAAGTTCTCTCTAACCTGCTTTTCTCCACTCGTTCCAGGAAACACAAACTAGGGGACATAGTAAATATATCTTCTTCCTTCTACCCTCTGCTGTACCCATTCATCTAATTTCTAATAGACATTATAAAGCATGTATTTGGTACAGTCTTGGTACCCATTTCAAACTTAAGGAGGCTTTTCAAAACATAAACAAGTAATGTTCAGACTTTTCCCAATGCTGATGATCAAACTCAGGGCATCATAAATGTTAGGCAAGGAATGCACCACTGAGCCTTATACGGCCCTGAACATATTGGACATGTATTCAAAAGGACACAATGTGGAGCCAACTCCTTTTTTAAGCTCAAACATGGTTTTTCCATGTGGAAACTTCTTTTTTCTGACTAAGTAGATTGCTAATTGATACTCTAATAAGTACATAAGTACATTTAGTAAGGGAGGGAGATATCATGGATAGAATAGAGCCAACAGTGACACTGTAGTAAATTCTAGTTTATCTCCTTGCCAACAGATAAGATTGGCACCAGGACCGGGGTGGGTGTGAACTCAGGGGCAGACACACAGAAAAAGTCTCTAATTCTGCAGGTTGGAGGGATAGAGGGATGCAGGGATTGTGAGTCAGAAAATATTTTAACTTCCTAATTATACTTCCCTTGGCTTTATAATATAGCCTAGGGCCCTCATTGAGGATATATTGTGTGACTCTGTGTTTCTTGAAATATATCTGCAGAAGATCAATTTGGCTAAAATAATATTGTTTTTACTTTGATTATGTCAGCTACACAGATTAAAAAAGGAATATGTAAGTTCAGACCTATTGATGATCTGACATAGAAAATCTTCTATTATATTAGCACAAACATTATAAAATGGCCAGGGAGGAACAGGCAGAGCAAAAGAATGGAAAGGGGCCAGAAAGCCCATTTAAGATTATAGTCATCATTAAAAGACATTAAAATGCTTCATAATATTCTTCCTTTGAAATACTTATCAAATTCTATTTCAAAAGTATTTGTTCATGTTACTTATACTGTGACCATACTAACATTTCCCTCAATCTATTCAATATCTCTATGTAAAGAAAATCTTTTGGTTTATTGTGTAAAGACATTTTGGTGTTCATCACTTTCTATTCTCAGCTGGTGACACCCTGAATTTCTTTTTGACACTAAATCAGCCTTAGAAAAGAGCTTCCTTTCACATTCTAAATGCAGTCTCCCCTGGTCCTAGTTTCCTGAGAATCATAAACTTTATTAAATGGAGTGCATTTAACTTTCAGTAGTTACGCATTATTTACATTCATCTTTCTCTCTTTATTATCAACATGATTTCAATAGTTGAATATGGTAGATAATTTCTATTTTCACTGTAGTATAAGAGGATATAGGATGCCAGAGTAAACTATTTAGTGTTGCATTCAAAAAAGTTACAGGCTATGCTAAATATCAGTTGATTATGGGTAAGAAAGGTAACTGGATTTTGAAAAGAAGCTGATTAGTTTCATTAAATTTAAAAACAAGAAAACAAAACCTCTACAAATATGGAATATTAGTACTGAAAGACAGCTTAGCTACCACCACCTTTTACTCCTAAAAACTGAGTCAGAAATAAGTAACTGATTAATTTTTGGAAGTGCCCAGGGGTATATTCATGTGGCATTTGAAATCAATGTAGTTGTCAGGTAGATAAAGACCTGTATATATCTAGTTGACTTGTTGCTTTTTGCACTTCATGAAAAAGAGGAAATTTGAAAGGTATACATTTTGGGGAATTTCCTAAATACATGTGATATGTTAAAAGAACACATCATATAACTTAGACAAAAGATATGGTTGACAAAACAGAGGGGACAGGTTTAGTGATAAAGATTTCAGCTGGGAATTATTTGTAAATAATTTTATCAATCTTAAAGACTTGAAAAGAAACTCATTACCAATGTGAAGAAGGGTAAGTCATCTAAGAAAGAAACATGGGCATTATCTAGGAAATCCAACGGTCCAGATAACAAAGATTATGAAAGTTTCATATATCAGAAATGTGAAAAGCAAACCCAATCAAGTCAACAAAGTGTAGTGCCTAGTGACACAAGTTTCTGAAAATTATATCATTAAAACCAAGTCCTGAAAAACCATTAGGTCTTGAAGAAAGCATTCCCGCAAATTCAATCACATATTACATACTTATTTAAGGACTACTATGTATTAAAGATGCATGGAACACAAGGCATGCAAGAAAAATTTGCCTCTGTACCTCAAATGCAGTATTTCCTTAAATAGGTTGCATGGAAAGCATAATAATGTCCACAAAGTTAATAAGAGTTTTATATATATGAAAACACTGACATCATTTAAGTTTGTTAGCATACTTAAAAAATGTGTGATAATCATTATTTCCAAAGTACTTGTATGAGGACACAAATTGGTTTGAATATACTATGTATACAACCAGAGATATGAAAAATTGAGTTCTATATATGTAATAAGAGTTGTAATGCATTCCGCTGTTATATATAAATAAAAAATGAGAAGTATTTCTTATTAATTTTATTTTGTATTTGAAATCGATATACAATAGTCCATCCTGTTCTATGGTTTTAGTTACATGGGCTCCATTGTGATCTCCAAATATCAAATGAGAAATAAGTAAACAATCCATATATTTTAAAATGTGCACCATTCTGGGTAGTGAGATGGACACTTATGCTGTCCCACCCAGCACATGATCATCCCCTTCTCCTGCATATACATGCTGTCCATACCCTCTGCTTATAAGCCCCTTACAGCTCTTTTGTTATCAGATCAGATGTGATGGTATTAGTCCTTATTTTTTGGTATTTCTTATTTTACTTAATTATGGCCCCTAAATGCAAGAATAACAATGCTAGCAATTCAAATCGATCAAAAAAGCCACAGTGCTTCCTCTAAGTGAAAATGTGAAAGTTTTCAAATTAATAAGGAAAAAATTGCATGCTGAAGTTCCCTTCATGAAATTGTGAAGGAAAAAGACAGGCATTTTAGTTTTGCTGTCACACCTTAAAGTGAAAAGTAACAGCATGTAATAAGAGCTCAGTTGAGATGGTAAGGACATTGAATTTGTTTATATATGCATAAGAATAAACCTCATAACCATAGGTCCACTGCTACCCACAGTTTCAGCATCTGCTGGAAGTCTTGGAACAAATCCCCCGAAGATAAGGGAAGAACACTCAATAGTCAATTTGACCTTTTTGGTATATACATCAATGAACTCCAACAGTTGAATATTGCTGTGTAATCAAAACCTCATTTAAATATAGAATAGATTCATCACCCTCCAGAAAACTCCCTAAAGCTATTCCTTTGTAGATGAGTCCTCCAGTCATATCAACTGCTGTTGTTTAAATGTGGCTATTACCCCCCAAATTTCCTGTGTTGGAGGTTTGGTCCTCAGTGTGAGAGTATTGAGATGGTGGGACCTTTAAGGAGAGGGCCCTAGCAGGAAGTCATTAGGTCATTGGGTTTGTGAAGGGATTAATGTAGTTCTCTTGGGACACCAATGAGACCTTTGTCACTTTTTGGTTTCCTCACTGTGTCCACACAAGTTACGATAATTGTAATAATATCTTCTATGTGGTTTTCACCAAAGTTGAGCTAATGCCACTTCCATAACTATGAGCTAAATAAACCTTCTTTTTCATAAAGTTATCCAGTCTCATATATTTCACAATAATAATGGAAAACTGACTAATGTTTCCTTCCTATGAACTAGGGATGAGTCCCCTATTGTTATAATTTTGTCTTTTAAAGAATTTCATAATAATGCCTCCATATGGTCTACAAATTTCATATGGCATATTGTCAATAGTTTTGTTGTTTGTTTCTTACTATTGTTTGTTGTAGAATATCATTCCACTAACTTAATATGTCACTGTATATGTATACATTTACCTGCTGAGGGATATTTGTTTCTGGTTTTAGGCATTTGTGAACATAACCAATGTAAACATTCTTATAAACTTTGTTTCATGAACATAAGTTTTCATTTAACCTGGACAAACACTTAGGAGTTGGCTTGCTTGGCCAGATGGTAGTCCTATGTTTACATCTATAGGAAATAGGCAAATGTTTTTCAGGATGACTGCACTAGTTTGCATTCTCAAGAGTGGCATTATGAAAATTCCAGTAGCCTGGCATCTATTCTAGTAATTGGAATTGTCAATATCTTTTATTTTAGTTATTCTAATTGGTATGGTTTACAATATCTTAGTGCTCTTAAAGTGACAATGTAGATGGCTAATCTTCTGTTATATAATATCGGAGGTTTTATTCCCCAGATATTTTTCCCAACAATATCTCTAGTATGATTTACATTGTTGATAAATTTGCAGATTTAATTAAAAGTAACTCATGAATTAGGTGATCAGTGAGACTTCAGGTGAGAAGCACAAGGAGATTCTATCAGAAGGAGCTCAAGAAATTTAAAAATAAAAACAAACTTCTACCTTTAAAAAAAAAAAAAAAAAAAAAAAAAAGAAGAGGGTATGGAGAAACAAATCTTACTTCTTTAGAACCACTAATTTTCTCCTTGTCATTGAATTAGCTACAGAAAACTTCATATTATCGTAAAGAATGGAAAAATCAATGCAAGATTAGAAAGAGAGTTTTTTTTTTAATTCCCAAAAAAAACATGACATGAGAAAACATAGGTTCCAAAGTTTATGAGTTATTAATGTGCTCAGATTCCTTTGGGAGAGGGTAAAAGAAAGTGTATTAATTATGCATTAAACTGATAAATTTGTAAGCATTTAAAAAACAAAGCAACAGCTATGTGACATCAGAATGGGAAGACTCAATATAAAGCCATGATAAAAGGAACAATTTTTTATTTCCCTCATAGGGTTATATAAATCAAACATGTATGATCAGTTTTTCTTGATTTTAGACAAATAGATGACAAACATCTAAGGAGAATATTGAAGAGAAGGTTAAAATTAATTAAAAGATGATTTTTCCCCTGCCATACTTAGAATTATACCTCGGGTCTCATGCATACTAAGAAGCACTCTTCCACTGGGCTACCCCAGCATTTTTATTTCTTACTTTGACACAGAGGACACACACAAAAGGAGTCCCATTTTTAAAAAGCTTGTTTAAGTGTATTACCTAAGTTGCTTAGGCTAGCTTTGTGGGCTTCTGGCCTCAGTCTCCAAATTAGCTATAATTACAGTCATGTACTATCTATCCTGCCTAAGAGCTAATTAAATATTTTAATCAAAGAATGCTGATTAAGGATGGAAAGTTTTTTTTTCTTTATTTGCAGTGCTGGAGATCAAATATAGGACCTCCTGTATGCTAGGCAAGTGTTCTACACTCTATGACTGAGCTACATCCCTATCCTTAGGCATGGATAGACATCTCAAGGAAATACTTGAGAGATTTTTTTTTGTTTCCTCATTATAAAGTACATATTGTCAGGATTATAACAAATATGTGGAGTCAAAAGAATTACTGTGGTCCAATTATTCCTCTTCCTATCCTTAACTCTCTCTTCCCATTGTGCCTTTTTTTATGCACACATCATATGATTCAGAATTTCTCTAAAACATTGCATAAAAGTTAACACAAAATCCAAAGTGATGCTTAGGAGAACAAAGGTACTGGAGTTAATAGGCACATGTTATCATAAGCAATGGCTTCCCCACAGTTATCTCTCTCTCTCCACCTCATAATCTGGGAACTAGCATTGTTCTTTAGTAGTCTGGGATTTTTGTGATTTCTTCTAGATCCCTGAATACTCAATTAAACAGTCTTATGTGTAAATATGGACTCCTAAATTGTATTTAGTTCCTACCTCCAGATGTTTTAGGATAATTAGTCTTCTAACCTTACGTTTGTGGGCATTATGCCCCATTAATCAAATTTCTAGAGAAGTTTCTTACTAAGGCCAACACAACCTGCATGTTCAATGAGACAATTATATATGGAACAAAAGTACATCTGCAGTTTCAAGTTTCCACAAAAGGAGTCCCATTTTTAAAAAGCTTGGTTAAGTGTATCAGCTATAGACTCACTAATTTCAGATAAGTCATAAGACCTAATTAAATATTTAAAAATATATAAAGTCCAAAGCCACTTTTTGCTATCTTGTTTATGCTTCTCCACTTTTTTTCTGTAACAGGCTTTGAAATATGTAATGTTATTTCATTACAATCTTCTTGAAAATTGCAATTTGAATAATGATTTATAGTTATACTTTGAACAAACATGTATTATCACAGAATTAATAACTATTCATCTGTTTGGTGATGTCTTCAGTACTGTAAACTTAGAAATTCTTAGTTACTGCATTATACTTATGGAAAAAAAATTTTTCTTACATTACCTTTTTTAATATACTGAAGATTGAACCCAGTTTCTGGTACATGTTAGGCAAGTGCTCTACCATTAAGTGATAGTCCCAGCCTTATTATCTCTTTTTCTCAATATGTAAGAAGACCTAGGTAGAACTAAAATGACGGAATATGCCATTTTATAACATAAACATTTATAATATGTTTTGAAAGTAGCATCATTTATCATTTTATCCTATACCATCACTAGATTTACTTTTTTTGACAACTAAAGATACTGACATCAAAGATCATACTTTGAAATACATATTTTGCCTAAAAGGAGAGAAATTTCATACATTTCCCTATCAGCCAAATCTTTGGTATTCCTTGACATATCCAGGATGGCATATTTTAGCATATTGGTCACTCTTGATTTTGAGAAGTTGAGGTCAGTGCTCTGCCAGGGAGGTCTTTAGGACCATAACACAGAGCACTGATTAGTAGAGCTAGCCTCACAGAACTGAACATAGGACCCGGAAAAGAAAGAGCCAGCAAAGTTTGAAAAATGACCAGCCAGATCATCTATATTAGGTTTTGTTCTAGGTTCTCTAGGAAGAAAAATTCATAATATTCCTTTTCTGTCTACAAATAATTGAAAATTTAAATATTTGAGTCAATTTTTTTTTCAATTTTTAAAGTTATAACACAGTCACTGAATAATAATAATACAGTTACTTACAGTAACTTGAGAAAGTTAGTGTAATGATTCAGGATGGTATAAATAATATAAATACTTCTATGATAACAACTTTTCAGAACGTGTGCATTAGTATCTTTCCTTCAGGTTTAATTATCATCATAGTTGAGTACAGATATTGAGGGTCCTAATTTCTACAAGTGTCATCTTTCTACTGATTATCATAGGCATCTGCTTCCACTTGTAACTTGCCCAATGTGATTAATTAATATTAAACCAATTAATATTAGTTTAATTCATGTTAATTAATTAATAATGAACTGAGAATCAACAATGCATTAATCATTTTGAATGAACATGTAGCATTAAACCTAAAGGGTTTTGTTGGTCTGTGCTTCAATATTAACATAGTTCATTTTCCATAAAATATTTATTCTTATTAAATTGTCCCAGACCATTAATGTTGTCTAACCATTAGTATTTTCTAAGTTAAAAATAAAAGGAGTCAATGATAAAAATTTAAATTTGGTATGTGAGAATTATCTGTAACCTTCTACTTTTTATATGTCCTACACCATCTGCAGTCAATTAAGTGATTCCCAGGTGTTCACAGTAATTGCTTTAATGCAAGATTACATGTCACTTTAGGGGTCTTTAAATATTTATTATAAAACTCTCATCTACATTTTTCTCCATTTATTTAGGAAAAGAACATGCTGATGTTTAGTATGAATGAAAATAAGGTGATTTGACTTGTTGAATTATTTTGTGAATTAAATTTCATTTAAAAGACACTTTTTTATAAGTCAGAATTTCATGAAAGTAGAAAGGCATAACTAGGATACTGACTTAAATCTGAGCATAAAAATAAGTAACTATAATATGTGTCAAAGACATAAAAATATACAATCTGATGTCCTTCTGTAATTATTATTAAATATTAAGGAAAGAAATTAATCAGAAGATTCATTGACTGATTTCTTCCTCTAAAGGTAAAAAAGTAGTTTTTCACTTTTATGTGGGGAATAGGAAAGAACCATAGACACTCTAGCAAAATAGACTCATGTCATACATAAGAAGCCCAGAAGCTTGATCAAGTATACAGTTATTTACAGGTAGATCTAATAATAATTACAGCCATCCGTATATACATAATGCACACTGTTCTCCAGGGAGTGGTCTAAAAACCTTCATATATGAAACTTATTCAATTCTCATATGTGCTATTGGAGGTAAATACTCTTATCTTCCCAACAAAAGCCTGAAGAGGATGCCTGAGTGACTTGCAGAAGATTGTATAATTGGGAAGTGACAGAGCTGGTATCTAGTTGTCTTTTGAATCCATGCTATTAATTATAAAGGATATATGAATCCTAAAACCAGTTTCTGAGAAAATTATGATATCTAGGTGAAAATGTTCTCTACATTATTTTTATATTATACAAATTATATGGTTGCCCGCCTAATATTGTTATCAGTGCAAATTCATATATTTCCATGTTATAATAAATTTCATTAAACTTAGGTTCTGCTTTTTTAAATTTTCTATAATTAGTCATAACTAAATACTCATTCTAAAAATTGTGTTCTTTATCTGAGAGTATGAAATCTTGAATTATCTTAAATTTGTAGAACATTAAAAATTGTTCTAAATAGCATTTTGTGTATTATTTTTTCAATAGTGAATGGTTTCCTTTTAAATCATGAGATTTTTCTCACTGTTTAAATGACTCAAGTTATTTTGAGGTATGTTGTGTGAAATAAAATGTTAATATTTTAATTAGTTCTATGTATACAAACTCAGAAATATTTTGTTTTTTATTTTAAAAGCCATCCTAGTTTTGCATTTCAATACTATCCAGCTCTATGGAGAAATAAGCATGTGTATGCATGTGTCCTGGTTTTGGGGGGATATACTAATGTGGGCAGAGGAGCATCGATCCAGTAAGAGTCTTAGTTAGGGTATCAATTTATCATCAGTTAATGTTATTTCTGAATTGAAAAAAAATCAAGTCACAAGTAAACTCCTGTGGAAGTAAATATAGATTAAGAAATATTTAAAAGACCACATATCAGTTCCTGTAAGTAAGTTTTGATGTTTATCCCTGAATTACATTGAACCAAAATGTAGTTATGTTTTGCTGTACCCCTCTCAATTATTTTATATAACCCATATTTTGCTTTCATGTTCTCAGAATGCTTCAAAACATTTTCCCAGCATCGTAGTAGACCCAGTGTTCCATTTAGTGCAAGGTTTTTAAAAAATAGTGCACACTATATAATCCAATGTTAGGGTCTGTAAACAAGTCTGGATGGCGCCTGGCAAAATGCCAGAGGGAGTGGTTTGTGAAGTAAGGCCAACGAGCCATTAAGTGTGGAGATTCCTTATTGGTTGACTGATGTATCTAGTTTATGCTAATTAGATAAGCTGTGTGGAATGTATATATACCCCTCCTGTCCTACAATAAACGGCTCCCACTCCTGCTGTATCAATGTACACAAGTTGTTCGTCACCCCCCCCCCCCCCCAGTTATTTTGATGCAGCCAGACTGCGGCAATCCAGCACTCTTTATATTGTACTATATGTACATTTTGTTCAGTGTATATGAGGAAAATATGTTTTCCAAAAGATCATACTTAGTTCCTATAGAATAGTAAAATCATTTCAGTTTTAGTCATTTCCCTTCACAACTTACCACCAGAAAAGTCATTGTAGTTTAATTACTGTCTAGGATACAAAGATGTATTAATAGAAACTTTAAAAAGTTTATCTTCTTGTAAAATTACTATAGTTTAAAGTGATTATTTTGTGAGCCAGGTGTGGTGGTTCAGGTAATCCCAGAGGCTTGGGAGGCTGAGCCTTTATGATAGCAAGTTCAAAGCCAGCCTCAGCAAAGTTGAGGTGCTAAGCAACTCAGCGAGATCTTGTTTCTAGATAAAATACAAAATAGGGCTGGGAATGTGGCCCAGTGGTGGAGTGCCCCTGAGTTCAATCCACAGTAACTGCCCCTCAAAATTTTATTTTGTCACAAAATAGTGTATTAATTCAAAAAGAAAAAAAAAAGAAAAAATCGAAAGAAATATATCCTTTTTAAATTTTAATGCTTAATTTTTCTTATTTTTCTTATTAAGCAAATCTATGGTCATAAATTTTTCAAAAGTTCTTTTGTAAGTGTCTAGCTGATTGACAGTCCTAAGAAAAAGTTGACAACCAATTCTGGCACATATGACAGTTATCAACCCTACTTACTGACTTTGACTCCATCCTAAGTTCCCAGGGCAAAAAAAAAAAAAAACACAAGAACCTAAAGACCTCTAGAGAAACTAAAGTCAACCCTGCTGCAGGGGCTGACTATTATAGCTTTCTCTCCTATGAGGTTATTTAAACCTCCAAGTATAAATTTTGATAAAGAAAAATCTTGTACTAAATATAACTATCACTTTCTTTCATTTATTGCAAGTGACATTCCTTCTTATTGCTATACAGTCAAGCTTTTTAAAACCCTCCATTATTATAAGCATTTAATAACTACTGCAGAAAATCAAACAACTAAGAATTAAGGACTGTAATTAATGTTTTGTACAATTTGATTATGACATTTTTGATAAATGGAGAAGACACCATGAAAGATGAACAAATGATTTGGGCCATATAGTTACCAATTCCTAGGAACTAATTCATTCAGAATCCATTCTTCCAAATTTATTGAACCTTAAACAAGAAGAATAATGTTTAAATGGGATGCTGTTTAAACCATAAGATTGAAGTTTTAAGTACACTTTAAAAGCAAATTTGAGGACAAAGACACTCAAAATTTAGATGCCCAATCAGCCCTAATGTGTTACCAAGATGACTTTGGAAGTGGCATTGTGGAACTTGTTATGTTTATGTCACAGGACTACATACAGAGCCATTCTGGGCTTCTCCATATTGCCATTTGTAGAGGAAATTAAAATAAGAGGGGCTTCCTAAAAAGAAAAAATAGAAACAAAACTAATTCTACCTATTAAGACTATTATTATTTTTTCCAAGTTTACCCTCCTTTTTATATCCTCTAGCTATAGAATATTGATAAAAGTCATGAGAGGCCAATAGGCATTTAGACATTGTTTTATTATTTATTGTTTTATTAAAATATTTTTATGTTATAAATATCAAATATGCTATAATATAAAAATATATTTTATAATATAAGTAAAAACAGATTTACTAAACTATTTTAATAGTTTAGCCAAGTTTTTCATTACAAAGCAATCATTTTACTGACATTAAAATTTATGTTTTTAAATTACCAATAAAGTATTTTAAGCCTCTTAAAGGTCAATCAGATTATTGGCAAATAAATGATAACTAACTATATTGTGGGAAATATTACATTTTTAGTAAATCCTATTACTACATTGCTAAGTATTACTATTATTGGTGTTACAAACTAAGTTTATATCAAAACTACACAAAAACATTTTAGTGGTACTACCCTAGAAATTAGTTTTATTCTATATATCATATTGTAGCAGTTTTCTAAAATAATAAGAGAAGCTTTGCAAAGATGGTTCATAATTCACATTTTTATCCATATTATTTGATGGAAAATTATGCAAAACAGTATCATGTTATCAACACATGTGAACATAAAAACAGCTAAAATCACAAACCAGTTTTGCCACCTATATAAAAAAAGGAATATTCTGCTAACAAATGTAGTAATTATAGATCAAATAATAGAAAAATTTGACCTGGAGAATGATTCTGAGACTTGTTTAAGAAAATTCTTGCTTTTTCTTCAGGGAGTCTGACCTCTTGGGATGTTGTACTGTCTTTAACCACTTCTCAACCAACAATCTCTTTCCTTTCTTTCAGCTTTATTCTAAGAAGAGAAAGTTGGAGGAAGAAACTTAAGTTCATTAATCTCCTCCAAAATTATGAAGGCCATGAAAAATTAGAATCTTAGATTTAATGGGAAGTCTAGAACTTATAAGTCTACAAAAACATTTGTCGAATTGATTTTTTTTTTACCCAAAGTCTAAAAAGTTTAAGATTTAGTTTGATTATATATGAGCAGTCAGGTATACATGAAATCTTGTCTGTACATTTATTGGATGAATATAATTTGGTTTCATTTCCTGAGAGTGAGTCCAGATAAGAATGAGCACACTGCCTGCTTTGTGCCTGGATTGTGCATATCTCTGTGAACTCAGATGAACTCAGAAAGATGAACAAAAGAGAAGGATAGAAAGAGAAGGATACCAGAAAAATGAATATTTATTTTGCTGAAATCTCTTACATATAACTTTGAAGACAAAATGGAACAAGTAGATACTGAAAAGAAAAGATTTTTGTTTCCCATATATAATGAGAATAAAATCTCATTATGCTTTTCTAATAGTAATTGACATATAGGTAGACTTTAGAATTGTTTTACTTAGAACATGAAGTATATCTGAAATTATTATTCAAAATTCTTGTTCATAATTGTCAATTATGTAATTAAAAAAAAATATTACATTTTAAGACATTATATTTTATTAAAATATTTTATTAAAATATTATATTTTAAATATTACAAAACATATTGTAATATTTTAAATATTGACAAATCACTATGGGCAAGAATAGTATCACATCTAAATAATAAGTATACATCCTTAAACAAAATTTGAAAGAAAAAAAACAAGGATAAAATATTTATTTTATATCACACAATTACAATTAGTCTCTAAAAATGAAGGTTGTCTAACTACACTGTGTGAATTCATCCAATTATATATTTAAATTTTACATAAGGTATATTTATCATTTCATTATTCAAGTTTCCACACATCTTATATATTATCTGTGATGTTTTTATGACATATCCCTGTAATAATATTAAAATATAACATATAATTTAACTACTGTCTCAATTATACATAAAACAGACAAACAAAAAATCATGAAAGGTCTCAAAAATACCGATACACTTGTGATTTAAATCACACCAACAGTTTCAATTACCGTATCAAATCAATGCCAAATTCAATATAATACTACCTGCCCTTTGAAGATGCTGAAATTATTTCTATTATTATAACAGTCAACCTGTCAGTATCCCTATTTTAGAGATGAGAAACTGAGTCTTCAAGAGATAAATTGTGTTGCTGCTCATCCAACTATTAAATAGCCCCCTATGGTTTGACTTCAAATGTGAATAAATAATCTTCTCAGCCCAGCCCTAGTCTCCCTCTTCTTTTGATCTGTTTATTGAAAAATGCAAGGCAGTGAGAGACATAATTCAACAATGCTACATTCAGAGGACCAGTTTTTAGATTAAGCTCACAAGAAGTATACATGTACCAGCATTAACTTATTAATTTGCTGCTTTTAAAGCTGTTTAACATTTCTCTCCCTCTCCTCTTTTTTTTTATTTGGTAAGTATTATTATTACAATAAATCAGTTTGGAAAGTGGACTAAAAAACAAACACAATATATCGTTTATATTTCTTTCAGGAAAACATCCAGTGAAATGCAAAGGGCATCTTATTACAATTCCTATAATCAACACAGTTTTGCTCTATCTTCAGGGATTATGCAGCTATTATGTCTGACAGTGGACTTGGGTACATAGTCTTTTGTGGTTATTTTGCATTTTGACATTTCCACTAAGGACTTTTTTTATATGAAGAAATGAAAGCAAAAGACAGTTTTATGTTGTGGAGAGTTCTCAAATTTAAGAAAATTATGATATCAGGCAAATTGCCTGTTGTAGGCTTCTTTCTTTTGGCTTGTGTATGCAGTTCAAAAATAACAATCACAAATTTGTGTTAACATTAAAATTGAGGAACTGATGTTCTGAATCAGATCTGCATCCATAGCATATTTCTTTTCTATAATTTTTAATCAATTTGCTTGGGGCTCACCTTTATAGCTGATATATCTTTACTTATAACAAAATCTTATGTAGTGATAGCAATTAAAAGATGTCTAATGACAAACTTTAATGAAGTAAAAAATATTCAAACTAAAATTAAATTTTTATAAATGAAATGCAATTAGAGTTTTAGAAAACACATATATAAAAAGTTTCCTTTTTGACTTCATTAAAACAAATAACAAAAATATTTCATATAAATACAAAAGAAATAGACACAATAAAAATTCGTGGTTGTAAATATCACATTTTAAATGTCATATTTTTCATATTTTAACTAGAAATAATGAAATCATGCATTTATATGTAAAAGACAATTAAGTTTTCATTAACATAAAATTAACCCAGTCCTCAAAATTGTCAATTACATTTTTCTCACTCTCTCTCCATATAAATATGATACAGATCAACAGAATTATAATATAGGTAAATAGATATAGGTATGCAAATAAAGATAGACAATGTTAGGTAATGTCACAGAACCCATATAGTGTTCTAAAATTACTTCAGCATCTATATGCAAATCAAATCTGTGTATAATTTTACATAGTTGCAACTGACTTTTTATCTATCATTTATAAAAATGGAGTTCAATAACAATAATATAAGTTTTGTTAAAATATGAATCTCTAAATTAAAATGTATTTGAAAATGTAAGAAAACTTAATTTTTTACCTTAATATAACTTCTGTCCTAAAATCCTTACTATATAGTTAATTTCAACAAAAAATTTCAAGTAATTGATAAACATTAATATTTATTATACTTCATAATTATATGATTTCTAATTTATATAAGCACTTAATATTAGAAAATTATTTATCTAAAACAAAGGATACATAGACCTCATGATATTATATACTAGTCCACATGTTTTTAAGGTGTATTTATTATAGTTTAATATGAGTTATGAAAATATTTTTTATGAAAATGGTGCATTTCATATTTTAGGAAAAATGACCAGCAGAACAAATGTAATCCAGTCCCACAATAACAAATTGTCAAGAATAATTACTAAATAAAGTAAACCATTACTAGTCTATGGCACATAAAATCATGTACAAGATAACTGGGCTGTGAAATTACATACTAAAAAATTAGCATACTTTTACTTTTTCCAAATTAAATGGGATAAAAATTTAAAAATAATTTTTACCCCAAAACACTCACCTACTGTCAGCTGTCCAGTTAACTGCCCCATGTGATTTCTTGCATTCACTGTTACATTCCTGTCAGACTGTAAGACCAGTGGGCTATCCTGGGAAACATGTATAAAATAAATAAATCAAATAGAAAATATCACCATAGTCAAACACATATGAAATTATACTGTATTTCTGTGCAATCAAAATCCTGTTTTAAAATATTAGGTAGTTGTTTTTATATTTCAAACATTGGTTGAACAATACAAAAGAAATGAGTGCCTCATAGTAATTTCTATGTAGAACATGAATGTTTTTCTTTTTATCGGAGGGCATTAACTATAAGATGCAAGCATTTCCAACTCTACTGATTATTGTGAGTCAAAAGGAGAGCACCTCTCTTGTTTCTCTCTCCCAGTGGCATATGATTCTGGCTGCACAGACATTCTATATCCAATCCCAATGGGGATGTCCCTTTTATAGGTTTAACTTGCAGTTTTCAGAACCAGCTTAAAAAACAGACCCTTAAAATTACCTTATCTGATGACTGTCACTGTGGATTCACTTAATTCTCAAATTTCAAAAATTCCATATATTTTGTTTAAAGCCTGTATTACTGGCGTTGTGTTTGTTTTATTTCATTGTTTCTCTCCTTTTTTTCCACTTGATTATATAACAAGAGGAAACATCCATGTGACAAGGACCATGGCAGTCACATGTATACAGTTACATACCCAATACTTAATATACTGCTGAAGGAAAGCATTTGTTAGGGGTTTAATGGGTGGCTAAAAAGTCTATATAAAAAAATTGATACTCCCTTGTTCATATACCTCATGTGTAAATGCTCATGAATCATAGAATGATTTAAATAAGAAGGTCTGGAGAAAATAAGATGCTTGCATAGGAGATTTTCTATTGGGTTATTTAATTCTGCTTAGTTGTTGACTTGTATCACTAATTGAGCCCTTAATAGTAAAATTATTGAAAGGCAATCCCTAGGAGATTTTATATTGAGCTTTCTCCATCGTTTCCCTCACGCAAATAACTTACAATTACCCATTCTTTCATTTTTTATGCTAAAATATAAGTAGGGTAATCATTTATAAATTGTTCATTCATTCATCCAATAAATATTTATTGAATACTCACTATGCACAAGGTAGCTTTCTAGAGGTTGAGGCATTTTGGTGATCAAAATATAGAAAAATACCTGCCCTCATAGAACTGGCTTTTAGATATTGAAACTCTGTAAAAATCTCTCCTGATACCACCCTCACACTGGAGCACTCTAGTCACTTCTACACTGATGCTGTTTATACAAGTGGTTTATATACAAACCATACAAAAAGTCTTTCAAGATGAGGATTTGGAATTTGTGATTGGCTACACATAGGAGGATTTTATGGACTTTTTCCTAAAGCTACTCTGGGTCCTTATGACCAGATGCAAAGAGATCAGCAAAGACATGCATACACACACACACACACACACACACACACACACACACACATTCATGCATATATTCTTGTGCCTACATGCACAATGCACACATTTTCTTTCAAAAGTGAATTTTGCTAGTATGCACCATCTAAGACTTGAGTTCTAAAAGTAAGTTTCCATGGCATGAAGAGTATATTCATTCTTTCAATGCATTTGTGCTAAAACCAACTATAGTTAATGTTATTCTCTTCATGTATTTTATCACAAGTCAGTTTCTTCTGCCACAAGTCAAAAGTTTTGTTTCTGCATTAAAAAAATTATCTAGTTTTTTTCATAAGTTCATCTATATATATCTGACATTCAAGTTTTAAAATATCTGAAGTATTTTAAATTAATTCTATCATTCATTTTAAGTGATATGAAAATGCAAATTTCTGTTTACAGTAGAGACTGTTGACTAAGTAAGTACTGTTTGCAAACAGCTATCTTATACCCAGTAAGAACACTGCTATCTCTAATAAGGACATGAAGATGTTTTGTGAAGACACATAAATGCACATAAAAGATTGTATTTAATGTTTACAAAATTCAAACGATGCATTTTATAAAGTAGCTATAAATTCAATAAAATTTATCTGAATGTAAGAAATAAGAACTCTACAAAGCACCACATGGTTCAAAAACTTCTTTAAAAAATTATATTAATTAAATTTTAATTTATCTGCTTTCAATATTTAAATAGTAAAACATACATGACAGTTTAGATTTTTTAATTGATGAGGTTATATATTTTCACTTGAATTACTATACATATTAAACATAAATTTCTGTGAACTTCAGCAAAAATAACAGCAGAAACATCAGTATGTATAATTTACAAAATATGTAAGGATCTTACAAGAATTATTGCTATATTAAATATGTTAAGATCCAAGAAAAGTCAATTTTAAAAAGCAATAGGCCTTTCATCTGATTTAATAGAAAAACAGTCTTGGTTAGAATTGAAACTTTAATCACTGTGCTTCTTGTTTACACGATATCAATTCATTTTTACTCGAACCATAGGGATCCTATTGAAGTTCTATCCCTGGCAAGCTTCCCTTCTCTTTGACATTATTCCACTAAATTTCCTCTTGGAATTAAATTTTTATATCCAGATTAAAATTTTACTATGATAGCACTAGCAATCTCTTTACTTACTAAAACTATAAACAGAGCTATCAGTGATAATGAGAAATTCTCTACATTGTATTCATGCGAACAAAATTATATTATTATGCTATATTGATTTGTTAAAATGTGATCCACTGAATTGAACCAAAAACAAGTAACTGTGATAAACAAAGTCAATGCATATGACTGCATCACTTTCACTGACACGACATGTGGTCCTTTTGCATACACACACATGCGCGCGCGCGCGCGCACACGTATGTATCAACAGAGTGATTTGCTGGGGATGTGGCTCAAGCGGTAGCGCGCTTGCCTGGCATGCGTGCGGCCCGGGTTCGATCCTCAGCACCACATACCAACAAAGATGTTGTGTCCGCTGATAACTAAAAAATAAATATTAAAAAATTCTCTCTCTTTCTCTCTCTGTCTCTCTCTCTTAAAAAAAAAAAAAAAAAAAAAAACAGAGTGATCTTAGAACCATATTTGATATTTGGGCATTAGAACCATTGCTCATTTATCTTAGGTACAACACAATGACCTTTTATACAACAGGTACTCAATCCTAATCCAAATGCATGTATGTGATAAACTAAGTATAAAGAAAATGATAGCAATTTCAACAGTCATCTAATGCAGATATAATCCAAGGCAATGTGTAAGTTTGATACCAAACATATTTCTACAAGAATCAATACTAAAATACTATCACTTGCCAAAGATATTGGTATCTAAAAATGTTTTTCTTAAAGAATTGAATACTCACTAGGCTTTTATCATGTGTTTATTTCTTTAAATGCCTCCATTGATAAAATTACCACTAATTTAATACTTTCTACTCTCTTTATATTCCTTCTTTATATTCATTTGTATTGTATTCCATGTGCCAAAACTTACAATGCTAGTATCTAGTTCTAACATTTAAAAATACATACTAGTACCCTCATATGGTTTATCCTTGCTGAGAACATAAAGTAGAGAAAGCTATTTTGTGATATTTTGTCATGGAGTAGAGACAAGATGTGCAAGTTCTGTAAAGATAAGGTAAGTGAATAGTTGGCATGTTATTCTACACAATATACTAGTAAAATTTAAAAATGTGTTTTTCTTTTTTATGGTGAAAAAAAATCTTTGTATTCAAATATCTATTTCCAAATTAAGAAATCCCCCATAACAGAAATAAAGTACTCTAGAGTCTTCTGGAGCTGACAGCACTGTGGCTTTCATCCTAACAGCATTCCTGCCTACTTTTGTACTCTTGAGAGAAAGCAGGCAGAAGAGTCAGTGGGAAGGAAGGGGTGGTATTCAGGGGCCCCTTTGTTCACATTTTTCATGTGGCCATGCAGGTCCCTTTGCTAGTGGTTATGGAAAAATCATGACCTGTGATTTTCTTCTCCCCTTAATATTTTTGAGATAGGTTGTGCAAGTAATGAAGGAAAAATAATTCATCATATTTATATTTTCTCCACCTGTCTTTATCACAAATATTTCTTAAGTATCTATGATGTATCCAGCTCTCTGCAAGCCACTGCATGCCAAAGAGAATCAAGAAAGACAGACTTTCTTCTCTTAGGGAATTCAGAAACCGTTTGGCCACATAGACAATAAACAAGAAAGTTAAGCAAACAAAGAATGCTAGCAATAACAGGTTGCTGTGACAGAGATGTCTTTACAAACATATTAGTTTTATTGATGAGATGACCTAAGTATTACAGGCATATAAGAAATTCAGTTCCAAGTCATTATTCTTGCCAGCTTACCTATTATGTCCTGGTAGAAATAGCAGTATAAAGAATAGCAGATAGCATTGCCACTTGTCAATGACAGACATTCTAAATCATTTACATATATAAGTTCATCTACTTGTGAACCTAAACATATACCACCATATAGGATCAATAATGAAGTGATAGAAAGACAAAGAACGGACCTTCCCTGGTTATTTGAGCCCATGTCCTTGGCCTGTCAAATACTAGCTGTTTGACTAGGCTAGTCACCCACATTTCTGTTCCACAGTTTCTTCATCAGTAAGATAGGGTTAAATACATAATTTGTGGGCTTGTTAAGAGAATTAATGAGACAAAATATATGAAATGCTTAGATCAGTGTCTAATCTGTGTTGGGAGTACTGTTAGTTTTGCTTTGTTACTTATTCCTCATTACAACTGTGGTGCTTCATTAATAATAGTAAAAGAAACAGTCTCTTCTGTTTTACAGCTGAAGAAACTGTAACACTGAGAATTAAAGTCACTTCCAAATCACATAGCTAATAAAAGACAGAGGCAATGTTAGAACACACCAATTTTTGTCTACTCTTCCCTGTCATCCACCCCCCATGAGATACTGACTCTCTTTGGGATCATTTATTTGTAGGTTTTCTAAAATGTCTAAACAAAATCTAAAAATGAATAAAAATTAAATTCATCAGAATATACTTTGAAGTCTTGTTCAGTATTCCAGTCCCTAAAAGACAACCATACCCACAAATATATACACACACACACACACTCCATATTGCCATCATTTATATTTTGATATCATAGCACAGTTTGCTCTGTTTTACTGTGTCTTCTAGGGTTTTGGATAAAGATGTTCTTATGCAATATCCTGCACTCTTATGCAATATCCTGCATTATCCTATGTCTATGCATCTTAGAAGGTTGTAACCTATACAAATCATGTTAGTTAGTTCCCTAGAATATCATTAATTAATGATGCATTTTGTCAGTGCAGATTTTGTGAATCTGATATACCCTTAATTGAATTTATAGGATTTTACTAGGTAAATTTTCTTCCCTTCACAGATACAAATTATAGGGTTTTTTTTTTTCAATTATCTTCAAATCCTCTAAATTTCCAGTCAGCTATTTGAGAAGTGTGTGTTATGTACACCTTTCTTTGTCTTTCCTGTGTCTACTGAATGATAAACCAGAAACTCACTTCACAATAGCTCCTTCCTGCTCACATTGTTTTTAATCCAGTGTTAGTTTTATAAAACATTCTCAAATAAAAAAAATATTGGTGTGCTTGAATTTAAGAATTAAATTGAAAAAAAATGAATTTAAAAAATAAAATATTCACTGATTTTTTTTCATTCCTGGCTTGGAAAAATTTCACATTTGAACATATAATATGATCCAATTTTACTTTTCTAGCTTCATTCCACACTACCTTCTCTTGCAAGTGTTACCCCAAATTTCCATCTTTCTCAAATATATACCACTTCTATTTATCCTCACCTTTTGCATCTGATGCTTGAAATTCATATCCATTTCTCTTCTTTTGTGGTAAAATTACAGGCATTTTCAAGACCCAAATCAAAGATATGTTCTAGTAAAGTCTTCCTTTCCCACCAGAGATAGAATTCAGCTGCCAGCCTCCACTTCCTTAAATAGTCTATGTTGATGTCTATTACAGGCCTTTTATCTTGTTTGCTTTAACCAGTCACTTGCTAGTGTCTTCCATTTGTTTGGACTATTCTGGGAAACATAGTGTTGTTGTCATGCCCTTTTTCCTGTGCAGACTTTTGAAAGCATAGTTTGTGTCATGCTTGACATATAATTTATTGTCAATAAATGCATGTCGACTGAGTGAAAACTAAGCACATTTACAACATAATGTTCCCAGACTACCTGTGTTCATCTAGATTTGTGTTCATGTCACAGAGCATTTATAGAGCTCTTTCAACTTCCTCTCTTTCTCCCTCTTTTCCCAGAGCAAGAATTCTAAAAAGTCACTAAAGTGGAACAAGTCATTTCATATTATTATTTTTTTAATGTGGTCTGAGGATGGTACCCAGTGCCTCATGCATGCCAGGCAAGTACTCAACCACTGAGCTACAACCCCAGCCCTCATCTCACATTATGATTTAATTTATATTCATCATCTCTCTGCCCAAGGCACCCACTTCATTCCTTCCTTTAATTATTTGACCTACTTAAGAACCTGCAAAACAGGTAATTGTTTTACAGATCTTTGGTTGATAAAAATATCACATGAAATTTCATTTCCTTCTGATTACGAATCATTTAAATATTGAAATTTTTATTTTCAAATTAGAAATGTTGATCATGAGAGAATATGTTAACCTGATTTCTTAAATTCCCAATGTTTGCATTCTAACTTGAACATGAAGTAGTGCAGGAAAGGGATAGTATTAATGTCAAATCAACTTTGGTGCATTCCTATGCCGATACTTGTATTGAGAATCTCCCACTCTGGTTCTTTTTCTGTTATAAATTATCTAGTCATGGAGGCCACTGCTAGGAATGTCTTCTGAGAATGTTCTATAACTTTGAATGTCCTTCTTACTCCTGCCTGCCTCTTAAATATGTTACAGGAATCAGGGGAATATATAATCCTCCTCCTGAAGTCCTCTGTATCCCAATTACTATTAATGACATGCATCTATAATTATGCTACAAGGAGAAGGTTTACACTTGGCATTCCATGTATAGGGAATCCTTGGTAGCCAGCCACTTCCTATATTAAATGCCACAATTCAAATTGTAGTCATAGTAGGCTTAGGAAATGAATGCTTCTAGAATAAGTATCCTTAAAGGGAAAAATACTATGTCAACCTTAAGTAATAAAGATCCAAACAAGATGAAACTAGGACTGTTTAAATCAGATGATCAAAATTTCCTAAGATGCTTCTCTTTCTGTCAGACAATATTTGCAACACCAGAGATATGTCCTCCTAGTTTATCTCCACTTCAGGTTGTATCTCCACTTCAGGTTGGGTCCCTACGTTTCCTCTCCAGCTGCCCCTTAGGTCTTTCTCCAGGTTGACCCTGCCCCCACACTAACCCCAGAGTGCTCATTCTATTCATTCTGACTGTGGCTACTCTGTGCCCAGACAGGATGCTCAGTAAGGGAGGCTAGTTGAGATTTGCCCCAGCTGGTGGGATACAGGAGATTGACCCTTGTCTAGATAGGATATATAGACTTGAAGAGCAGAAGGAAATTTTAAAGTAAAAGTGAAAATCTTCTACAAAGAATGAGATGGAAAATTAAACTAAATCTTCAGATTTGATGCAAATGACTAAGACAAAGTAAGGTCTTTCTGCCATTCAATGAGTTATTCAGACAATTTATATGCCCTTAAAAATAAATTTTAGGTCCTTGGCCCATTTGTTGATTGGGTTATTTGTTATCTTATTGTCTAATTTTTTGAGTTCTTTGTATACTCTGGATATTAGGGCTCTATCTGAAGTGTGTGGAGTAAAGATTTGTTCCCAGGATGTAGGCTCCCTGTTTACCTCTCTTATTGTTTCTTTTGCTGAGAAAAAACTTTTTAGTTTGAGTAAGTCCCATTTGTTGATTCTATTTGTTAACTCTTGCGCTATGGGTGTCCTATGGAGGAATTTGGAGCCCCACCCCACAGTATGTAGATCATAGCCAACTTTTTCTTCTATCAGACGCCATGTCTCTGATTTAATATCAAGCTCCTTGATCCATTTTGAGTTAACTTTTGTGCATGGCGAGAAATAACCCAATCAACAAATGGGCCAAGGACCTGAACAGACACTTCTCAGAGGAGGACATACAATCAATTAATAAGTACATGAAAAAATGCTCACCATTGCTAGCAGTCAGAGAAATGCAAATCGAAACCACCCTAAGATACCATCTCACTCCAGTAAGATTGGCAGCCATTATGAAGTCCAACAACAAGTGCTGGAGAGGATGCGGGAAAAGGGTACACTTGTTCATTGTTGGTGGGACTGCAAATTGGTGCAGCCAATTTGGAAAGCAGTATGGAGATTTCTTGGAAAGCTGGGAATGGAACCACCATTTGACTCAGCTATTCCCCTTCTCGGTCTATTCCCTAAAGACCTAAAAAGAGCATGCTACATGGACACTGCTACATCGATGTTCATAGCAGCACAATTCACGATAGCAAGATTGTGGAACCAACCTAGATGCCCTTCAATAGATGAATGGATAAAAAAATGTGGCATTTATACACAATGGAGTATTACTCTGCATTAAAAAATGACAAAATCATAGAATTTGGAGGGAAATGGATGGCATTAGAGCAGATTATGCTAAGTGAAGCTAGCCAATCCTTAAAAAACAAATGCCAAATGACTGCTTTGATATAAGGGGAGTAACCAAGGACAGGGTAGGGACGAAGAGCTTGAGAAGAAGATTAACATTAAACAGGGATGAGAGGTGGGAGGGAAAGGGAGTGAGAAGGGAAATCGCATGGAAATGGAAGGTGATCCTCAGGGTTTTACAAAATTACATATAAGAGGAAATGAGGGGTAAGAGAAGAATAATACAAGTGGAAGAAATGATTTACAGTAGAGGGGGTAGAGAGAGAAAAGGGGAGGGGAGGGGAGGGGAGGGGGGATAGTAGAGAATAGGATAGGCAGCAGAATACATCAGACACTAGAATGGCAATATGTAAATCAATGGAAGTGTAACTGATGTGATACAGCAATCTGTATACGGGGTAAAAATGGGAGTTCATAATCCACTTGAATCAAACTGTGAAATATGATATATTAAGAACTATGTAATGTTTTGAACAACCAACAATAAAAAAGGTAAAAAAAATAAATAAATTTTAAAGGAAAGTAATTCCTTTAACTTACTTGCTTATATGCATCAAAGATAAATGCTAAAGTAGCATTTTAAAACAAAATGCCTCTTTATGTCTGTAAAATGGTACTCAAAGGCCTTGGTAAAAATGCAATGGATGAGGTGTGTGAAAGACTTGCAAAATTTTTTGGAATTATTAGCTACCCTAAACTGTCTGTACTGGGAATTTAACCCAGGGACAATTTACCACTGAGTTATGTTCCCAACTCTTTTTTATAATTTATTTGGAAACAAGAACTCTCTAAGTTGCCTAGAGCACAGTGACCAAGTTAGTGAGACTTTCCTCAAACTTGGTATAGTCCTGCCTCTGCCTCCAGAGTCACTACCTTGATCTCAAATTAGTAAATACTAATGGTGATTTGGATGATAATGATATTGATGATGGTAATGATAATGACATGAGTGTGTGCTTTTGTATGTAATAGAGTTTAAGAGAGAAAGAGAAAATTGGAGATGTGTATTTGCATGTGAAATAGACTTCATGGTATGTGACAGAAATTAATAAGGAAAAATTTAATCTTGCTTGAAATTGGTACTTCAGAAACAGTAAGAGATCTAAGGATTCTAAAATTTAAAAATAACAACATATTTAAACAAGAAATTCAACTGTGTCAAATAAAATATATATTCTTCTTCAGAAATCTCTAATACGTGGTAAGGAAATGAGACAAAAGAAAATTATTTTGGATTACTTTTCCTTAAAAATATTTTCATTCATTCCAATTAAGTTTCCTCTACTTGAAATCTCCTTTTTTTTTCTTTCTCTTAAAATCTAGTTGGCTTATTAAAAGATTGAAATATCCAAAGACATTAAGAGCACATTTTTAGATTACTTCATGTTTGTAGGTATACTGTGACTTAATTCATGGAAGAGAAGATGAGGAAAACAGAAATGTATTATTTATTACAAACATTTTTCCATAATGGCAAAACTAATGGAATTGCAAAATATGAAATAAAGTAATAAACAATTGGTTATAAAAGCAAATAAATACAACATGGTTATATTACCTGTGATGGTTAATTTTATGGGTGGATTTGGGCCATAGAGTTCACAAATATTTGGTTAAATATTATTTTGTGTGTTGTCTGTGAGGGCAATTTTCAATGAGATTTATGTTTGATTCAGTAAATTACTAAATTACTCTCCACAATGTGGCATCATTAAATTCACTGAAGCCCTGAATACACTAAAAAGGCAGAGTGTCCCTTCCTACCCTTCACATGGGACATTGGTCTTCTCTCACTTTGGAACTTACACTAGAACTTGTACCATAGGCCTTTTCTGAGTTTTATGCCTTCAGATGCAGTTTATAACTACATCATTAGCTTTCTGATTTCTTATGCTCCATTAACTCTGTGAGATAATTCTCTAAATTTAATCTCTTTATATATAGGTTGTTTCTCCAGAGAGCACAGATTAATTCAGTTCCCATATTAATTACTAAAGAAACATGATAAAAAGTATGAATTTTGAGCAACAATCAGATCCTATAAAAAAAATTAGTGTCCCTTGTAACTGACACTATGTGAATTTCTGTGCTTTGAAGTATTTCGTTAATTGCAGTTATACATTACCTTTATCTCACAATATGAAGAAAAAAATAGAAATTATCCCTTTTTCAACTTTCATGAATATTGCTACAAAAATTAGTGGCAATTCTTATACTTTTCTTCCTCAATTAAGTAAATGGAGTGGGGCTGGGAGTATTCATGAAGTTACTTCTTCAAATGACTGCAGAAAGGTCAAAATTCTAATTTATTTTCACACTTTTACAAGTCAAGCCCCTAAACCTTCTTCCATGAAAATCTAATGATGACAATTTGGGTACCGAAGAAATATAAAGTGAATTTTACTTTATTTTTTTCTTTATCAAAATAAGCTATAGTATCTGAGCTCAACAAACATTGAGAATATGTCATATCAAATAGTATATGGCATGGCTAGGGAGATTACCTCAATGCTTAGGAATCTGTAATTTGTACATGCAAATCTCTGTAGATCTTTCTAAATGCAGATTCAGGAATAAGCCTAAGATTCTGTATTTGTAAGAATGTTCATGTGTTGGTCTACATGTGACTTTGAGTGACACTGATAAACACTAAGTGAGAGAGGCACATTAACACAGTTTTTTCCCCCTACTTCCTTTTGTTTCAGCTAAAGTTTTATGTAGGAACTTATGAAGACACAGTCATGATCTCTAAGTTCACTGAAGCATCTAAAGTTAATTTTTGGGTTCCTAGAGAAGACTTTTCTCATTATGATATTGAATTGATCATGCCCAGAAGAGTTCATATCCGCCATGTTTGAATGTTCCTGTCAGCTATTTTAATCTTTTACCAGGTACTCTCTGACCTTGAGCTGACCATGCCCCCAAATGCCTGTCCTAAAGTGAGAATATTTAGGAATGTGCCTGCTCCTAAAATGATTATGCATAGGTTACCAAAATAAAATGCCCTTGCTTCCTTTGTTCTGAAAGAGCATGGCTTAAGAGATAACTCCAGTGCTCTTCTTACTCATTGCAGCTAATGAATCTGTCTCCATTCTGTCATCTTCTGGTCCTGCTAATTGGTTTAGCACTAATCAAAAAACAAACTCTTTGAATTCAGTTACAGTATGGCTGACTTTCTGTAAGATTAGCCACAGATATCTGAAAAGTTCCCTCCAAGAAATGTGATATCTATAACATGGTCTGAATCCATAAATTAAGTAGAAAATTGCAACTTTCTCAATAAAAGTAATTTTGAAATATTCCCATAGCATGCCAAGCCCATGGCAAAACTACAAATCTCCAAATTAAGATATTTGCCCTTAATGTCCTATTTGTAATGGAAAAGGCTGCTCAAAAAAATGTGTCCACTTTTTCCTTAATACACAGCACTCAGACATTTGTAGCTTTTCTTTTTGTAAATTTTAATTAAATTTATCTTAACTGATAAAAAACATAAAAATTGTATATTAATATGGTACTTTTTGATGTTTATATATTAATATACATATACACACATTGTACAATGTTTAAATCAAATTAAACATATCTAAGTCTTTCATCATTTCTTTGTGGTAAAAACTTTCAAAATTCTTTATTATAGCTTTTTGAAAAGTATAGTACCTAATTCTCATATAGAGTGATCCTATTGTGACATACCACACCAGGACTTCTTTATCTTATTTAATTGTAACAGTATCCATTGATCTACTTTTCCCCATCCCTTCCTTTCCCTTCTGTTCCAGTCTCTTGTAACCACAATTATACTCCCAACCCCTATGAGATCAATGTTTTTATATTCCCCATATGAGACCATGAGGTATTTGTCTTTTTGTGTCTGATTTGTCATTCAGCATAATAATCTCCATCTTCTTCCATTTTATTACAAATCATAAGATTTCATTACTTTTTATGGATCAATAGGTCTCCATTGTGTATACATGCCACATTTTCTTTATCCATTTATTGCCTGGTAAACACCTAGGAAGTTTTTATTTCTTAGCTATTATGTATGGGCAGCAATGGACTTCAGATGTCTCAACAAACTGATTTAATTTTTTTTTTTGGATATGTACCCAGTAATGTGATTGCTGGATCATATATTAGTTCTATTTTTAATTAATGTCCATACTGTTTTTCCATAATGGCTGCGATAACTTACTTTCCCACCAATGATGTGTGACCATTTCCTTTTCTTAACATGTTCACAAAGCACTGTTATCTTTTTTTTTAAGAGAGAGTGAGAGAGGAGAGAGAGAGAGAGAGAGAGAGAGAGAGAGAGAGAGAGAGAGAGAGAGAGAGAGAATTTTTAATATTTATTTTTAGTTCTCGGCGGACACAACATCTTTGTTGGTATGTGGTGCTGAGGCTCGAACCCCGGCCGCACGCATGCCAGGCGAGCGCGCTACCGCTTGAGCCACATCCCCAGCCCCAAGCACTGTTATCTTTAGTCTTTCTAACAACCATCTTGTAGGCAAGCTTGATTATAGATTAAAGACATAATTGATAATATGGAAAGAAAGGCCTAGGTTATACAAACCTACTGCCTTCTTCATCTGGGGCCCTAGAATGTCATGGAACCACACATGGAAAGAATCATTCTCTAAAGGTCTTCCTGGGTCAGTTGTCACCATTTTTAGCAACAACCCTGGATGGTAGAATAAGAGATTGTTTTTGTATTTGAGCCAACCAGTGAGATACCAGAAATGTTTGTTGTAGAAATTTGCCTACCCTGATAGTATATCCTTTGTTCTCCTCTGTAAGGAGATGAATGTCTCAGTGTTTCTTATACCCCAAAGCCCCCACATTTCAGTGCCCTTACAAGTCTTCCTGTACTATCTCATGAGTTCTCCATATTCCCCACTCTTTAATCATGCTGACTTTTCTCATAACACTGATAAGATTTCAAATCCAGTCAAGCTAAAGATGGATCTATTAAAGAACATATTCTAAAGTGATGATATGTAGCAATACATTTCTCTCTTGGGGTAATTAATTAAAAAAAAGGTTTCATTTAGAGTCAGGATTAGTACATTTGTTTTTTTTTTCTTCTTTTTTTTTTATTGGATGTTCACAACATTACAAAGCTCTTGACAAATCATATTTCATACATTAGAATCAAGTTGGTTATGAACTCCCATTTTTACCCCAAATACAGATTGCAGAATCACATCGGTTACACATCACATTTTTACATACTGCCATATTAGTGACTGTTGTATTCTGCTACCTTTCCTATCCTCTACTATCCCCCCTCCCCTCCCCTCCCATCTTCTCTCTCTACCCCATCTACTGTAATTCATTTCCCTCCATGTTTGTTATCCCATTCCCCTCATAACCTCTTATATATAATTTTGTAAAACAATGAGGGTCTCCCTCCATTTCCATGTGATTTCCCTTTTTTTTCCCTTTCCCTCCCACTAGAGCAGATTATTCTTAGTGAAGCTAGCCAATCCCTAAAAAATAAATACCAAATGTCTTCTTTGATATAATGAGAGCAACTAAGAACAGAACAGGGAGGAAGAGCAGGAAGAAAAGTACATTTGTTTTAAAAAGGGACAGAGAGTAAATATTAGGCTCTGAATGTCATGAGGTTTCATTAGAAAACTTTCCACTCTGCTATGGTAGTTTAAAAGGAGCCACAAACAAGATATGAATGGGTATGACTATATTATAATAGAAAATGCTTTTTATAAAGGCACCCAGCTGAAAGTCCTACCTAATTTACTGACTTCTCATCTAGACTTAATCTCTAATGGTTTTCAGAATCCAAAGTAATGGCAATTATATGCTTAACATTTTCAAAATAATTCTAGTATAAAGATTATTTTCATTTATTTTTTGCACTGGGAATTTAACACAGAGGCACTTTACTACTGAACTACACCTCCAAATCCCTTTATATACACATAACATATTTTGAGACAGTGTCTCACTAAGTTGCTTAGGGCCTTTTTAAATCAGAGGCTGGCCTCTAATTTATGATCCTCCTGCCTCAACCTCTCAAGTAACTTGGATTACAGGTGTGCACACCCTGCCTGACTTTAATGTTTTTTAAGTAAATAATGTGCAGTGATAACTTTATATGCATATTGTATATTTCATAAAGGGAAATATTCTATTATTTAACATTATCTTATTAAATTTTTTTAAAAAGTTGTGCCCATGATGCATTTGCTTCCAGAATAAGTATGATTCAAAGCTTTTATCAATTTTTGAAAACTATCCCCTATCAACTCTTCAACAGTGCTTCTACTGCAGTGTTACAATCCCCCCACATGGAATTCATATTTGTTATACCTTCTTTCATTCTACCTTTCATGACTTTTTAGATTTCATGTTTTCCATCTTGTGATCACTCTTCAATGCATGGTAGTTTAGAGCTTTATGTCTTATGTTCACAATTCTTATTTTAGCTGTGTTGTTAAACTATCCATTAAAATATCAATTAAAAATATATTTTTATGAAGACATACTTTTGTTATTTTTCTTCAAATCTGACCAAATATGTCAGTTTCAATATTATTTTTTAATTCTCTCTCTTATTCCACTGTTTTCATCTTCAGAGTTGTTATGTAGAGTATTTAGCATTCTGTATCTGAGAATTCCAATTGCTGGGACAAGTAGGCAATCTAAACTAGTGCATCATTGCTTCTGTTGAATTTCACTTTTCTTGTCCCATATCCTTGTTGTTTGTTTCTCCAGTTTATAGTTAATATGTGAGAATTCCAAGGAGCCTGGATTAAAGATTAAGGAACAATTCTTCCATAGAAGGTTTATATATTTGGCATGTTTGGCACAGGAGGACAATACAAATCTGGAACAATAATATAAATTTAAGAGGACACAACCAAGTTTAGAACATCTACAGGGTATAGTATTTACAACTCCAATGGCCACATATACTTTTTCTGTTCAACTGGTTAATAATCTCAACAGCATCCAGTTATAGGTTTTGCCACTTGTGTCTACAGGAAACTTGGATTAAGACTTTCATGTCCTACTGTCTTTTCAACAACCTGTTTATTTATTGATTGATTTTGTTTTTATGCCTTTTTCAAGTTAGAATTTCAATTAACATGCATACTTTTAAAATAAATTTATGTGTTAGCTAGCTTGTCCATGGACCTTTTTTTTAGAATGTGGATTTTGCAAATTTATAAGAAACCCAAATGGCCAGGCATCTTGGCATTTGCCTGTAATCCCAGTGGCTTTGAAGGCTGAGGATGGAGGATCATAAGTTCAAAGCCAGCTTCTACTACTTAGCAAGGACCTAAGCAACTTTGTGAGACCCTGTCTCAAAACAACAAATAGATATTGCTAGGGATATGGCTCAGTGGCTCAGTTCCCCTGGGTTCAATCCCGGGTATAAATAAATAAATAAATAAATGTTCATTAGGTAACATTTTTTAAAATGAACTAATTATTATTCATGAAGAGATTAAAAAGAAGTGAAAAGTATAGATACAAGGGTTAAGAAGAAATAAGTAAAAACAAACTCCTCTGATTTTAAGGATGTAACAGTAAGTAGCTTCAAGTTAGAGAACAATTAGTATCTGGAAATATATATTACCATATTTTTCTGAAAAGCATGTCACATGAATGAGAGAGAAGGATGTTTGCAAATTCAATTTTTCGTTTATAAGTTTCCAGGTAAGAGGTGGAAGGAAACAGTTAGAATCCACTGCTATAAAAGGCATAGCACTTGTTCACTATTTGGTTAACAGTCATATACATAATAAAATTGTAGTTATATAGCCTAGAAAGACTAATAAGCTCCTAAATAAAGAAAGTAATCTGTAGCTGTATCTCAAAGTTGATCCATTATCAGAAAAAAAATTTTGAAATGAGGAAATAACAAGTTGTTTTACAAAAATTTCTACATTAAAATAAACTGGAAGTTTCCAAATGTAATAATGGATATAATATAATAAATATTAATTTAAAGGGATTTTCCTATTAAATTACAGAACTAGCAAAATATGAAAAATCAGTGATTCCTTTACTATTTATGAAATCATAATAGGATCTTGGGACTCTTTTTATGCACTGTTAGTATTTCCCCATAAACAATAAAGATAGATATAAACTCAATGTAAACAGAGCAACAAAGTACTAAAAATATTATGTTCTTATGAGAACATTATTTTTTCCAAAAAGATATTGTGCTACAAACTTGAATAATGTTAAATTGGCCACTAAAATCTATAAACAGTACTAAAGGCCTTTTAAACCATGAGAAATAAATATGCACATGCACTTATATTTTTACTTGTTCCTAGGGTTGAAACTTGGAATTTTACTCTGAGTTTCCTGGTAGTTAAGGCAAAATAAAATTTGTTATGCTATAAAATTTTTATTGCATGTTTAAAGTTAAGGAAAGAAACTAGTTTGGAGAAATATATTCCCCCAATACTAGCATCTGATTTCTCCCTTAGAAGTTTAAATATACTCATTTAAAGCATTTGTTTCTAAATTCAAGCAAATCAAATGGTATACTGCTCTGTGGGCACCGAGAACTGCCTGACCTAATGTTTCTGGGAGCCAGGCACTGCACGCTAGGAAAAGGGGCAGAATTTCTTCCTAGGTCATAAATAAATAAATCAGTAAGTGAATGAACAGTTTTGTATTTTTTTTAGAAAGATGCACATAATTGTTGATCTCACATTCCTCAAAATTTTGTTTCATTCCCTATGTAAAACAATATATGTAATGTATTATTGTATTCATGTGAAAATAATGCATTAATTCATAAATGTTTACAAGAATAATATGAAAATATATATGCATATAGAACTAATACATGAATTTCATAGCCATATATCACATTGCACTATCTAATTACTAGTCACATTTCTTACGCTCTCTTGAAGACATATTTTGTTTAATATAATACACTTTGAGAAAAGTTGGGGAAATTGGGGAATATGTGGCACTATTATTCATGTTTTTGCTATGTTTTTGAGTTTTTAAAATTATATTTATCATTTCTTCTAGCAGGAGAAAGGTATATGTATAAATGTAGTGCATAGCAGTATGAATTATTATATTTTACAATGAAAATGCGATGCACATCAACATATTGAACAGGGAATAATAAACATCATGACAATTCAAATTGATTCCAAGCAAGGATGAAATTTAGATATAAATATATGGATACACAGAAATATCCAACAATTCAATATCAATAAAAGATAGTTTACTTCTTTTAAAGTGTAAATATTTTAAACTTTAAATATTTTTTAAAATTATAAATGACACAGGAATTTGGTAGTTTGGGAAGAACCCTATCTGACATTTTGGTTGGAGGTAGACATTAAAAAATAAGACAAACCAGTAGTGAGGTTGTGCCATTCAAAATAAATAGCAATAATTACTAAGTTCTATTTTGGTGAGGATTGCTATATATCATAACAGAGAATATAAATGTTAAGAGTCCTTTTCATACATAAGATTAGTGAAACATCCATGACAATTACTACAAAAACAAATGAAAAAATGGGTCTGTCCTTGCAAAGAAGAGAAACATGTTATTTTTTTTTTTAATTAAGAGTTTCCCAGGACATTAAAGTTAAACTATTAATCACTAGGCTGGCACATTTCATTAAAAGGTGATGACGCATTGGACTTTGCACTCTATAAACTTCTACCCTGTACTTTCCTGCTCTTCTGAGGATCCTCTGACCTGCTGGAGGATACTCAGGACAAAGTCAAAACCACACTGTGAAAGATAGTTCAGAATGTTAGCCTAGGTCTGTAAATTAATTTGACATTTTGAAAGAGCCAAGATTTTTGTCTCCAATAAGGGACAGGATAGAAAGAAATAAAACAGAAGACTTGTTACTTCTAATAAAATAAAAGCTGAAATTACATTAGCTGATAAAAAAAACATTCAAATTTCATTTAAATATTGTGAGGCTGAACTCTTAACCAGTTCATTCAATATCACATAAAATAATGTAAACTTTTTATTAGATCAATGTGATATTCTTCTGGTTAGTTTGCCTGTAATTGGAGAAAATGGGAATTAAATAACACTTTGTAGGTCTTAAAATACTTTAGACAAATTTTCTGAGCTTCAAGTATGAGAATTGTGTGTGGAATGTTAGAAAGAAATGAGAAATGGGCCAGTTTACAGCAACTATTCAAGAGCATGTCCTTGCCTTTTTCATGCTAGCAACCTTACTTTTAAAAATCATTAGACATTCTAAATTATGTAGCATAAATACAAAAGCAGAGAGCATGTGTTTAACCTTACAGAATGTTCAATAAGGAGCTTAGCCATCACCATGTCATATGTTTGGCTGTGTCTTCCATTTGATTTCAAAGTGTGTTAAAAGTCTACTTTGTTTACTTTAGTCATTTATGTTATGAAAACAGACTGCAATTTGTAACCTCCAGTGTATGGGCTTGAAACATTATTTACAATGAAAATGCATTTTTATTTATTTATTTATATTTATTTATTTATTTATATTTATTTTTCTTGGTTCTTTTTAGTTACACGTAATATTAGGATTCATCTTGACATAATTATAAAGGCATGGAATGTGATTCGTTCTATTCAGCACCCAGTACTTCCCCCCTACTCTACTGATCTTTCTTTTTTTTTTTAAACTAGTGTCTTGTGGACTTTGGACTCTGTAAACTTCTACCCTGTACTTTCCTGCTCTTCTGGGGATCCTCTGACTTGCTGGAGGATACATGTGATAGTGAGGTTCACTGGGATATATTCATATATGTACATAGGCAAGGTATGTCAAATTCATTCCAGTATTATTTTGTTATCTCCTTCCTCCTTCCTCTTCATTCCCTTTGTCTACTGCACTATTTTTTTCTATTTTTAGCCCCCTCCACCTTATTTTGGAATAGTTTATGCATATCAGAGAAAATTTTCAATATATCATGACATTTCTCTAGTTATACCATAGGACAAATCTATACTTGGATTATTAGATAAGATACACAAATACATGTGGACCAACAGAAACGTTTAAGAAGGTGGAAAATTCTATTGCTCCAGAAATCAAAAAAAAAAAAAAAAAACAGTAGTTTTGCAAATGTGAAATTTCCCTAAATTCTTAATCTGCTGCATGTCTTGCCCAGAATTAGATTCTCTTGTTTGTCTCTCTCTACTGTAGACAAATAAGCTAATAAGCAAAAATATTAGAATGTACTTAGTAAAATATAAAATAGACAAATACTCTCATGTTCTCACTCACACGAGGCAGTTACAAACCTTGATTTCATAGAGGTAGACCACAGAAAAAATATCACTAGAATCTAGGAAGGGTAGTCAGGGAGTGGACGGAGGGTGACTGGGTAACAGATAGTAGAACACAATCAGGAGGAAGTAGTTCCAGCAAGGTGACTATAGTTTACAATAGTTTTTTATACATTTCATAAATAATTGAAAAGAGGTGTACAAAGGTTCCCAACACGAATCATTGTGACATGATCATTGTGTATTGTATACAAGTATAGAATCATCATATCCCCTAAACATGTACAACTATGGTGCATCAATTTAAAAAGATTAAAAATACTAAAATAAATAAAGGATTAAAAATAAAATGATGAGTTTTCTTTGATTATAAAGAAGAAAGAAAAGGAAAAGAGCTCCTATGTAAACAAACAGACAAAATGTTTTTCTGAGGGAAATCGATATTTTGATAGTTTATGTTCTTGTTATTAAAGAGCGACCTTACTGTAAATATTTCTTTGGAAGTCGAGGTCATATAGAACACCAATATTTTTCTACTGAAGGTCTATAATGAGCTTACTCCCTTAAGAAGTCTTTCAGAGCATAATGTTTTATCAGCCTCTGTAAAACAACCAAAAGCCATTTGTGTTCATTTGGATCAATGCCAAGTATAAGCTCTTTGAGCTAACTAGATGTTTATAGTTATTGTTAAATTTACTTGTCAATAAATTGACCAAAGTGTTCTGTTGAGAATACTAATCTAGCAATTTATGCTGAAATAAAAGAATGACCTAACCATTCTCAAGTTGAGCGATCGCTTTGGGATGGAATGACTTTCTACCAATAGCTCAATAAATTATCCTGTTTACTAGAGTACAGATTACCCCATTAGAATATACAAAGAATATATTAGTAATGAACAGAATTTTAAGACCATTGGGGGACAAAAGTCCTAGTAGAAAAGCAAAAGTAAAGTACAAAATTATTGAACTCTCAAAGTAAAAATATTCCCAAAAAAGTATTGAAAAAAAACTGTTGAAAAAATAAAGCATTAAAATAATTGTGACCTACTCAATTGTGCTTCAATTATGTGACACGTCGCTCCTTGGATGATCTCATGAGTACATGTAGTAAATGGCTACACCCAATGCCATTAAGTCAGTCTTTTTGTGTATGAACCTCAGATCTCTAGATTATATCAGTAGTCTTTTTTACAAAATATAGTCACAGGCTAAAATTTAAGAACCTACTGGTAATCACAAATGTTATAAATGGTTATATAGTTCTGTTTTAGGTAAAATTTTCTTTCCTTAGCCATTATTTGAGTTGCCTCTTATTTTCTAACCTGCTCTGTACAAATGGTTGGCACTCCAGTACAGTATCTACACTTCACAAAGGCAATATTGAGCATGTAGACTAAAGAGTTAATTTTATAATTTTAATAAATTTAAATACATAACATCCACACTTAGCTAATAGCCGCAGTATTGGAAGGCACAGGCATGCTTAGAACCATCCAATTATTTTTAAAAAGTAAGTCCTCTAATGTCTCTAATTAATTTTTATACTCTTTCTGAAGTTTTTAATTCATCCTTATATTTTATTTTACAAAGAATGAACCACCATTTTTTCAAATGACTATATCAATTAAATGCATAGATTTTCTTCTATTTTATCATTTTAATATTCCAAGGACTTTTAAACTATGAGAGAATGATATAGATACTTCCAGGAGAATTTTCTTTGGGAGCAAATATTTCAAATGAAAAACAAATTCACTATGCAGAAATATTTCAAAGCAGAAATTTGTTTTTTCTCAGATTACATTTTTTTTTTACCTGTCATGTGACACATGATGAAAAGACAAAAGGTTGTAACTACAGAATTAGGAAAAAGGTTTCTTTCAAACATATGCAGCTATGCCCTAGGCTAGTTTCTTTTCTTACATGCAGAAACTGTTTTTTTATTGTGCATATTAATGATACAGAATAGATTTAATTATGGCAAATTCCCAGACACATAAAAATATAATTTGATCAATTTAACTCCCAAATACTTCCCATCCTTCCTTTTCCCCATAACTCTTTTCCTCTACCAGCTGTTCTCACATTTCATTGGATCCTTCTCTTTCCTATAGGTTTTTTGTTGTTGTTGTTGTTGTTGTTTGTTTTGTTGTTTGTTTTCTTTATTTGTTAGTTTTAATTTTTCCCCCTTGTAGCTTCCACATTTGAGAAAAAAACAACAACAGGATACCTTCCTCTATGAGTCTGTCTTGTTTAAATTATGGTTCCTAGTTCCATCAATTTTCCTGTGAATAAATAACTATATTTTTCCTTATACCTAAATGAAACTCCACATTTTCTTTATCTATTCATCTGTTGACAGACACATAGAATGATTCTAAAACTTGGCTGTAGTGAATTGTGCTGCTACAAAAATAGCTATACATGCATCTTTAAAATATACTGACTTTAATTCTTTTGGTTAAATACCAAGGAGTAATATAGCTGGTCATATGGTAGATCTATTTTTAGCTTTTTGAGGAATCTTTATAGTGATTCCTAAAGTGGCTATACTAATTTACAATCCATCCAACAGCACAAAGGAGTTCCATTTCCCCACATATCCTCACTGGCATTTATTTTTATTTGTATTGTTAATGAATGTCAGTCTGATTAAAGTGAGACAGAATCTCTATATAGTTTTCATTTATATTTCTCTGATGGCAGAAGATGCTGAATTTTTTTTTTTTTCATATAATGGTTGGACATTCAGACTTCTTTTGGGAACTGTATGTATGTTCAGTTTATTTTCCCAATCGTCAATTGGGTGATTTGTAATTTTAATGTTGAATTGTTTTTCCTTCTTTATGTACTCTGGGTATTGGTCCTCTTTCAGAGGAGTAGCTGGCAAAGATTTTGTTCCATTTGTCAGTTGTCCCTTCACTCTGTCATTTGTTTCCTTTGCTATGTAGAAGCTTTTGAATTTGATGTCATCAATTATTGATCCTGAGCCATGGGAGGCTTATTCAGGAAGTCCTGTTGGCCCCTATATGTTAAAGTATTTCCCTCTACTTTTTCTTTTTTTTTCTAATAGTTGCAAAGTTTCTGTTCTTAGGTCTTTGACCCATTTTGAGTATACATTTGTAAATAGCAAAATATAGAAATGTACATTTAATTTTAAAGCAAAAATGTCATGTTTACCATAGTACTCAAAGTATTTTCTTATATTTAGTCTTTTCCTTTATATTGTAGTCCAATTTTACGGCTTCAAGTACCTTAAATTATTAGCACAAATATTGTTTATCATCATTACAGATATTATATGATATATGAGGATAAAGCCTAGAATTTTTAAAATACCAATAATTAATCAAAAATCCCAGCTAGGGCTGGGGATGTGGCTCAAGCGGTAGTGCGCTCTCCTGGCATGTGCAGGGTGCTGGTTTTGATCCTCAGCACCACATAAAAATAAAATAAAGATGTTCTGTCTACCGAAAACTAAAAAATAAAGATTAAAAAATTCTCTCTCTCTCTCTCCTCTCTCTCTCTCTCTCTCTCTCTCTCTCAAAAAAAAAAAAAATCCCAGCTAAAGGGATTTTCAAATAATTTTTCAGAAAATAAAAACAATAGGACTTTCCAATTTAGAAAAATTAAGATGTGAAAGGCATGATCTTATACATTTAAGTACTCACTGGTTCACAAAAACTAAGAAAACACAAAGAAAACTTATACTAACACTTGTCTATATTTTACACTGGCTTGTCCTTCATTTTTAGTGCATCTGTTTCAATGAAATATCAAATTTAGTCTATTTAACATTGGTCAACTGCAGCATTTCAAAATGATAACATAAACTCATATTCATATAAAATAAGAATATAGTCTAATATATTTTACTTGAATTTTTTAAAAATTATATTGATTTTTAATATTTATTCATATTATTAAAGTTTCAATGTTAATACCTCTCATGGTACTTAAAATTTGTAGTGATAAATACAGTGACACATTATGGAAACAAAGTACAATACTGGAAGTGGTGTAGTGATACATGTAAAAGGTATATATGTGTGTTTTTGTATCTGTGTATAAATAGATAATTTCTGCATTACCTTTAAATTTTCTCTATACTGTTTTCTTTCTTTATTCTTTTTTTTTCTTTTTTTGCTCTACTGGGAAGTATTACCACGGGTATTGTATAGGCATTACCACAGGTATGCTCTACTGAGAAGTATATACCTTAGGTATCCTATTACTGAATTACACCTAGAAACCTCTCCCCCTTTTTAACAAGTTTTAAATTTTTATTTCATTTGTTCTTTTTAGTTATACATGAGAGTAGAGTCTAGTTTGACATATTTATTTAAACAAGGAGTATATCTTATTCTTATTAGGATCCCTGTTTTATGGATGTACACAATGGTGAGATCCACTGTGGGATTCATATATGTACATAGGAAAGTTATGTCAGGTCATTCTACTGTATTTCTTATATCTGTCTCCCCTCCCTTCTCTCCATTCCACTATGTCTAATCTATTGAACAGCTATTCTTTGCCCCCTCCAACTTTACTCATAAAAGGAAGGATCTGGAGACTATCATGCTAAGTGTAATTAGCCAATCCTCCCAAACCAAAGGTCAAATGATCCCTTTTTTAAACAAATTTTGAGACAAGGTCTCACTAAGTTGCTAAGCCTTGAATTTGAGATCCTTCTGGCTCAACCTCCTGAGTCCCTGGGATTCTAGGATTATTACCACCATAGGCAGTTTTGCATGTAACTTTCAAGATTTCAAGCTAAAATCTGGTTGGTGTTCTTATAGTTAATGCTTGTTATATTTGCTATAACCCAGGAGAAAGTTACTGTACTCACTAACAATTCAAAGATAACTTTTTAAAGCATTTTGGCTAATCAAAGTTGGAGATAGTATTTTAACAAGTTTAAATTATATTTCATTTGTAAAATTGAGAAATTTTATTGCTATCTTGCTTTGCTTTCCAGTTATCTTAACAGAAAAAAATAATTTACTTTATAGTCTTTTATATTTCTTAGACCTGAGAAAATCATAACAAAAATTATTAAATTGGTATTGTATATAAATTTATACTTATTTTTTATTGCTCATTTATTAAACAGTAGTTACATAATTTAATGATTGTGGATATGAAACATGCTTATTTGTGTGTGCATTGTCCCTATGAAACTCAGGGATCCTCTACAACTGGGCAATATCCTTAGTCCCTTTTACAAAACTTATATTCTGAGACACAGTCTTGCTAAATTACCCAGGTTGGCCTTGAACTTGCTATTCTCCCTTCTCAACCTCCTGGGTAGTGGGGATGACAGACATGCACTACTGTGCCTAGTAAACATCCTCCTTTGAAAGCTTGAAGAATATTCAGTAATGTATTGGTATACAGCATCTTGTCTACAAACTACCATTAGTTTGTAGACAAAATCTGCATAATTAATTCAAATTAACTATTTATTTCAAATTATTAAATATATATCTTAAGTATAATTACATTTTTGAATACCTTACATACTATAAATAGAAAATTGAAATGTACAAAAGATAATCATAATTGCACATAATCTGTTATTAACACAATTATGAGCATTTGTGCTTATATATTTTCTGCTAATACACAGTAACAGATTTTGTGCTTTCTTTTTTATAAAGATAGGACTATTCTGTATTAGAGATCAATTTAAGCTTTTACCATAGCATTTTATTATAAGCACATATATATTTCAACTATTATTTGAGAATTTAATTTTAATGGATCAAATATGTTTTGTCAAAAGCTGTTAATTTAGTCAATAATTCTGTTTTAGGGTCTTAGGGATTTCCCCTCTCTTTTTCTTCTTCTCATCTCAGTGCAAAGTACATGACAAGAACAACTTAGAGGAGGAAAAGTTAATTTCCACTCATGGTTTCAGAGGTTTAGTCCACAGAAAACCAACTTCACTGCTCTGGGTTTGAAGTGAGGCAGAACATAATGCTAAAGGGCATGACAGGGGAAGGTGGCTCAGCTCCTGATAGCTAGGAAGCAGACAAAGAGAACAAGGACAAAATATAAACTCCCAAGGCACACCCCCAATGACCCACTTCCTCTAGCCTCATGCTTCCTGCCTGCCATTATCACCCAGTACAGTAGTCCTTTCAATTTATTAATCCATCAAATGAATTAAACCACTAAGTAGGTTACAGCTCTCATAATCTAATCAGAAGCCTTTAGGAAATATCTCATATCCAAACCATGATATCCACTTTTTTCTATTATAGGTCATGCTAATACAAATATTCTTGAACTTTAATCATTGTATAAATCTCTAATTTCTAATTAAATATTTCCAGAAAAAGAATCACATGGGTTGACTTATCTTCATACTTTATTTAATTATTACTAAAATAGGCATTGAATAAGCAATACCAGCATTCCTCAGAAGATAATACTGAAGTACTGCATATTTGCAGAGATCACAAAGAGTCCTCTATTCACACTTCCTAGCCCAGTTGTACATTCTGTTTTCAATTATTAGATGATCACTATTACCCAGATTGTCTTTGGGTCATTGATTTCTAAAGCAGAAATTTCTGATGGTAGTGGGGAGAGTTGTCTAAGTAAAATTTCAGATGACATAACATGAATGGGAAGTCATCTGACTGGAGACACTCAAAGTCTGGGGACAGACAGGGAGTCCACTGAGATATGACTACATCAAGTTTTTGCTTGGATATCCCTTATAGTTTTGAAAGAGAATATGTATTCTCATATTCTCTGTTATTTAAATATTTAATAAATTTTAGTAAGTTTTTTAATTCATGAGGTTGAAAAAATATGAACATTTTATAAAGTGAAAAAAGATGAAGATTAGATGTAAATGGAATAAATATTTGATGCTGATTTCATAGAAATCAAACTTTCTTACTGAAATAAAGATTAAATCTGAAAGATATAATGTAATATTGTTATGCATAAGTTCTTATTCTCAACTGTATTTTGTAAAAACTTGATGGTCCAGAGATATATTGAAGTTAAAATTAATTTGTATTGTTTCCATTGTCCTGAATCTGGAAAATTCTAACATATGATCCCAAACTTCAGGCTAAACAGAAACAAGTATTACAAAACACAAGAAGCAACATGGTGCCCTGGTTAATCAACTCTAAATGTTTTCCAATAGGGCTGGTGATATAGCTCAGTGGTAGAGCACTTGTCTAGCATGTGCACAGACTTGGGTTCAATCCCCAGCACCACAAAAATAAATAAATAAATAAAAAAGAAAGAAGTTTATCTAAAGCAATATTTCAAATTATCTCTTTGCTTACTGAACAATGGGTTTTAACTTCCCTGGTTGTTACATCAGCAAAGATTGGGTTGTGTCAAGACTTACATGTTTCTTTTGCAAAATAGAAAGAAAGACTATTGTGAACATAAGCTTTATGAGGCAGTTTCCTAAGAATTAATGTATGGGTGTTGACTATGAATGTGGAGATTTTAAAGTGATTTTTTTCTCAACTCTGAAAACTTTTAGATGAGATGAATTTAATTTGTTATTAATTGAGTCATATAAATTAGTAAAAGTGGTCTTTAATATATGATTTTTAAAGTTCTCTCTGCTAAGACATGCACATACTTTAATATCTTGCAAGTTGAGGAAAAAATACACTTTTGAATGGATGGTTTATTTGATTAAAACCAGGTGTTTAAAAAAATAGTATTCCACTCGAGGTGGATTCTAAAATTGCAATTTTGACTTAAGCATTTTACCAAACCTAAGACTCATGTCACTGTTACAACCCAGCATATCCTCTAATTTCTTACAGGTTTGTGACATTTGTGAACTAAATTTTTCCTGATTCTCTTCTGTGGATGAATCAGATGGGTTTCCCTGCTTCTCTGTGATTTAAACTTGCTCTCCATTCTCTTCTTTTCCCTCCCCAAACCTCAGCTGTCCGTGTCATGATCCAGATCCACATCTTCTTAAAAGCATTTTTGCTTTCTAGAAACACCTGAACCACTGCTGCTTCAAGTCTCCATCCCAATTTTGCATTTTTTCCTTTGTGAATCTGACTTCAAGAAACCAAAGCTGAACTTTTACATTTTCAGTTTTCATGAACATAGTGGTGGTATGCTTGTATTCACTTATGCATACCTCAAAGAAAATCTTGATAGCTGAATTACATCAATTCCATTTTAACTAGAGTGACTACCCACAGTTTTCCTAGAAGTGTCTCATTTTGTACTATTTTTTCCCTTGCAATCACCAATTTTCTTGTAAAAGTTTAGCTGACAGGGCTGGAGTTGATACCTGATTTGTAGCAATTGGAAATTTCTATGTGGTCAATTATCCCACCTTGGCTTATTTCAAGCTACCAATAGGAGATCACTGGACTTAGAGTTACAAATGGATGCATGTAATCTTCTCTGGCAAGCCCCCAAGGGTGGGCTCTTGTTCTCCACTATAGTAGTAGCAGGTGCTCTTTCAAACTTAAACAACTCCTGGTTTGGAGAACAAATTACAGTATGTTTGTTCTGACTTTAAGCAGCTGGCTGTTTCTGCAGTAGTAGGGAAAGACTCGATGTTTACTTGAGAATATTAATTCCAAATCCATAATATTGGAGAACAGCTTGTTATAACCTCAGCTTTGACCTGTGTCAGATAGAAAAAGCTGTGGTAGAAATCCAATTTTACATTTCAATGGTTATATCTTGACTTGTAACCTCAGTTCTAAGTAGAAATTTTTGTTTCAGAAATCACTGGGATAAACTCTTAAATTGAAGAGATGAAGACGAACTGTTTTTACATTTTTTTTCCTTTCTGTGTCAACACAAATATACCAGCCTGAACATTAAATTAAAATAAATAGAGTTAACTTCATAGGAAAATAAGTATGGTACATAATTTCACAATTTTATTGGTGGAATATTTTGATCATCAATCAATGATGATCAAAATATTAATCCTGAAGGGCTTTTCCTCAAAGGCAATAATTTATTAAGTGTTCATTTTAAATAGTTACAAAAAATATTCATCAAGAGGTTAGTAACAATTTAAATTAAAATAATAGAAGATGATTTCTCCTCTTTATTATTCTCCTTATAACTTAGCTTTTGATTTAGTGCTATATTAATTATAATAAATCTTATTATACTTTGAAAATGACTTACCATTTCCTACTTTTATATTCCAGTAAACTGTCTCTCATTTTGAAATGAGAAAGATGTCTTGCTTTCCTCTCTACCTCTCTGAAATGACTTTCTTATGCCATACATTTTTCCCACAAGAGCCCCCAAAATGGGTAGCCAATTCAGTCCTCACCCTCTCCCAAGACATGCAAAAAGAGTTATTTTTCATCCAATCTCCATGTGAGCTTCCCCAATTCTATAACATTTAAATTCAGATTTTATTACCATCAAAATGTCAGTCTATGCTACTACTCTGCCCTCAATCCTTATGTTTAATGATTGAAAATTTTTGCATATTGCATCTTGACTCTTCAATCAGGATAATCCAGAGATAAAGGATGATGTACATTAAAACTCAATACTATATTGTATTAGGCAAATTCTTTCACCAACCTTCCCTAACAAAGGAAAAAAACACAGGCAATATCAAGTGCAACCTGAATATTAAGTGCAGAAACTAATGAGCATTGTAATAACCTCTCAAGGGATGTATAACAAAATATTTTATTTAATATTTTACTGAGCTCAAAAACATGGTGACTTAATCACCCCAGTGTCTTAGAAATTTGAAATATGTTAAAATTGTTTTTGTTGTTTAACACACAAAAAAAAATGGAATTATTTTTAGCAAACAGGCTTGCAAATTTCTAACAAGCAAACAGTTAGACAGATGGCCTTCCTCCCTCCTGATGCTATTTGTTAGAAACAGGCTTCGGGCTAAAATTCTTCAGGGTATCTCTCTTTTATTAAATCCTGTCCTAAATATATTCCAATATTTTAAAATGTGCATGTTTCTTGAGGCCTAATTTGCATATGTTAAAATTGAGCTTTGGCACACAGTTTCTTATGCTGTTGTTTCAAATTGTAGTAGAGTAAATCTTATCCCAAACATTTGACAGAAAGTGTGGAAGATAACAGAAGACGTATTCTGATCTCAGCTAAAGAATCCACTAGAAATTTCAAGTGAATCCAACACCTGACAGTATTTCAGCATTCATAAGGTTAATAATTAATTCTACAGAGATGAAGGAGACAGTTGTTTTACATAAATATTTCATCTTATAAAATATTAAACTATGCACAAGCCATGGTTTCAAACTCTGATGGACTTTAACTAGAAATGTCTGACAAGGCCAAATAGGGCTTGATTTTAGAGCACAGGCTTGGATTATTAAAAATGAAAAACTTTGTACACTAATGTTCTGTTAGTTGTTTTTTTCTAGTGTTACCAAGGTGTAGTAAGGGCTTCTCTTAGTTTACTAGCCATATTAGTATGTAGGACAATTTCTTTCAAAATGTATTCCAAATACTGTTTTATTTTAAGTGGTAGTCTGTTAAACATTTCTTTTAACACCCTTAAATATGACCTTTCTTAATGCATTTAAAAAAAATCACTGGTTGTAATTATGTGATTTTAGAACGTTGAAATAGAACACACTTTTATTAAAACTGTAACAGCTATAATAATAATAATCTGTGCATCGCATGAAGTCAAAACTGTGGCCATAAACTCATTAGCTACTTAGCCTTTTGGCAAACTCATTTCTCTCTTAGGTTTGCCCATTCCTTAATGTTTATTAAGCAAATAAAACATAACAAAAATATTTTTTATCTGATACTCAGAATTTTAGAAGTCAATACAAAAGTCTAAGTGATGTTAGACCAGGGTGGGAGTGATTTCTTTTATGTTCTGTGAGACACATTACATAGTGTGGCAAACCCTGTGCCTCTCGTTAAACAGATCAGAACTAAGAGCTTGGTCTCCTGACCCTTAGTTGATTTTTAGTTAAGGAAACACCATCCAACATTTTCACATTTCCAAATTGCAAGATTTGTCATCAGCATGGAAAACTCTAAACCCATAAGCTCTCAAGCTCCATTGCCTATTAATGCACTTAGTAGGAAAACTTTTTCCCTGTCCCTTTGGAGAAAATGTAGTCAAAGCTCAGTTTGTTTTCTGGGTATTCCCAGGAAATGAAAAGTTGTTCTTTATAATAATTAATGTAAAATCTAATGTACCATTCAAAAATGGTACATCTATCCCCTTCTCTCTCACAGTTCCCAGATGACACTCGATGTCTTCACACTGAAAGGGTGCATGCCATTACCTTTCTCCCATTGCTCACCATTTCCACTATTACTCATCCTTCTCTCAGTATCAGAATATGTGGATGTTTGGAAGAGACATAAAGGACAGGGGAACACTGAATTTACTAACATTGTCCTGAGCCAGAGTTAACACTCTATACTCAAGACATGTATCTAGAGGTGACTCTTGACTTTTCCAAAAAGACTTCTTATTTCCTGGATTCACTGAAGACACTGCCAACTTCTGGGGATTCCTCCCCTGCAGCATGCTTTAGACAGTGGAATGTTTCTCTTCTAGCTGATGGCTGAACTGTTTCCTTACCTTGGGAACCCCAGGGTCCACACTGTAGGGCTGACTTTACCCATATTGAGATGGCCTACTTGTGTAGAACAGGTTCAAGGAAAACACTCAGCATTTTTGGTCTGCTAAACTCCAGGAATGAAAGTTTTCCCAGTGTGCTAAACTCTCTCCTTTAATTAATTAATTTATTTTACCTTTATTTTATTTATTTATTTTTATGTGGTGCTGAGGATCAAACCCAGGGCCTTGCATGTGCTAGGCGAGTGCTCTACCACTGAGCCACAACCCCAGCCCCAAACTCTCTCCTTTTAAGCCATTCAGGCCAAATCAACAATGGTTGGCTATGTCTCTCAAGTCCTAAGGCACAGATATCATATCCTACATTTGGAAGGATTGATGCTTCTGTTCCTGTGCTATAGCTGGGCATGCTTCTCCCTTCGAGGACAGCATGGCACACATATGTGAAAATCTTTCTCTAAAAATTATCTACTAAAAATCCCTTGCCTGTCTATCCTTAGCTTGGAAGAACATTAAGAATATTATTAAGGCTGGGTTGTGGCTCAGAGGTGTGTGTGAGGCACTGGGTTAGATCCTTAGCACCGCATAAAAATACAATAAAGATATTGTGTCCACCTATAACTAAAAAAATAAATGTTTTAAGAAAAATAATAGTAGTAATTGTTTTCTAATGGCTCTTTTGCAAGTTCTGCATGACAGTTTCTTATCCTACTCTTGAATGTAATAGTTATCTGAGCCTTAGCTGAAAGTGTGATTAAAACAATTCAACTTCCCCACCTTGTGACCTGTTCTCAGGGATTTTGCAGCATTCATTTTTGCATTCCAGGTGCTCAGTTCAGTGATTGAAAAAAAAAAAGCAGATATTAAATAACTAGTCTTCTTTGTAAATTATTGAAGTGTTTGTTAATTTAAAACCTATTGCATCTATTCTGAGAAAGGATTTATTCCTCTCCCTTAAGTCCAACAACAAATATTTCACCAAATGTTAATAACCTTACATCATGTCTTTCACTGGATTCTGCCTCCTCAACACATTTTCTATACTTATTTCACATGATATTTGAAAACTCCATATACAGTCAATATATAACCCGTAATTATTTTTTACATATCTATCTTTTCAGCTTAACTGAAGGTATTTATGATTGGCCAATAAATGGATGATTGCAAAAATTAATGAATTAAAACATCACTAAATTGCTATTATGCTGATGGCAGGAAAAAATCTACTATTTAACATGTGGAACATGGGAAGAATGCAATGGAACAGGGAGAATGTAATGGAAGGATCAGCTGAGTAAATTATGTAAGAGTATTAGATCCACTGATTTGCTAAAAGTGTAACAGTCACTAACATACTACAACATCCAGGAAGTCTGCTTCTAGCTAATTAAGCCTCTACTGTTTTCAGTCCAACTACAGGGAACAAAGTGATTTCAAAGAAAAAGTATGCAGGAAGTCACGCTATGAGACTTTGGATGTATATGATTCTTCTAGCAATTGCTTTCACTTACTATACTCATGTCAAGTTGAAAAAGAGAAAAAAGAAAAAGATTGTGACTTTCAGGGGTTTCTACATTCTCTAGATTGCTATCTCCCAAACACTCTGCATTCCACCAATGAGATAGGCATAAGAATCTTTCTGGTAAACAGCTGAGTCTACTTCTAAATGTCATTCCAAATATTTGGGTCACTAAGAGTTGCAGCACCCCTTAACATTTCATAAAAAGAGGCTTGTATTCTGTGGGAATCTACCTTTACATGGGACTTTGTGTTTGTGATGTGCACACATTGTACACAAAAACTCCTGAGAAATATCTTTAATAATCGCCAAGGTAGTTCTAAATTATCATTCTCAGAAAGCCTAGTAATTGCTATCATAAATGCCTTAGAATGCCGTGTCTCTCTCCTGAGAAATTAATGTGTTAAAGAAATGGCTCTGGCTCTTGGTCTTAGACATTTAATGGAGAAATATCTCTGCCAAATGAAATAATAGGAAGATATTACTCCACTTCTGGTCTTGTTATATAATTCAACTTTAATCGTCATTTTAGGTTGAATTATCTACAAATCAGAGCCTGAGATAAAAGCTCATGCAGTACCATTTTATTAAGGAGTGAAATGAATCCCTAGGGGGCAGGAGGAGTGCAAAGAAGTGGTGAGTTCACCTTTGGTTACTTTTGAGAATCAGGATAAAGAACATCTCTAAAACATAACATTCATAAACTTTACAAAATATCAAAGCAATTTAGAATTCACCTGTACCACAATTGTAGATAGCTAGATACCAAAAATTGAAAGATACTGGACTACAGAATACCACAGCAATGTGCATGCAAATTTTGAGCTCTGTAGAACAAACTACCTCCCCCGCCAACCTAAATTTTCTTTTTAACTTATTTTGTAATAAAAAGAGTAAGGATATATGACAGGAGACTGGATTAGATAACTCCATAAATCTCTCTAATCTCTTCACAACAGAAATAAATTCGGAGTCTATTAACAACAATAACACAGATGCACCAGCAATCTTTAACTAACTACACCCTCTATTATCGTGCTACAGTGTTCAATAGCTGCCTTCCCTGCACAACTACTGGCAGATTCAAATATGGTCCATTATCCCAAGATGATAGTAGATGAAGCTCAACCCTAGTGTCTCCAAAATAGACTCACAGTCTCTTGTTATTAGTTCTTAGAGAAAATAAAGATCAACTAATCCTCTTTAAAAAACTCATTCTTTTTTTATTTTAGTACTGAGGATTGAATCCAGGGGTGCTGAAACACTGAGCCATATCCTCACCCCTTTTTATTTTTTATTTTGTGCCAGGATCTCACTAAGTCGCATAGGGTCTCACTAAATTGCTGAGATTGGCCTTGAAATTGCAATTCTTCTGACTCAACCCCCCACATTTCTGGGATTACAGGTGTGTGCCACCACATTCAGCTAATTTATTCTCTAATTTAAACTTTTAACTAATATTTTTTGAAGAGAGGTTACCAGGGATTGAACTCAGTGGCACTTAACCGCTGGACTATATCCGCAGTCCTATTTTGTATTTTATTTAGAGACAAGTTCTCACTGAGTTGCTTAGCACTTGAGGCTGGCTTTGTATTCACAATCCTCCTGTCTCAGACTCCCAAAACACTGGGATTACAGGTGTGTGCCACTGTGCCCAGTTTAACTAACATTTTGATCTTAGGTCTAAGTGAGAAAAAGTCATCACCTCTGAGGCTTTGCTCAACTCATTTTCCTTTTGACCATATTTTTAAATGGCAGGAGTCAAATATAGATTTCTTTCTGAGCCATTTTGTTTAGGATTATGTTCAAATGAGATTAAGTTTGAATTAGGAGGCAAAAAAACTCTAATCCAGTTTTACAAGTGTAAGTAGCTGACTACACAGAATCTTCCGTGGTTGTCAGCTCTAATGACATAATAATGGATGAGAAACATAATTATTTTATTTAGAATCCACAGAAACAATTTCTGTGTTCTAATATGACAAAATATAGACAGCATCATTTTAATCACCTCACATGTGAAAAAATAGGTAAGAATGTGAATCTCAATAGCATGTATACTACAGCAGAGTAGAACAGAATTGGAATATTGTTGTTATAATCTCAAAGTAAGATTGTATTCTTTTGTCTAATACTGCTAAATGCTCCTCCTTAACAGGAAAGAACTTTGCTATCAGTAAATTTTCTATGGGACTAAACTAATGACTATTTTGTCTTTAATATTAAATCCACATAAAATATGACTACAAGATGAATATGGCTTTGACATCTTTTAGTACTATTTTTCCTAAGCTCTTAAATCTGAAATCTCTGATGGTGCCTTAATGGCACTTACATTTTATAAATTGTCTTCCCAAATATTAAAAAATGACATTGCTAATGATGGTTATTGATGCTGGAGGAAAGACAACTTATGCAAAATTGACTTTGAACGTCTTTCAAAGAAAGAAATTGTGTCCTTAGACTTTAGGGCTGACTGTTTCTTCTGTGCCCTTCATACTTGTGTTTTCATTTCCTCATGAACCTTATATTTAAGATGCTTTTCTTGGCCTGTTATATATATAGAGGCAGAATTGGGGACAAAAAAGAGGAAGAAAGTTCACAAGGAAAAGACAACAAGCCACCTGGAGAATCAGCATGATTCTTATAATTTCATCATCACATTCCTCCTTGAATGAGGGTGATGGAATTCCACCCCAGATAAAACACTCTGCTGGTTTATATATATTTTTTACTACTATCAATTTTGAGACCTTAAGTTATTTGCATAAGTGAGATGTACAAAAGTTGCAGTCACACGCTCAGGATGGAATCCTAGCTTTAATCATCTTATAAAATGCATGAACTCAAGATGGTAATGTCAAGTACACAACCAAGGAGATATAATTTTAATTCAATGTAATTTGAGTTAATTTATATACCTCATTAGCTATGATAATTTAAAAAGATAATTATTTACATAATACTAATAATAATTTATGCCATGATTACATGTGTGTCAGGCAATAAGTCAAAGTGCTTTATGTATATTTTTAAAAATAGTGTACAAACTACCACCCTCAGCTCCTTTCTCTATTATTTTTAATTGTGTGCAATATTTTCATCCACCAAGGTGGTAATTTTTAATTTTCTAATATCAGAATCCTCTAAGAATCACATAAAAACTATCATTCCACTATTCAAAAAATCAAATTTATTGTGCACACAAATTTTGCATGCAATTTCAAAAGTTTTGGGGATTCAGGATTCAGGTTTATAGACCACCTATTGACTCATAAAATGTAAACTAAGAAATTATACCCTAGATGAACAGAAATAAGATGACCACGGGCAACTTTCTTAATAAAATCATGTATCAAAATGGCACACTTCATGAATTAAACATATATCATTTGAGAGAATAAGTAATCTAATGGTCAATCCAAACATGTAGAAGGGGCTGTGATATGATGCTTTACTGTAATAAAAATAAATACAATCAATATGTACATGTATATCTGGGGGTCCTGAGACATAAAGGAAGATTGCTTCCAACCATATAATTAGTTTTACATGTCAAACTCCATGTGCCCACAAACCATAATAATCTTCCTTGTTTTCCCATCATTCTATTCTGTGTTTCATCAATCTACTTCTGTAAGCATTGATTGTGCTAAATTAGTTTAGTCCTTAAGCCATATTAGCTGCAGTCAAAGGGAGTGACCTTTGTCTTCTTTCTCTTTCCCCCACCCATACTGTCAGAACAAGAATCCAATAAATGTTGACTGCACATCAACCATGTGAGGAATCAAAGAAAACTCTCATACACTTTAAATGTTATTCAGAATGTGTTTTCCCCCCCTTTCTTTAATTGAATTCTAACCAGCCCTAAAGGACACTGATCCCTCTTTATCTCTCCCAAGGCCATTAATTCTAACCTCCTTTTGTGGATCAGAGTCAGAGGGTGCATTATATATCTTTGCTTCATATCCATATTTATCATCTCTCTGTCTCCTAAAAGTCCCCACGTATTGCAGAATGTTTTATTGATTGATTCCACTCTCTTCCACTCTTCACTGGTGCCACTGACATCTCTCCCTCATTTGCCACTGTGCCCCTTATGCCCATCACGCACACATAAATACAAGACCTCCTGAACATTTTATAAGCCGGCACACTCTTCCTCTGCGCTTCCACAATCATTCTTGGTATTTTGAACACCTGGTGTCTGATTTAATTTACCTCTTCACCATTACTCTTTGTCAACTCTTCTTCAATCACTCACTTCTCTCATCACTTGCAGAAATCAGAGGACAAACCATTAGAAGAAACACAAATTGGAGCCTCATGTACTTTGCTCCCAGCTGCCTCCCCTTCCATTCACTTCTTCCTTCCCCTACTGTAATATTTGGTTTTACTTTATTTATCTCCAACTTTTCATTCCTTCTTTCCCCCATCCACAATCCCTTCTGTTTTTACTTACCTCTTTCTCAAATTCCATTTTCCTGGTTCATCATTATAATCTCTCTGTCAAATACTTTCAACATGTTGGCTTCTTCCCCTTGTGTTGATATGGACTGCTAAATCATCTATCTAAATAACTATCTAATTCATATATGTCTATGCCTTTTCCCATATAACTGAGAATTTCTGGAAATAATCATACAAACAAGAGGCTGGTCCCATTAGCTATTCATAATTTGTAGCCAGACTCAATGAGACACTCAATATTACCTAGCAATCTTCCAAAGCATTTTTATTAAAAACAAAACTTTTTTATTTTGTTCAATTAATTATTAACATTTTTTTGAAACCCTATTTCCACTTTTCTCTGTCAGAATCCTCTCAGCATATTACTGCAAGTCCTCTTTAAGGTTTTAAAGAGATAAGTATCTAACTTTTGTCAATCAGCAAATAAATATTCTCTACTTAGAAAAATGTCAAGTCATCCACATGCAGTTTGGATTCCCTGCTCACCCTATAATCTTCTCAACTATCTTTCCATGTATAAATAAAAATGACTTTTCCTTAACCATTTCAGAGTACCTTAAGTGCATAATGTTCCTTTATGATAAATACTTAGGTGCATGTTAAAATGACTACCAAAAAATAGCTATGATATCTTCTTACATAACCATGGCACAATCATTACACTTAGGATTTAAAACATTGCTAAGATACAATTTTCTAACACATGAATCAGAAAACTTTTTCTGCAGACCAGACTATAAATATTTTAGGATTAGAGGGCCATATGGTCTCTGTCACAACCACTCAGCTCTACCATGGTAGCCCCAAAGCAGCCACAGGCACTGCATAAGCTAATGAGTGTGGCTATATTCCACTACAACTTTATCTACAAACTGAATTAAACTGCTTGATATTCCAAAATTGCCAGTTGTCCAATAATACCTTTATAAAATCATTTTCTTATTTAGAAACTATTTTGTTGCTTCTCGTCTTGTTTAATTTTCAACGTTTGCCTTATAATATTATTAGATGTGCAAATTTACAAGTTTTGCATGTTCCTCTTGAATTGAGCATTTTATCATGAAGACATTGTTTTTCTTATTCTATGCTAAAGTGAATTTTGTCTGAATTTAACATAGCTATACTGGTCTAGGTTTAGGAAATGTGCATGTTAACAACTTTTCATCTTTTTTGCTTTCAATTTTTTTATTTAGATTTTAAAGCACTTTCCCCATAAGTAGCTGGGTTTCTTTTTATTTATTATGACAATCATTGTCTTCTAGTGTAAGTTTCTAATACAATTTACATTTAATTGCACTAGTTTTGTTAATTCTATCTTATATTTGATTTCAATTTATTCCATCTGTAAATTTATCGTCATTTTCTGCATTCATCTTGCTATTAAACAATGCTTTTCTCAAATTTGAATATTAATATTTTCATTCTAGAATACATCATTCATTTCAGTTTTCTGCTCAAATTCCTATGTACATCTTTTTCACTATTTTCATTGTAAGTTATTTCATTTATAGTTATTTTTCATTCAGAGCTATGTTGAAGAGTTTGTTTGCTCCAATGTGGAGATCACCTATATATCTTACATTGTTGTCTATTTCTGATTGTATTTCTGCTTCTTTGTATGCCAAATGGAATTTAGCTGTGTGCTGAACATTGTCCATAAGGGTGCCTCTAGTTTACACCTTCCACTAGAGAAAAATTTCCAGACCTTATATTAGACAAATAGGATGAGTAACTTAGTACATCAGTTCTTTCAGAAGTGTTATTAAATCTCTACCTTCTCTGTTTAGTCATGTTATTCTTAGACATTTTATTAAGAACCTGGTAAATCTCTTTACCTCTCCCTCTTTATGTCTGTTCTATATATATGTTCTTCTTTTTGAATGCTTTGGAACTTATTTTCAGTCTGGTACCTTCCAAGAATGAAACTTTCCAAATGTCTAAAGGGTGTAGTAATCTGTGCTTTGGACACTGCTCCTCCATCTACTGGAACTTGTATTATAAATATGGAGTGATCATTGCCTCTGTTATGATACCTGATCCAACCAACTTAGTTACAAAGCAGTTCACCATTTTCTGACCTCCAATGACACTTCTAACTAGCAAACATGTAGAAAATGTTTAAAATGAGACAGAAAATAGCTGAGGCAAAGAGGTTGCCTTCTCAGAAAGCTTCAGCTGCTTGACAGCCCTCAGCAAAGTGTTTTGAGGGGCATTCCAAGGCTTCACCTTAGTTGCAAGCAGGACTGTATACCAGAAAACACAGCAGACACAGCAGAGTATTGTTCCTTGATTTATCATGACTATTGTACTGAACTATTTAAAATATTTGATCATTGTTAATGAAGGTATTGATATTATGTTACATTTTCTACATCATGTGTTATATTTGAAGTTTGGCTGTTAGCATTAATTAATTAAGTGTATTAATTAATTAACTGTATTCTCAGGCTATTTTTCCCAAAACACATCTACATGGAAGTCTTTGAATTTTTTTAATTGTTCCAGGGATTGAACCTATGGGCTCTTAATGACTGAGCCACATCCCCAGCCCTAAATGTTGAGACAGGTTCTCATTAATTTGCTAAGGGCATCGCTAAATTGCTAAAGCTGGCTTGAATTTGCAATCCTGCCTCAGCATACCAAGGCAATGGGATTATAGCCGTGTACCACCATACTCAGTTGGTCTTTGAATATTTTTAAAGCTATTAATATATATGTTTTCCCAGCACCACACACACAAAAAAGGATATGTTTAAAAGTGTTCCTAGCAGATTGAATCAATCTATGTTCCCATTAGCACTTTGTGAGTGCTTTATCATCACAATAGCAAAACCATCATTAAAAACTTCATTTGAAAACTAAAAAAAAACTATGTAACTATACTTTTAACATGCATTTTCTTGATGAGTAGTAAGTTTGTTTTTTCTTCTTGTGTGTAAACCAGATTTTTGTGAATTATCTGTGATTTCTCTTTAAGCATGTCTATTTCTCTGAGTATTTATGCTTTCTTACATATTATAAGTAATTGTAACATAAATAGGATATATACTTTTTAGAAAGTCATAAGACTTTATAACTTAATTTTCTTTCAATGTGTATATAGCAATATACTAAAAATATTAACAAAAATATTTACATCAAGGGATTAGGCAAAATGTTTGGCATCTGGTACTCTCAATATTGTATTGGGGCCTTAGATAGCAGAATTAACTAAGCCATTTATTACCTAGAAGAATGTGCCTCTTTTTTACTTTGCTATTCAAAAATAATTGGGGGCTTAGACACTATAAAAGATGCATATTAAATCATAGATTTCTGCCCAGTTTTAAAAATAGCCCCAAAGGTTATAGTTTATTGCCCTCTAAGATATTAATGAATCTAGTCTATAACTCAGCAAACTTATTCCAAAATATCTTCCCTAATGCACTATTGACAATCCTGTTTTACAAAAAGCTCTTTGGAACAGCATTGCCATTAAAATGGTTATAGTTCTAATGAGATATTAAACCTTTGGCACATTCATTATATAGTAGGAAAGCCAAGTTTTCAGTTTTGAAAAAGTTATATTTTGAAGAATTTTTCAGGTTCTACCAGTATCCCAAATTGGACCCAGCTGTCAAAGCCCATTAAGTGATATTGACTAAGAGGGGCTCCTTGCAACCTATTTACATAGAAATAGGTCTCTTGGTTTCTGAAGTGATTCCCAAGTAGAAAAAGAGCTTGATTTTTGTTGAGTTCTTATTAGTACTGATTGGGGATGTAGTTTAATGATCTGAAAATTTAGTGGTACCTTTTAGGAGAATGATAGGATTTATTCTTTCTTTGTTGATCAATAACAAAAAATATGGTTTAAATTTGTTTATGCTTTTTTTCTGCTATTTGTTAGATGAAAAGTTTTAATGCCTCTTGGGAAGGAGAGCAACTCTTTGAGATAATTACTATGAGTTTCTGTTTACTTTCAATGCAAGGGTGAGGTTGTAAAATTGAAGATGCAAGATCTATGTTGCTATATAGTTGAGAAATCCCTTATCACTCATCTTGTGAGTTGCAACTTTTTTTCTGAAGGATTTTTTTGAAATTTAAATATATATTTCAAATTAAGTTAGCTCTGTATTGTTTTATTTTATTGTGTTAAAAATACACATACCATAATTTACCATTTTAACTAATTTAAATTGTACAATTAAGTGGCATTAAGTACATCAATAACACTGTCCAATCATCACTATTATCTTATTCCAGAGTTTTGCTTGTCTTTTCTCCTCCCTCCCTCCCTCTCTCCTTCCTTCCTTCCTTCCTTCCTTCCTTCCTTCCTTCCTTCCTTCCTTCCTTGTGAGGGGACCCTGATTGAACTCAGGGCACTCAACCACTGAGACATATCCCCAGCCCTATTTTGTATTTCCTTTAGAGACAGGGTCTCACTGGGTGGCTTATAGCTTCACTTTTGCTGAGGCTTGTTTTGAACTCATGATCCTCCTGCCTCTTCCTCTGGAGCCACTGGGATTACAGGGTGTGCCACTGTACCCAGCTAATTCCGTAAGTTTATAATTAACCCCCAAATGAATCCTGTACCTATCATCAGTACCTTCCTGTTTTTCCATACCCCACACTGATGGTGCCCTCTAAACTTTTGTCAGTCTCTGTATATTTGACCCTAATGGATATTTCATTTCATACAAATGGGATTGTACAATATACAATCTATTGTGTCTGGTTTCTTTCATTTAGTGTAAGGTTTTCCAACTTCACCCATGTTAAGTATAATATATGCCAGATTATTTAATTTCTTTTAATAGCTAAACTAAATTCTAGTTTATGAAGTTAAGTTCATCCATGAATAGACCTTTGACTTGTTTCCACCTTCTGGTTGTTGTGAGGAGTACTCCCATGAACATTTGCTCACCAACTTTTGTTTGAATACTGGTTTTAACTCTCTGAGTAAATACTTTGGAGTGGAATTGCTAACTTATGTGTCATTTCAGTTTATCTTTCTAAGGAACTTTCCAATGATTTTCCACCAAAGCAAACATTTTACATTTTTATCAAAATATATGAATGTTCATTTACTCTACATTTTTACCAATGTTTTTCTTGTCTTTTTCATTAGAGCCACTCTAAAGAAGGATGGAATGCTATCTCATTGTGGTTTTGATTTGTGTCTGCCTGATGGCCAATAATGCTCTGCATTATTTCATGAGCTCAATATCAGTTGGTTTATTGTTCTTGGAAAATGTCTCTTTGAGCTTTCTGCTCATTTTGTAACTGAGTTCTTTTTGTTGTTAATTTATAGAGGTTCTTTGAATATTCTAGACATTAGAGATATATGATATATGATTTCAAAGTATTTTATCCCATTGTGTATGTGTGTTACTCTCTTCCTACTGTCCTTTGTTCTACATTTCTTTTTTTCAATCCTGAGGAAATCTGATTATCTATTATTTTCTTTCTTTCTTTTTGTGTTCTTTACTTCTCTCTCTCTCTCTCTCTCTCTCTCTCTCTCTCTCTCTCTCTCTTGCTTATGATTTTGATGTCATAGCTAAGAATTCATTCACAAATCTAGGCATGAAGATCTGTCCCTATGATTTTTTAAAATATTTTTCTATTTGTCATTCTAATATTAAAACCTTGGATCCCTTATGAATCAGTTTTTGGATATAGTGTTGGTAGTGGCTCAACCTTATTTGCTTGTATGTGGAGATTCAGGTATTCTAGAGCCTTTTTTCTCCATTGAATTGTCTTGTAGTCTTACCAAAAATTAATTTACCACAGATTAATGAGTTTAATTATGTACTTGTATTTATATACTAGCACCAAACTCCTAATTGCTGTAACGTTTGCAGTAAGTCTTGAACTTGGAAAATTCGAGTTATACTTTGTTCCTTTTCCACATATTTTTTGCTAGTCTGGATGTTAGTGCCTTACTGATAAATTATGTTAAAATATGTTTTAATTTGTAGGAGATGCAAAAAAGTAAAATGATGTTCTTATTCTGGCATTCAGGAAAATGGTTTTGTATATACTTAACATGTCTGAAACTAAAACTTTACTATAGCTTTACTTTAATAGAGTTATAAGAACACTGGATGTGTACCTTTTAATTTCATTTATTTTAATTTAATTTAATTTCATTTCATTCTCTATAAGATTCAAAGAAAACTTGCTACCTGAGAATTATTTACCAATGCTGTTTCTTAAGAATATTTGAGTCAGCTCTCTTTTTGCTGGTCTTATCCCACATAGCAACAATAGAAATTTTGCTGTGAAATCCATGCTCTCAGTTTCTGTCTGAAGGCCACAACTACTTTAATAATATAATCTGAAAAAAATGAAATAATACATTTTCCAATTCTTTTGTCCATTACCTTAAGAAAAATGTATTATTTTATTGGGTGATTCAATAAGTAAAAGATTTTTAAGTTTCAGTGTTCAAGTCTGTGAGAGGTAGTACCTCAATGTAATGCTTTTATTTCCCCAACATTATTAACTAATTGATCAATGTAACAAAACTTTATCAAGTACAAGACTAATAACAAGATGTGAAAAGTACAGAAAAGAGACAGTGGCTTGAATTTCCTCATTCAGGAAATGGAAAGACAAATGAACATTAAAGCACATGTAGGAGGTTCATGGAGATTGCATAAACTAACCTGAAACATATGTGAAGCACTTACCCAATTATGGATGGTGAAAATGGCCTATGAAGAGTGGCTGAAGGATGTATCATAACAATTATGATAAATAATGATGAGTCACATGATATTTAAAAAAGCATTAAAGGGAGGAGAAGCAACACATGCAAAGGCATTGATTCAGGGGACCAGAGTAAACTAGCAATCATCGAGGAATTCAGCATATCCAGAAGGTAAGGCACAAGATAGGGAATGAGGAGACACACTGTTGTTGATGAAGGAAAAGCTGCTTTTCCTTTAACAGCTCCTAAAATAGCCCATAGTTCTTTTACTGTATCTAGGGAAATTCAGCCTAGCAACCTAGTGAATGTTGCTTAAGACTATTAGATTTGCCTGTTTGAGGATCAAATCCTGGTTCTACCACTTATTTGATATATAACAAGTTACTTAACAGTTTCAAGCCTCAATTCCCTCATCTATAAAAATGGAGTAAAAATAGTAGCAACATCACTGTGTTCTTTTGAGGATGCATCAAATTGTTTAGACTGACCCTTAAGCATATTTTGGTTATGCATTAGCAGTTACTCAATAATTATTGGATATAATTATTAGGATATTACAATTGCTATTATTTTTCCAGAAGTAGTATAGAAAACACACATTTAATAGAGTATATTAATGTATAAGATTTAAACAACTTTAAAAGCTTTATTATGATTCTTTAGGTTTCAATATACAGTGAATAGAATGATCATCTTCTCATCCCTAGGGAAAAGTAAGCATAATAATTTACCAACAATATATTGACTCTGCAAAGTTTTTAGAAGTAACCTAAAAAGTAAAACCAAAAATGTACTCTTAGGCTTTAACAGAATGTACAAAAAGACATTTTTAAGAAAATGAAAAAAAATCAAAAGAATATGTGACAAAGCATAGTTTAACAATGCATACCTAATGCAAATGAAGGAAAAATCCCTGTGAATGGGAATGTGACATATGGAGTAATGAAAACACTCAAGTTTTGTTCAGACTTGTGCCTACCACCTCCAGGGCCAATTTTCTGTATTCTCATTTGCATAAACAAGTATAACAGAACTCCAGAGAAGAAATATTTAAATTTTTACAAAGACAAACCTTTAGAAATAATGAAATGCATAGGATCAAAACCAAATGTCTCATGTCAACCTACAAGCACCCAATGATCTCAAATTCATATCACATTACATAGAATCTTCATCAGTGACTTGAATTTAGACTCAATTTAGTATGTCAATCTTGATATAAATATGCCAATAATTCTAATTAGTGTAAAAATTGGTCAATTTTATAAATGTAAAAGTACTTAATTTCAATCATTCTCTAATCCTTATAAATTCTTCAGACTAGTTTAGGGAAGGTGAATAAACTCAGTAAACAACTTATAGTTTATGCACCTCTGAAAGTAAGTTGAAGTGATAAGAAATTTATTAATTTGAGATATAGAAACATTTCTAAAGAACAGTCATAAGCATTTTTCAACTTTCTGTATAACTCTCTACTACTTTGAGAGAATTATAACTAGATACTGCATAGTTAATTAAGCCAGGTCATTAAAGTATTATTCTGTTAAACCATTGGCCAACAAAGCACCACGGCACATAGTAAGAAAGACAAGATTTTGTCATAAGGTCCATATTCACCCTTGGTTTTAGTTCAACCTGTCTGTTCCTCTTTCAAGATTCTCATATAACACCTTAAGATTCACAATATGATATGAGAATCATTTTTCTCAAGTTTAAGGACAACAAATATAACCTAAAATATTTCATTTTAATGTAGGTTTTCTGAATATTGCTTATAATACTGTACTATATAATATAAACTTGCTGGTACTTATATTAAAATAGTTGAAGCAAACAGCCTAAACACATTCTGTTTCTCTTCTAGCCTGCTGTTCCTTGTGAAGATTGAACCAGATCTATTATAGTCACAGCAGGTAAAATCTGAAGAAAGTGAAAAGACCAGAAGTCCTACATGTGACTCATGACAATATTGCCTTTTTTTTTTTTTTGCATGCTACTTCATCTTCTTCTGAGATCATGATGCTGATTACTATAGAGCTGTATTTTGTGTGCATGTATTTGACTGTTTTAATGCAAAAAAGTTAAAATGCAAAACAAAAAATTGAAGATCAGCTTATAGGCATAATTTACAGGGCTCTAAATAAGGGATTTCAAGGAAAGTGAGGAGTCACAGGCTCTGACCATTTGTTCAAAGTTAAAGGAATAGTCTGGAAATACGAGTAGAAAACAGAGCTGTTTAATTTGTGATAACTGACATTCCTCTTCTGGGCTTCAAGCAGATAATTTTAAGAGAACACAATAAGAGTGATGTGTGCCTGAATTTCAGTGCTGAGCTCTGGAAATGCAGGGCTTTCTTTCTTTGTCTTGCCACAATCTGACATGTAATTTCCACCTAAGCAAGGCACAGTGGTGAGGCAGATAGTTGTCTTTATATTGAATGTTCCCAGGTTCTGTAAGTACAATCATGCACTACCTAGTATATTGCATCACTAGAATACAACAACAGTTGCATCCAATTATAGCCATTTTAATTTATGTAAGATCTTTGCAGAAGGATAAAATTGCCTATGATGCATTTCCTAGAACATACCCCTTTCTTTAAGCGATGAATGACTGCATTAGAGTATAGATGGTAATTTTTGCACGTTTTATTTCAGATACTTAAAAAACATCTGCATCAACATTCATTTGATTTGTTGTGGCCCTCCTTCTCGAGTGTCAAAATTATTTAATGGTCGAAGTTTTGTATTCTTTAATGAGATGATCAGCTATATGTGGCCACCAGAAGAGACTCAGGAGAGGTTCAGGGAAACAGGACTATCAAACTTGCAGCTTCTAAGGACAGAAGGTGCAGTGTGCCTTTTTGGACCATGTGGGAAGGATAGCAGGGTGGTCAAGAGGCAGAAGAGACAAAAGCATCAGGACTCTGCCTGTTTTGGGAATTTCTACCTGAATGGCAGGGCATGGCGGGTTAATGATTTGGGATTTTCTTGTTTGAAGAATTTGGGTGAGCTTTGGGCTAAAAGGGTGGTCTTCACTTGAACACAGAATGATAAAACTAATTAAGATAGATTTAGATAAATGATGTGGCAGAGACTGACAGATACAGGAGATAATTTGAGTAAAAACAGATCTGTAGTAATGCCAGTCAGAGGTCTCTAACTCCGAAGGCCAACAGTGTGCCCAGAGGCATAGCATGATTTGCATTCCTGGAAAGAATGTCACAAGATTCTACCAGCCTCTTTCACCTCTCATTTACAGAGAAAATTCTCAGACCAGATGGTTTTCAGAATAAAAAGATGAGCCTAAATATTTAAGCTATAGTCCTAATAAAACTTTAAATTATTTGATTTGACTTTTAAGTCAGATGAAACTAAAAGTCAATATATCTTCAAACACCTAGTAGATAAGATTTTATGAACAGTCCTTTATTGGTTATGTATAGTTCAGGGATATCTATGATGTTTTTGTGATGTCATTTTACTTCCTATCAGCTGTTTTATAATATAGGAAGATTATAGAATTCTGAACACAGTCACCTTAAGCTTAATTGAACCTGTTTTTGTCAACCGCTGTTTTAAAATTCATATCTGGAATTTTCCACACATAACCGTATATCACTAATAAATAAAATGTCCTTTCTCATTCTTCTCAGGTTTTACCCCTTTATTTTTTTCTCTTTTTTCAACTGCTTTGGCAAAATGCCAAGGCAAAGTGGCAATAATATTATTCACACTAAGTTCTTCTGTCTTGTTATTGACTTCATTAGGAATGCTGTATATGTTCCATCTGTACGATTTAACTTTGAACTTAGTGAAATATTGCTCAGGAGATTAATATAACTATTTAAACCCTTTCTCTAGCTATACCATACCTGCTGCCACAAAGTTCATTGCCTTACGATCCCTTCCTGTATTGCTGATCCTCTGTCTACTCACTAATCAGGTGGGTTGCATGTGCCATTTCCTCCACAGCTTCCATCTGCTCATCCAGATGTAAGAGCATCTAGAGGTGATCTGAGAAGTGCATAAGCACCCAGACTCTGCTGAGCCAAGGAAAGAGTTGTTTGTTTGGGACTTTCAGGAGTTTGTTCATTAAAAAGAATTTTAGATACTGTATTTTATTTCTGTATTTTGTATTTGTTCTTAATACCTTCCCCTGTTGTAGCCATAATACATATTGCTTTTTGCATCATGAGAGTGGGGAGAATGTGGTTAACTCATATTTTCAGCAGAGATAAAGGATCTATTACCTTTGGTATATTTGATCCTCATGTTTTCATTTTTCTATGGGAAATGAAAGGAATACAAATAGCTCAACTCACAGCTCCACTTGGCCACACTCAAAAGAAATCTCATCATACTTAATTTAAAGAATGTTTTATCAATTTTAGTAGCCTCAAGTCTAGATGCTCATTTGTCTAAAAAAATCTGGACTAATAGTTTATATTTCGACTATTATCTCCTCTAGATGGTGATAGGCATATATATCCACATATATTGAAATTTTTATTTAGTCAGTTGAAATATTTTTTAGTTATTATGTCCATCTGACATTATGAATAATTTTTGAGATATTTTAGAAATTCTAAGAAATAGGTAAAATTAGTAAGTAGATTGAAAAATCTTGAGTTATGTGTAAGTTTTTCTATGAAAAATCAGGATATCAGTATGTATGTATGATATTTATGTATGTATATATATTTGTGGGCTTCCACTTAGGAGGAAGAGAGTAGATAGAGAGTGTCATTCCCACTTTTGCAACAATAGCAAACCTCCCCGCAGATAATATGCAAATATCACAACATTTCTTGTGACCATCAAAGAGGTGAAGTTGCAAGGCAAGGAACCACTCAAAACTGGAAAAACAGATATCACCAAGGAAAGAGGAAAATCTAAGCTGTGAGCATTCTAGAAAATATATGAAAATATCGTTGTGATTCTGTTTCATAATGATTTGAAAAATATAACACCAATATCAAAAAGCACAAAATAAAGCTTGAAAAATTATTAAGTTGTACTTCCAGAATGCTAAGGGATCTGCTCTTTGAAGGATACTGATAAGAAAACAAAAAATCAAGATCCTTCCTGGAAGGAAATATTTTAAAAATCACATAAATGACAAATGACTTGTATGCAGAGTGTGTAAACAAATCTAAAAACTCAAGAGAACAAAACCGAATTTAATAAAAGGACAAAATATTCAAACAAAAATATCCATCATCTGAGAATATATGCAGATGGAACATAAGCATAACAAATTACTATTAGACACCTGGGAAATGAAAATTAAACTACAATAAGCTGTTAATATATGTCCTTTAATATGCCAGTACTAATAATAACAAAACTATAAATGCAAAGGGTTGACAAGAACATCTAGCAACTAGAATTCTCATACTTTTCTTGAAGTAGGGCAAAAATAGTCCAGTCAATTTGAAAAATATTTTGACAGTTTCTTTAAAATTAAGCAATTAATGGGCCTGGAGATGAAGCTCAGTAGACCAGAGCTTGCCTAACACGTGTGAGAGCCTGAGTTTGATCCCCATACTGCAAAAACTAACTTAATAAATACCAACCTTTCAAATGATTAATCATTTCCTTGGTTACACAAAAATCTCTTTCCTACCTATTTATGCAAGTGAGATATAAACTTATGATCACACAAATTGGTCTATAAATGTTTGTAGAATCTCTATTTGTAATTAAAAAATGCAAAACAAAATTCTTCGATTGATGAATCAGTTAGGAAACTACAGTCCAACATGTGGTGTAATGCTACTTGGCTACAAAATAGGATGCCACTCCTGTTACAGGCAACAGAATTAATGAATGGTAAAATGCATTATATCTACTGATAGTAGCCAGCCTCACAAGGGAGCATAGTAAAAAAAGAAACAAGAAACATACTATAGTATTCTATTTACATGACATTCTGGACATGTTGTTTTCACCTGCCATATAAAAACGAAATGGTATGTCAAGTCAGCAATGTGTTTAATTTACAATCAATGATCTGTTCTTAATGCTTCCTTTAAAAATTGCCTCATCTTTTTTTTTAATATTTTAATATTTATTTTTTAGTTTTTTCGGCGGACACAACATCTTTGTTTGTATGTGGTGCTGAGGATCGAACCTGGGCCACACGCATGCCAGGCGAGCATGCTACCGCTTGAGCCACATCGGGATTTAACCTACTATAATTATACCTGAGGACAATATGCATATAAAACAACCAATTTTAGTCACCAGACAACAAAAAAAGCACAGAATCACTATATGCTGAAAATGGGAAACTAATGAAGTGCATTCCAAATTTTTAAAGGTTTTCTGCCTAAGGCATTTTCCAAATAGCAGTATAAAGATCTGAGGCCAAAAAATAGCAATAACATTGAATGAAAGGGAATTTGGCGCTACTGAATTGGCTAGAATTCGAGAGACAAAGTGTTGCCAAAGATGGAGCTATACCCAGAATGAGCTCTAAAATTCTCCATTAATCTCCCACTGGGCCTGTGAGGAAACACCAAGGTACACAGCATAGGAATCATGTTCCACAGACTGTCAAAGAACCCCACTGAGGAATGGTGAGCTGAGGTCATGTATTGTTGGGAGTTCAAGTTCAGACCAGAAAGTTCAGGGACCTCAATGAACCCAGGACTTAAAACCCAGAACTGTTGGTATAGTGATACTGAACTATATATAGAATGCCCACATTCAAGCCTAAAACCAAAACTCAAGATCTATCTGATCTGTTAAGAAATCAAACGCCTGCCAAAATAAAATTCAACACTTTTAGAGGAAGATAATAAAATTCTGACTCTTTAACATCACAGCACCCTTAAGTGTACAGAAAATAATAATTATAATAAAAATTCTAGACAGGCAAAGTGGTAGAAGCTTTGGCCTAACCAAGAGACAGATTTAGAGTAGCTGGCTGGCAATGTAAGAAATACTGAGAAAATTTCTTCCTTCTGAAGATAGACATAACTGCTGGAAATATTAATTTACATGAAGGATTGTTGAATGGCATACTTAATATTTGTGAAAATATTTAGTATTTATCAATTGCACAAGATATTTCACTGTTCAAACAAAAGTAATAATGACAATTTTTAGTTTAATAAATATATAGGGCCCTAAGAAAATTAGCAATACTCTACTTCAAAATAACAAATAAAAAGGGCTGCAGATGTGGCTCAGTAACAAAGCACCTCTAGGTTCAACCCCTGATACCACTAAATAAAAGTCATTACATTTCATATGAATCCATATGTATATATATATGGGTTTTTTGTGTATATATATATATATATATATATATATATATTCAATTTATAATCAAGTTACCTGAAAAAAATAATTATAATAGGAAACATTACATAGGAGAAAATAATTAACCCTAGCTGAAACTTGTGGGAGATAAACAGTATAAGCACAAATGATAGAGTTATTTTAGGTATAGATTTTTCTGATCCCACAAAAAATAGAATATCAAAATTCGGAACTTTATATTTTGCAAAGGACTTAGATATGTTTAAAAGCCAATATTATACACATACCCACATATGCCCACACCCCCACACAACAACAAGCTGGGTGTACATAGTTTAGAAATCCTTGGATAAATTATATTTATAGTATGTGCTAAAAATAAAAAAGCGAAAATGAATTAGGCCTCTAAAAATTACTGAATATAATGTAACAAAAGATAATCAAAGGAGTAAAAGGACAGATGAGACAAGAAAAAAATCAAGGTGGTAGATGAAAGCCCAAGTAGATCATTAATTATATTCATTGAAAATACACATAAAAAGAAAGAAAAACTGCTAAGGGAAAATTGAAAATATTTTGAGCTTAACAATATTTTTTAAAAAATACTAGAATTCAATGAATGTAGAGAATACCATAGATAGAAATGTAGAGCTTACAATCTTCTAGTAGAAAAGAAATAGTTTCATAAAGAGTGAGCATGCTTTTCCTATAAGAAGCAAGTTAAAAAAATGGGGAAGGTGATGGGACAAAAGCAAAATAAGTATATAGAAATAAGTAATTCAAATAAGAGTAAATATTCCAGAAACAGAAAATGAAAAAAATAGAGAAATGTGTCAAAGACATGTGAATTATCAATATCATTGGCAAACTCATACAGAGAAAAAAAAACCTTTTTAGAATAAAAGCAAAAAAATAAAAACAAAGATCATACAGAGATAAAAAAATAGTGTAGGATATTATGAAGAAATTTATGAACACAAATGGAACACATTAAGTGAAATGGACAATTTACTTGAAAGGCAAAAATTATCAAACTGACATAAGAAGAAATGAAGCCTATAAACAGCTGAGGCTGAACTTCGGAATATTGTGTCTGTGTAAGAAGCTCAGTTTGCTAGTTCAAATCTTACCTGTAACATGTAAGCAAAAGTGGCTTTTTTTAGAAAGTAATTCCAAACTTTAAAGAAGAGTTAATAGCAACCCAGATAGAACTCTTTCAGAATAGAAAGGAGAAGACTCTACAACCTATTTGGGGAGACAAAATGAGCACAGATAATACAACTACAAAAAATATACAATAAAATTAAATCTCAACATTCCTAATAAAGTATTAAATAACTGTTATCTATGTGGGTTTGTCTCTGTGTCTTCTATTCTGTACAATTGGTCTACATGTCTGTTTTAGTGCCAATATCATGCTGCTTTTGTTACTATGGCTTTATAGTTTAGTTTAAGGTCTGGTATTGTGACGCCTCCTATACTTCACTTTTCTTGTTAAAGCTTGCTTTGGCTATTCTTGGTCTCTTGTTTTTCCAAATATATTTCATGATTGCTTTTTCTATAGCTATAAGGAATGATGTTGGGATTTTAATTGGAATCTCATTGAATCTGTATAGCACTTTGGGTAGTATGGCCATTTTGATAATATTAATTCTGCCTATCCAGAAGCACAGGAGATCTCTCCACTTCTAAGGTCTTTCTTTAGTGTTCTGTAGTTTTCGTTGTAAAGGTATTTCACCTCTCTTGTTAAATTGAATCCCAAGTATTTTATTTTATTTTTGATGCTATTGTGAATGGGGTCGTCTTCCTAATTTCTCTTCCAGAGGATTTATTACTGATATATAGCAATGCATATAGTTTAACATACCAAGGCAGATGCCTTTAACTAATTCTCTGTCTTCTCCTATTCCTCCTTCTTCTGCATCTGCATCATCATCATTATCACCATCATCATCATATTGCCATCCTCCTCATCCTCTTGATCCTCATCCTCCTCACCCATTTCTGGATCATCTCCTATATGCTCAGGCACTGTATCTAGCTTATTTAATTTTACAGCTTACAGCTGCCTTATTCTGAACTATGAATAACATTCCCTAATATATTTATTGTACACTATACATAAAGCTACCTCTCATGTATCTTTATATTTCTTTTCCTCTGCATGAAGTTTACCCAGAACTCTTTTTAAGGAAAGACAGTTTAGGATTGTGGGAATCTATAATACAATTTTGACCTGGGATTCAGAGTACACAGAGACAACCTTGGAGAAGTCTAATTTCTTTTCTGGAGAAAACTATAAAACGTTGTATGTTTACACTCAGATTCCCCTTAGTCTTATTTTTAGTTTGAAATCTTATTCTATAGATGACATTCTGGTTTCATTTTTATTTTATTTGTCATTTTATTATTATTATATTTTTTTAGTTGCTGATGAACCTTTATTTATTTATATGTGGTGCTGAGAATCGAACCCAGTGCCTCACACATGCAAGGCAAGCACTCTACCACTGAACTACAACTCCAGCCCCTGGGCTAATTTTTAGGTGATATTTTATTGATTACATTCTAGCAAATCTCACAGCAGCTTTTTACCAAAATTTTAGACCACCTACATTGAATTAATATAGAACCCAGTGTGAGAGATATTTCCCAAGAAGAGTTTCTACATTAGCCCTTATAAAATGTAAATTATTTTACTTGCCATTAACATATTTTATTTCAAACTTCTATCCACTCCACATAGTATTTTTGCTCCAAATATATTTGATTCAAGGTTAGAAAAGTAAAAATACATTAAGGGGATTCAGTTGCAAGTTTTAAGTAATCTTTTGAAACTGATTTTGATTATTTATGGTGCTATTCTTTACACATAATTTTTAAGCTATAACTTTATTTTTTCTTCACAGATTCTTAAACTCATAACACAAGCTAAGCATTTTCAGATGAAAAAGATATTTTGTAGTCCTTGAACATTTTTTAAATATTCTCTTCAAAAGCTGCATTTAATTTAGAGTTTATTGAAGTTTTCCCCAAATTGTATAGGAATGGCTGTCAACTTCTTTATAAGCACTAATTAAAAGAAGTCACTGATGTGCAAAGGGTGACTTTTCAGAGAAGTTGTGACTTTAAACACCTCTTTTTCTAAAATTTAAACTTAAAGGCACACACATGGCCATCATGGACCAAATGTGGGAGAGATTATCTTTACCACTTATATTAAGCATTTTTCTTTTGTTAAAGTTAAATCCACTTCTTAAAATTTTGAAAGCCGTGTTATGTAATTTCTCCCAAAATAAAAACAAAAGAACTTGCCTTCTCACAGGAAATTTAAACACTTCTGCAAAAGCACTACACCGAATATTTAGTTTTCTCTTGAATTCATTTCACATATAATCCTGAATAATTCAGGTTACCTTATATAATATCCTCTTTTCATTTTATTAAATCGGTTATATTTTACCTTTCCTGCAGTTCTCTGAGGGAAGCTTCTATTATATACATAAGTGGATTAATTTTATACTTTTTTTGATTTTTTTCAAACTTTAATTTTCTTTCTTCTCTAGTGACTGGTCCTTAGGTTTTACTTTTCTTTTACAAGAGCATCTTTCTCATAGTCCTGACACCCTCTCCAATCTCACTGATTGTCACTCACGTAGAAAGAGTTGACTTCACCATCTGGCTGGCTTCCTCATCTGTTGCTCTGTGGTTAAGATTTACTGACTATAATAGGCAGAAGGCTGAATATTTCTATCAAAATGATTCCCTGGGAATCAAGCTTCACCTATCCAAATTAATACTGGGTTTTATGAGGGAGAAACATCAACCCCAAATCATCTTCGCTCTGGCTAAACCGGAGTATTATTCCTAAATACTATTCTGATTAGGGAAGTTAAATTCTCAAAAAGCCTCTCTATTTTCCAATAAGTACGTATGTAAATCTTGATTCTAGGTCAAGAGACAATGAAGACAACTCCATCTTTCTTTTTCTATCCTGTTTGGGGTTCTTGCTCTAGCTACTTGCTGAAGCACTCCATTAGTCTAGCATGTTCTTTCTGTCAGTCTGACGAGACCCACACCAAAGGCCACTAACTTCATATTGCATTTCTCCATCATTTTTGTCTGAGATAATTAGTGAAATGAAATATTTTAAGTATAAAAGAAATAAACCTATATTAGACCTTCAAACATATTGAAACTAATTTCCACAAGGAATAATATATCACAATTTACCCTAAAGTTAGCTGAAAAAAAAATAGTCATAATAAGAAACATTACATAAGAGAACATAATTAGCCCTAGCTAAAATTTGTGGGAGATAAATAGTATAAACACAAAAGATAGAATTATTTTAAATAAAAAAGTTTTTCTTTGATTATACAAAAAATAAAACATCAAGATTAGAAACTTTACATATTACAAAGGACTTAGATGTGTTTTAAAACCAATATTACACACACACACACACACACACACACACACACACAATCTGGATGTTCACAGTCTAAAAGTCCTTGGATAAACTCTATGCATATAAAAAGGAAAACATTACTACAATGAACAATGAGTCAGTAAGATTCATAGAAGTACCAAGCTAAAAGTATTTTTCCAAATATATAGTTTTGTTACAACTGAGTGACTCCAGAAAACTTTTAACAGACTCTAGAGCACATCAGTGATGACATCTTGAACCATCAGTCTTCTTGGTTGTCAGTGGTAATAATGGATAGCCAATTATATTAAGTAGCAAAATATCAATCAATATTATTTTTTTTCATTCTAAAAAGAAAAGAGCATGGCTTCAATTTCATTTTATTATTGAATCAATCATTTTGGTAACTTCTGCAATGTTAGAGATTGTACAGTTTTTATATTTCTAGAGCAAAAAAAAAATAGACTTGTGTTATATCTATAGAGGTTGGACAGAAATTATTTCCTTACTTAACCAGTTTCATCTAGAATAAATAATGACACATGTAGGGCAGCATAAAATTAATTTTCACTACAATCTTTATTTATTTTCTTTCCAAGTTGATCTTAATATTTTTCTGGAACACTATAATAAAATCATGATTAATTTATTTATTATGAACTCATAAAATTGACTTTGTTTTTAATAATGACTTCAATTTGTGAAAAAAGGAGTGTGACTATCATAAGGTCATCTATAAATGATGTGCCAATCTCATTTTCAGATGAAATCAATAAAGATATTTCTATACCATGAAAGAAAACTAAAAAAATATAAATCACCTAGTTGCATAATTTTACATCCTATCACTGTGGTAATATAATTTATTCTTGAGATTTATATTCAATCCTAAAAAAAAAAAGTGGCCAAAGTATTTAATACGTATTCTCTCTGGCTACACTTTTCAACTTCAAGGTTATTTTAACAGTGTAAAATAAAAATGGTAATTCCCACAACATCACACCTATTTTTGCTTCTATTATGTCTATAATCTGAGTATATTATAACATTAAGACAGTGCTTGAACTAGAAACAAAAGAGAATCATCGGCCTTCAGAGGTTTTTAACTTATGTGAAATTATAAATTAAGAACAATTTAAGGATGAAAGACAATGGTAATAAAAATCTATAACATTCACTAAATCAAGTATTGAGGAAGGACCATATAAAATGCATTGTAATAATATATCCTGACATAGCATGATTTATGGTGTGAAGATTCTGGATAAAATAGATTGAATACATATCTTGTTTTGACTTGTGTTCACTATAATATACTACAAAGCCAAGCTATAAATCTTTATAGGGTAATCAATGTCAACAACAAATCTACCAATAGTACTATCATAAGAACAACATAGTCACATAAATTCAAATATATGAGCAATCATTAGAATGATAGATGCCTTATAATTGATAATAATGCCACATAAACTACATTTGTTGATACGATTATAGCATCATATATTTGCAATATGTATGTTGCTTATCTAAAAATTGCAGGAAAGATTCAATATCCCCAAATCAAAATTTTTGAGAAAACTATGTAAGTAGGTTTTCCATATCTTCAAACCCCATCGAATATTCTTCTATAAACACAGAATAGCAAAAATCTAGAAATTTTATCATTTTTAAATTTAAAATTGAAATTCATCTTTTAAAGCTTAATTAACAAATATTGTTTACCTCTTTTAAAACAAATACATCTATCCCCAATTAAATTGTTCACAGAAATTATTGGTAAACTGCAAATTTTTAAAACATTCTATGAAATTATTTAGATAGAAATATTATCGTTTGTTAATTGTGATTTAACCCAGGCTCTGCATAGGCTCGCCTAGAGCTCTACCATTGAGCTCTAACTAGCTGCAGCCCAAGACAAGAAATATCAATAGTCCTGTAGCACCTTGCAAAGTGGTCTCGAATTTCCCCCATCACTGCATGTCCCTTTATCATGCTACTTTATTATTCCTGTAATTGGAAGGAAGAGTCATCATCTTCAGTCCTTAATTCTTCACTCAACCTTATGACTTGTATTGGCTAATGGAACATCAGCAAATCTGATACAAGCAGAGGACTCAGAAGCACTTGAACACTGAAGCTCACTGCCTCTTGCTGCTTGGAAACATTTTTGTCACGCCATAAGAAACCACATGAGTGCCATCTCAGCCATCATCACCAACCTAGACACATATGTGAAGACATTCAGAGTAGGCAGCCCCAGGCCAGTTTGTTTAAAAAAACAATTCCTGGTAAATGAACAAAGTTGGAAATAATAATAAATGCTGGTGGTTTTAAGCCAGTAAGCTTTGGGGTAAAAGTGTTTGTTGTTGTTTTCAGTTAAAATTAGCTGAACCAGTCTTTATGTGTTGCTGTTAGGCAATTAAACTATTTTCCACAACACCAAAAAATAGTCTACAAATTCAATATAATTTAAAAAAATATTAAATTGAACGTCATAGCAGTATAGTTAGTACAGTGTATAATAAAGTTCTTCATTAATCAATATTTTACATACTTTTCTAATTTGATAACTTAGAAATAACACGTAAGACTAGATGTTTGATTGACTATTTAGCCCATTAAACATTATTCCATATAAGACACACAGTCCTGGGGAATATTAAAATTAATTTAAGAGCTTTTTAATCAATTGAATGATTTCCTACTGTCCTTCAGTGATAAACTTTGGTAACTGGAAGAGTTATATGTATTTTGATTCTACCTTCCTGATTTAGATTTTGATGATAAAAAGAGGAAAGAAATATGGTGAAATTGTGGTTAGCTGAGTGAAATGTAACATTGAGCCACAAATCATAGTGAAATGGAAGAGAGCAACAATGATCTATGTGGATTACATAGACATTAATTTAAAACAAAGCAAAAAGCACTGCCTTAGATATTCAATTGGCATTTGCATTACTTAAGGCAAAATTTTCGTGTTCTACTTAATGATAAAATAGATACATATCACACTGTAGTATTTTGATCCAATGAAACTTATACAAGAACAAAGAATGATAAACAATAAATGACAACTCCAACAGAGAACATGTGGAATGTAGCCTTTGAGTCATCTCTTTAAAAGCCCTGGGTTCCTGCTGGTGGGCAGCATCACAGCCTTTGGGACAGGAGTCCCCTATGTTTCTCCTTTGCTAGTAAAGCCATGAATCTTCCTTTTCTTTTTTCTCAAAACTGTGTCCTTATTATTAGATTGACACCCAGGACAAGAACCAAGCTTTCAGCAACACAAGTGGTTCCAGAAATGAAATAGCATTAATTATACCTAAAATATATATTTGAAGGGAAATATGTGCACTAATTTGAATTTCAACAAAAGAGAGAAAATAAATTTAACTTAAAATATTTTTTTCAGAAAAAGTAAAAAAATGCTTTTAAAATAACTTTTACTTCACAAAATATAATAGAGAACATCTGCAGGAATAAAGCAGTAAATATCAGACACATTGAAAATTTATGACATTTAATTAACTGTTCTTCTTAGTGTCTTTTTCCTTATTTCACAGTCTTTTGAATATCAAAATTAATACTTTTGTAACCTGGTTAAAGAATAACACCATGTAATTCTGCTTCAGATGGTGTCAGAGTCAAAGAAACAGTTCAGATCATAAAGTAAAATTTTATCTTCAAAACCTTTATTTGCATATCTGAAAATCTACAAAGAGAACCAAATATATATATTTTTTCTGCACCTACTCTCTTCTCTGTAATCTGATAAATATCTCCAGTACTTCCTAGCTTTACCCTCCCTCACCCTACTTTTTTCCTTTACTGAATTACACAGCTTGATCACTTTATATTTCTTCTGCTTTTTTTTTCCTTAGCACAAATGAAAGGAACTGTAACTAAGAAGAAAAATGACCAAATCATAAGACCCCAGTTTTGAAGGACACGGTGTAAATTTGGGTCCCTGAATTGAGTTAGAATGTTGTCCCATGCTATCTTATGCTTGTTATAGTCTTTTTAAAAACACAGAGATGTTTTAATTAAAATGACTTTCTGTCCCCATGTTTAGTTCATTATCTGATAGAGATTCTATTAACAAATGGTGGTATTTTCAATAGGAAAATACACAAACTTGTGTGCAAACAGAGGGAAGGATGTTTTTGATTGTTATCAAAGGAAGGGAAAGAGAAAGGATGGAGACAGGCAGAAACAAAAGAGCAAGGAAACTCTCAGGCCTGGAACTTGTTGCCTGATAATGTCTTTCCCCACCTTCCTCCACTCTTTGAAAGGTCTGTGGAATGTACCTTCAACATCCTCCTATCCAGAGTCACATTGGCCCCAGAGAACAGTTATAGGCACACATCAAGAAGCCTCCAAGGATCTTCCTCAACCTCAGCTACTCAATAAGAGGCTAGTTCCTTTCTTTGTTGGGGCAGTTTGAATTTTCTCTCCATCATGGCTGTTCCCATTCTGCTTGGGGTGAGCCCCTGTTTTTTTCCTCATTCTAAGTAAAGTCTCATATTCCTTGACCTGGTTTTATTTCTATTGTCATTGGATCAAAAATTCCTGTCTCTAATATCAGGATGAGCAGGAGGCCAAGAATAACTTCAGCAATATGGTAAAATCATTTTAAATAATGAGATGTCCAAGTTTAATTTAAAATTGTTTACGTAACACAATGCAAATACTTCATCTCCTTAAAATGTTAATCAGGACTTAATAAAATCAAGTCAACGTCTGATTATGTGTGTGCACATCAGAGAGTTAAGAGAGTGAGGGAATCCAGCAATGATAGGTTTATTCTTGGGTAGATGTCAGGATCAGGAAGAAGGGGAGCCTGAAGAATTCAACTGTGACAGCAAATTGGTGCCAGAGGTGATCACAGGATGTAAGTCCCCTGGAAATCCACAGAAATCATGTATGCATAATTGGATCATCCAAGGGAACAGAACAAGGATTAAGCTAAATTCTTTAAGTTTCTAAAAAGTAAGGTGATCAAAGGCAACATATGGTTTTCTTTTAATAGAATTAGAATATCTTAATAAAATTAATAAAACCAAAACTCTATCAGATGTAATTTCTTTTATTTTCTTAATCCATGGGATTTTCAGGATTTTTATATCTACTGGTAAGCATGGGATAAAGATTACTTATTTCTTTCATAAATGTGCTTATTCAAAACAAGTTCAGATTTTATAGGAGATTATTTATTACTTCAAAGGAGATTTAAATTGCCATGGAGAGAGAACATTAACCAGAAAAGATTACATCATAAGTCTTTCCATTAGTTTGTACATGCAAATCCAAGGAAAATGGACAGAGTAAGTATGGCCGAAGAGAGCAGAAAGAGGAAATTACAACTAGAGTTAACGGTGAGCCTTGACATGAGGAGAAAACTTTCGATAAAATGCAAATGAAGAAGTATTTATGGTATTTGTGATGGGTTCTGTTTTGATAGCTCCACTGAGAATACAATGAGAAAAGCATAGAATGACCCTAGAGATTCTGGTAAGACCAATATTTTTAAGCGCCGAAGCAAGCCTACAAGCGTATCACAGACCTCTGCCATTACAGAGGCAAGATCTCAGTGCCCCTGATCTTTATATTGCTTCAGGGTTTTTTTCTAATGTTTTATTTGAAGAAATGTCTCACACTTAAAAATGATAACATATATACTCAGCCAATCAGGATATTCCAATCTGTAATAATTAAGAGGAATGGATTTTAGTATTAAGATATTGTTAACAAATTACACATCTTTGTGTATCACTCCATTTAATAAAATTTCTAATACTGCATCACAGAAAAGGAACAATTAAAAAGGAACGATTGCTTAACACATTAAATCTCATCCTAAAATAATAGGAAAGAATGAAAAACTTTTTGGGTTAATAAACTGATATTTTTAAAGAAATAAATTTTATTAATTAGCATCTAGTATGCTAAGTTATTATAAGCGCTTGAGAGTTTCAGTGACTTGAGAATAATTTTCAAATCCCTTAGAATTCACAATCTGTGTGACTAAAGTCCTAAGATGCTTTTCAAATTGATTTACCTTTGCTTTTTTTTAACCTTATTCTGCAAGTAATTTTGTTTGTACTTCTCTTAAAATATTTTCTAAAGCTATGTCTGTCACCTTGACAATTTCAATGCTAATATTTGAAATACTTTTAATGTGGAAGGTGAAATATTTATAAGAGATAAAATAGCAGACATTTTCACAGCAATATTGGACAGTATGTATATTTTAAATGTATTTTTTGGAAAGTTCCAATTTTATAGAGTTCTAGATTGAGTTTATCCAAGTGATGAAACATTTCCATCATATAGGCTAATTTATCAGTAAAATTCAGCCATACTTTTATCCAAAGAAGTTTAAATTTTTCAATTCAAATAAATGAGTCAATATTAACACAACATACCTCATTTTTTGCTTTTATAATCCAGAGATAAATTTTTTGTCATGAGTTGTGTTGTGAATGAAGGTATAAGCTGTCCCTGTAATACTTCTTACCTACATGATGGCACTATATTTTTTTCTAATCTTTATTTATTTATGTAACCTTTCAATTCAGGTTCACAAACTGACCTGGTGTTTGGCCAACTCTCTCCCTGAGGCTAGACTTTCTACATCTGGAGCAACTATCATAAAGAGACTGATAAAAGTTACCCCTTACTTTTTAAAACTAAGTTGAAAGGTGATTCAGATAGAGAAGTTGGAGAAAAAAGGTGCAGTTAGAGTCATTTTCCAGCAGACCAAACTTAGAGGGGAGCACATTTCAAACGTTAGAATCTTGAAATTATATCCATGCCTATTTAACCCCCTGGAAAATCTTTCAACATACATAGGAATATGCTTCACTGGGTTTGAGATGGTTGGCTTATAGGATTCCTCAAATCAAATAGAACTCATCTATTCACTGTTTTCTGAGCAAACCATGCCTCTTGAAAACTATTTTCTTGCTTACAGAAATCAACTAACTTTTAATCCAAATATCAATCTTTTTTTTCAAAGCCCTGTACAAATTCCTATCACATAGAGCCTACATTCTTGATTCATGGATGGTGAGTTAGCGTTGAGGACTCTATTTCAAGTCAAAATGCTATCCCTAGACTTGCTCCCATACCTGCCTTCTAATAAGAAAATAAAACATAAAATAATAATTAATGTGTACACACAATATAAAGGAAATTATATAAAGGAAATTTCTTCAATTACCACTGGAGTCCTACAGTGGTAAAAAGCTCAAGGCAGTTTCTTTTTGTATAATAAGCGACACTGTGCTTGCCCCATTTTATGTTATTCTGGTTCATTGTACTGAGACAGGGAGAAAGGTGATGAGTCAGTATTATTTATACAGGTAGAGCTACAATAAACAATTTTAAAAAGTGAAAATTTGAATTGCAATCTTCTCTTCAGTTTTTTTTAAAACATGTAATTTGTCTCTTCATAAATATGAAAAGAATATGACTACAATTTTCAGACAATAGGAATTCATTCCAGGGTCTAATTCCCTAAATGTTTACATTGGTAGAAACTTGTGAAACAAGTTCAAGAGATCAGGAGTAATGGGTATACCTCTTATATATGCATGCCATTTCATTTGTCTGATATGACAGAGAAGTATCTTTCTGTAGAGAATTAATGTATATTTTTTCCATGCACTAGACATACACCCTCTCAATTATGTTGTCATTCACTAAAGATGCAAGTATTTTTCTCTATGCATATAGGTATTGAAACAGAAAATTAAAAACATTTCACTAGAAACTTCATATCAACACGGCACCATTGTAAACAATTGATCTGCCTAAGATTACTGCTCTATGGAATTCACAATTTTTGTACTTTGTCCTTTGAAGTTCAAATAAAGTGTTTCATATTCTCTACTACATAATTTAATACATCTGTGACATCTGTGCCACAAATTGATTGAATGTGTGATTTTAGTAGATAGGGCAATATTTTTAAAACTATTGATCAAACATATTACTGGGTTATAAAATCAATTTAGTTCATTGAAATAATTATTAGTATATAAACACCTGCATGTGTGTGTGTCTGAGAGGTGTAGAATTAGAATAGGCTGGACTTGGCTAGACTATTTTCGACTAGAAAATTTCAGAGTACATCACATCTTCTTTTTAAAAAATATTTTTAGTTGTAGATTGACACAATAACTTTATCTTATTTATTTCTTATTATGTGGTGCTGAGGATTGAATCCTGTGCCTCACACATACTAGGCAAGAGCTCTACTGCTGAGCAACAATCCTGGCCCTACAGGCTTCTTACTATGGTTATATTTTTTAAAAGATTGGAAAATACTGAGCTAAGGTAGATATTGCTAATATTTTTCCTGTGATGTGTTTTCAGAGTTTTGTTCTGTTTCAGTAAATCCTTTTGTCATGACTAAGAGAATCCTCTGTAGCAGTAGTCAGCCACACACATGTGGACGTGTGAGTTCAGGGTAATAAAGAAATGTGCTATTTGGAGAAGAAATTTTTTTTGAGCTCCATTATGAGAAATTACACCAATGCCTCATTAAAATCCTGTACACTGGATAGTGGCAGTCAGCATAACATGGGCTCATTTTTTTAATATCAAATTAGAAAAATTCCTAATGAGCCAAAGTACCTATTTAAAAACAAACTCCACAGCATGGATTCCAAGAAAGTATTTCAGAGAAAGTTTAGAGTGTATTTCAGGACACGAATAATAACAGAATTCTAAAGGAATTCTCTTCACCTTCTTCCTGATAAAAGTTTGCCAATTCCATTTGCTCATGTAGACATTTCACAATGGTTGAGAACATGCAGTTACAAAAGTTGGACAGTGTGGATTCACATTGTCGCCCACAACTCTTTCCTTGTGATGCTCAGGTACATTATAGAATCCATTGAGGCATAGTCTTTCCCACTTCTGTAAAATGTCTACTTCACATGCTGTGAGGATTAGATAAATGCATTGCTAGCTCTTCACATAGCAGTTAATACAGGGAAAAATAGTTAACAATTGGAAGCAGGGGATATTCAAGATGAATTGACAAGTACCTAAAGTTTAATTATTTATCCTACCCCTAGGATATTTAGTTTCTAACACTGATTTAGATTGTTATATTAGATTATTTTAAGACATTAAAGATGTATCATGTTGCCTTGTATTTCAATTTCATTCTTTCTTTAATATATCCCTATTCCAGATTCTTTGCAACAGATGATGACTCACAAAAATCTGCTGCTACACAAAACAGCAACCCAAGGTAATTAGTGTGTTTCCTTTTCATTCTAAGTCCCTCAAATTATTATTGTCTCACATCTTCCCCAGGAAGAGTTATCTACAGGGCTGTGTGTATGCCTGGAAAGAGAGGCAGAAAACTATAGGTAATTTTTAAAGTATTTGTTTACAAAGGTAAATAAATTTGACTTTTTGGTAGTGCTTCATCAGTATCTATGAGACTCCACTAGTGAAAGAAAATAGATTATCTCTAGAAAAAGATTATATATGCTATAAGATGAACCCCTTTAGGAGCCTGTCTAAAGTTGTTTGGTTTTGTTTTTAAGTCCAAGGAATATTGCACCTATGCAACCAAGTTTACTTACACTTACATATTTAGCAACTTCACACTGTCTCTGAGTTTAATGAGAATTTCCATCAATGTTATTACCAGGTTTTTCTTTTATTCCTAAGCAAGGTCCAACGTGCTCACACCATACCCTATACTTTCTATTAGGAGACCAGCCCAGCATTCCATACATATAAACAGGAACATGGATTTCCTGAAGAATGTGTGCTATAGTTTGTCTCCTCTAAATGTCACACTGAAATTTAATTGCATTTGAGATATTAAGAGGTGATTAGGTCATGGAGGCATCTCCCACATGAATAGAATAAAGTCATTATCAGAGGTGCTGGTTAATTATCAAAAGGAAATAGGCTCTTTTTCTCACTCTTGTGTTCTCTTGCCATCTGATGCCTTCCACCATGCTATAATACATCCCATTAAGAGGACCCTAACTGTGTATATAGCCCCTGGATCTTGGACTTCCCAGACTCTAGAACCAGGAGCAAAATAAACTTCTATCATTGACTATTTACCCAATCTGTGCCATTCAACAACAGAAAACGTGTTAAGACCATATGTCAAAATGATTACTTTGGATAGTGTGAAGAATTGTTTAAAAACTCAGAAACAGCAACATGGTAAGATCTAGATGCTGGTCATAATATGAAAACTTGGCAGCTGAGTCACCACCTGCAAATGAGACAATATCTCATCATGTTTGCAGTGTAGATTAAGTAAGCTCATATATTTTAAAATGTTTTGTAAAGTGCAAAGTTTACTTCTAAATATTTTAAATCTATTAGTAGTACATTTCAGTGTTTACATCAGTAGACACATGGGTTGGTTCAAGGGCAACTGTCAGCCAGCTAAAAATTGCATATAAATATATAGTTATGTTTGTATTTACACATTTTCCTCAGCTTTTAGTGGCTCTAATTAAAGATATCTGACCTTAAAAACATTAAAAGGCATTTTTTTTCCCTGTACAAATGATTGCTATCATTTCCATGCTCACTACTAATGCTTCTTAACTGGCATTTTGCATACAACCCCTAGAGAGAAGCTCAGACAATTTACTTGTGGATCTTAGATAAATGCAACAGAAAGCCTGAGTCCATCAATACTGCAAAAATTAAAGTCCTATTATTTCCCCAAAATAAGGTATTTGTTATGAATTAATTAAAAGAGTCTGTTTAAAGGAATACAATGTAGAAGCCAATTTTACACAGTTGAGATATATTAAGGAAGGAGCATTCTATGTCTTGAGTTCAGGTTCACCTCAATCCTTGACACTATGGACGCACCATTCAAATTTCCTAAGTCTTGAGATGAATCATCTGTGAACTGGGAATAAAATTATCTAAACTTTTCACCCCTCAGTGTTGCTGTGAAAATAAAATGAAGTGGCTTATAGATAGGTCTCAACAAATAATTTTATTTATAAAATTTTAAAACAACAAAACTCATTGTTTGCCTACTATAAATTGCTGGGCAATATTATGAAGACTGAAATAGACATGTTCCCTAGTTAATTGAGTGGATGGTTATTGCTGTATTTCAGCAGGGTAGTCAAATGACTAACATAATTAAAAATGCTAACGGCTATCTTGAAGCTAATAAAGAACACACACGGATGCAAAGTAATGAAGACCAAAAAATGAAACAAAATAGTACAAAACTGAGTGATCAACCTCTTTCGTGGAACACCTATGCAGTAAGAAATCAAAGTAAAATTAGAAACCAATCACAAATGAAAAGTTTTCAGAGGATATTATTAGACCCATGAGATATGGCCTAAATAGTTGATATAAACTTTATTGCTATAGATTTATTTGATACAGAAAATATTGAAAGTAAATTACTCAAGCATTCAATTCAATAAAACAGGAAAATGACAATGGGTTTAAAAAGTCGAGAAAGGTCACAAAGGGAGTCCGGACAAAGTAAATGATCCTAGGCAGGAATACTCAATACTGTAAAGATGTCATTCTCCTCAAATTAAATATAGCCATAATTATATTCCTAACAGGAATTCTTATGAAACTTGACAGCTGATTATTAAGTTCATTGAGAAGAAAAGATGCACAATAGGCAAAAACTTTTGAAAAAGCAATAAGAAAAGAAATTGCTAGCTATAAAAAACATTTCTTAAAGTGAAAGTATGAGCCTTTGGCAAGCATCTCAATAGAACAGAATGGTGAGAACAGACATAAATCCATAGACATTTGAGAACACCATATATGAGAAAGGTCATATTTCAAACCAATGATGAAAAAATGGACCATTCAAATTATGGCATCGGGGGCTACTGGTTATTCATGAGAAAGAGGGAAAGAGAGAGAGAAGGAGGAAGAAGGAAGGAAAGACAGAAAAGTTTTCAAAAACCTCTCTCCCTCATTACTTAACAAATTCAGCCATAATAATTTTTATAAGAAATCTGTTTTACTTGGTTCAGCCAATAATCTTACAATACAAGCTTACACTATAAACTTAGAAAATCATCAGCCAAAGAAAGAAAATGAAGTTATTTCATAACAGTATAGAGCACACAACCTACCATTAATTAATCCATATGCCTAGAAGGAAAAAAAAATGAGTGTCAACATGTTAATGGAAAGTCTAACCCAAATGAATTAATCTGGAAGGAGGAGAAGGAGTTGGCAAGTAGAAAATACTATACAAATCTACCAAGAATGAAGGACGGCATAGCACTGTATGAATTCTACAGAGGCATTAAAACCCAGGGAAGTAAATTCATCTACATCTGGTTGGCACACCTCTGACTCTCAAAAGAAAGAGAACAGTCACAGTCTTTCCACTTACAGTCTCTCTAGTGAAACAAATAATACAGCGACATTAATACCCCTACCCCAACTTGTAACCCATCAGGAATAATTTAAACCAGATAAAGGAAATGCTTTAAGTTTTAGAATTTAAAAATGCTACAATTTTAGTAAAATCACAGATCAAAGACAGTAAAAACCTTATAAGATAAAAAAGGAGATTGTAGACCTAAGTAAAATTCTGAGAATCCTAGCATCATCACTATACACGAAATACATGAATTAGAGCAGGGCCAAATTCACAGGGAAGAAAATAATCTCATGTTATGGGAGAAAGATTCTGAAAAACTGATAAATTACATTCAAAGAAAATAAAAAGAATGCAAAATATTTACTGAAATTACAATATTTATAAAGAACAAAGATGACTCAATATTAGAAACATGACTTTCTCTGAAGTAAAGAACTGAAATGTAAAACTGAAAGCTATTAACTGGCCATGGAGGCTCACATCTGTGGTCTCAGCTACTCTGGAGGCTGAGGTGGGAGAATGGCTGGAGCCCAGGAGCTTGAGGCCAGCCTGGTAACACAGTGAGTTCCCAAGATAGTGAGACAACAAGTTCTAAAATCTATTGACGTAATAGTGAAGACTTTCTGGATATGAAAAAAAAAGAGTGAAATTAGTAAAAAGGTATCAGGCATCCAGAAAGAATATTTGTGTCATCAACAGGAGAAAAATATCAGCTGCCTTTAGACTTTTCATGACAATGTTCAGTACTAACATTTACTAAAGGAGTTCAAAATTCTGAGGAATTAACCATTAATAATTCTTCCCACAAAAATAAAAGCAACAAATACTCTCAGCATCAAATATCTCATAAATTTTAAAAAATCAAACCAGACAAAGACACTTCAAAGAAAGAAAACTACAGACCAATATCTCTAATGAACCTAGATGCAAAAATCCTCAATAAAATTCTGGCGAATCAGATACAAAAACATATCAAAAAACTTGTGCACCATGATCAAGTAGGATTCATCCCTGGGATGCAAGGCTGGTTCAATATATGGAAATCAATAAATGTTATTCACCACATCAATAGACTTAAAGATGAGAACCATATGACCATCTCGATAGATGCAGAAAAAGGATTCGAAAAAGTACAGCATCCCTTTTTGTTCAAAACATTAGCAAAACTAGGGATAACAAGAACTTACCTCAACATTGTAAAAACTATGCTAAGCCTCAGGCTAGCATCATTCTGAATGGAGAAAAATTGAAGGCATTCCCTTTAAAATCTGGAACAAGATAGGGATGCCCTCTCTCACCACTTGTGTTCAACATAGTTCTCAAAACACTGGCCAGAGCAATTAGACAGACAAAAGAAATTAAAGGCATAAAAATAGGAAAAGAAGAACTTAAATTATCACTATTTGCAGATGACATGATTCTATACCTAGCAGACCCAAAAGGGTCTACAAAGAAACTATTAGAGCTAATAAATGAATTCAGCAAAGTGGCAGGATATAAAATCAACTCACATAAATCAAATGCATTCCTGTATATCAGCAACAAATCCTCTAAAATGGAAATGAGGACAACCACTCCATTCACAATATCCTCCAAAAAAATAAAATACTTGGGAATCAACCTAACAAAAGAGGTGAAAGACTTATACAGTGAAAACTAGAGAACCCTAAAGAGAGAAATAGAAGAAGATCTTAGAAGATGGAAAAATATACCCTGTTCATGGATAGGCAGAACTAACATCATCAAAATGGCGATTTTACCAAAAGTTCTCTATAGGTTTAATGCAATGCCAACCAAAATCCCAACGGCATTTCTTCTAGAAATAGAGAAAGCAATCATGAAATTCATATGGAAAAATAAAAGATCCAGAATAGCAAAAAAAAACCTCTAAGCAGGAAGTGTTAATCAGGCGGTATAGCGATACCAGACGTCAAACTATACTACAGAGCAAAAGTAACAAAAACAGCATAGTACTAGTGCCAAAACAGGTGGGTGGACCAATGGTACAGAATAGAGGACACAGAAACCAATCCACAAAATTACAACTATCTTATATTTGATAAAGGGGCTAAAAGCATGCAATGGAAGAAGGATAGCATCTTCAACAAATGGTGCTGGGAAAACTGGAAATCCATATGCAACAAATTGAAACTGAATCCCTTTCTCTCGCCATGCACAAAAGTTAACTCAAAATGGATCAAGGAGCTTGATATCAAATCAGAGACACGGCGTCTGATAGAATAAAAAGTTGGCTACGATCTACATACTGTGGGGTCGGGCTCCAAATTCCTCAACAGGACACCCATAGCACAAGAGTTAATAACTAGAATCAACAAATGGGACTTACTCAAACTAAAAAGTTTTTTCTCAGCAAAAGAAACAATAAGAGAGGTAAATAGGGAGCCTACATCCTGGGAACAAATCTTTACTCCTCACACTTCAGATAGAGCCCTAATATCCAGAGTATACAAAGAACTCAAAAAATTAAACAATAAGAAAACAAATAACCCAATCAACAAATGGGCTAAGGACCTGAACAGACACTTCACAGAGGACGACATACAATCAATCAACAAGTACATGAAAAAATGCTCACCATCGCTAGCAGTCAGAGAAATGCAAATCAAAACCACCCTAAGATACCATCTCACTCCAGTAAGATTGGCAGCCATTCTGAAGTCAAATAACAACAAGTGCTGGGGAGGATGTGGGGAAAAGGGTACACTTGTACACTGCTGGTGGGACTGCAAACTGGTGAGGCCAATTTGGAAAGCAGTATGGAGATTTCTTGGAAAGCTGGGAATGGAACCACCATTTGACCTAGCTATTCCCCTTCTTGGTCTATTCCCTAAAGACCTAAAAAGAGCATACTACAGGGACACTGCTACATCGATGTTCATAGCAGCACAATTCACAATAGCAAGGCTGTGGAAGCAACCTAGATGCCCTTCAATAGACGAATGGATAAAAAAAGTGTGGCATTTATATACAATGGAGTATTACTCTGCATTAAAAAATGACAAAATCATAGAATTTGCAGGGAAATTGATGGCATTAGAGCATATTATGCTAAGTGAAGCTAGCCAGTCCCTAAAAAACAAATGCTAAATGTCTTCTTTGATATAAGGAGAGTAACTAAGAACAGAGCAGGGAGGAAGAGCATGAGAAGAAGATTAACATTAAACAGGGACGAGAGGTGGGAGGGAAAGGGAGAGAGAAGGGAAATTGCATGGAAATGGAAGGAGACCCTCATGGTTATACAAAATTACATACAAGAGGAAGTGAGGGGAAAGGGAAAAAAAACAAGGGGGAGAAATGAATTACAATAGATGGGGTAGAGAGAGAAGATGGGAGGGGAGGGGAGGGGAGGGGAGGGGGGATAGTAGAGGATAGGAAGGGCAGCAGAATACAACAGACACTAGTATGGCAGTATGTAAAACAGTGGATGTGTAACAGATGTGATTCTGCAATCTGTATACGGGGTAAAAATGGGAGTTCATAACCCACTTGAATCAAAGTGTGAAATATGATATGTCAAGAACTATGTAATGTTTTGAACAACCAACAATAAAAATTAAAAAAAATCAAAACAAATTAAAAACAAAATACACATAAGCAAGGAGTGATTGAATAGTGAACTGAGGAGGGAGTAGCCATAATAAATAGAGGACCAGTGATGGAACCTGCAGTCCTGTCTATGTAGACAGAAGACCAAAGTGCTGCTGCAAGAAAAGTTGCACAACAGAATGTAAATATTATGAACTCTGAGGAAGTTAAAATGCTATAATTATCAAAAAACTGAAAGTGAAGAGGGATGAGGACAAATTGAAGAGGAGCTAATCACCTCAAATTACACTGCAGGGAGTTAACAAATGCTTTCTGAAATTGAAACATGAAGCTATTCAAACTGGCTTCCTAATGGTATTCAAAATCTTTTATTCTTAACCGTAAAAGCACAATTAAAAAAAAAATTGGTGGTAAAGGTATATTTACATTTAGCCATTTCAATGTATTTTAGATTATTTTTCTTCTACTAAATTATGCATAATAGGTTAATTATAAATAGTCTGTACAAGTCTATATATACTCTTTATTCTTTTATTTGTGCAGGAATACAATTACATAGCTGTGATAATGTTGACCAGATGTAAAGTTTCATTTTCTTTAGTGTAAAGATTTTGGAGACACTTGTGTTATTTTGTACATGAACCAGAAGACATCACTGTAAAATCATAAATGTCTCCCATATAAACATTTAAATGTAAAATGATAATGATGAATAAGATAATTATGGAAGGCTTCACATGTCTATTTGTATGAAATAGTGTATATGGGAGAAAGAAAACCTGCACAGAGATTTTCCATGGTACCTGAAAGAGACAGGTAAGGAAATTACCATGCTGTGTAAGCAGAAAATATTTACTATGCTAGTCTGGCCCCATGGTTTTGTCTCTGAATCCTATAAAAAAGAATTGTATATACAGTATGCAAAACTGGTTGTAAAAAAGAACCGAGTTTGCATCACACAGCTCTGAAGCCAGCAAAATGAACATAAGAAGAGCGGATCCTTGCTCACAGTTTGCTAGTACAGCAGGACTAAGAACTCAGGACTTCTTCATTTTGCTGTGGAGGTACTTGAATTGGAATTATCTGGTAGTAGTTCCTTGGGTATTATTATCAACCTGTCATCCAGAACAGTGTGATCAGTGGCAGGTAAGGTATCAATTTAACTAATAATCCTTAAACAGGAAAAAATAAACAAAAATAGAGGACAGATAAGTTTGGTGATACTTTACAGGGTTCTAGAGAATCGCAGGATATGTATCTGGCTGCTAAGAATCAGTGAAATGTATGAAAGAGCATCCCATTAATAACCTGGACTCATGATACCTTAGGAAACATACTCAATTTACATTTAAAGAAAATGAGTCTGCTAATTACATCTTGAGTTTCTGATATTCAAAGATTTTGTCCCAATGTTAGCCCATGTGCCCTGAAGACTGGGGCAGAATGTAATCATTGCCTTCATTTATATAAGGCAGCCCAAATTCCACATCCTTTGTGTCTTTTCTGTTTGAAGGAAATTACGCATTTCATTTCAGCAATATTCAGTGCACAATTCTTTTGTAACAGTAATGAAATTAATTTTGAGAGATGCATTGAATTTCAAGATGTTTTGGGGGTAGACTACACTACATTGTGTGTGTGTGTGTGTGTGTGTGTGTGTGTGTGTGTATGTAAGTGTTGTGGACTGTTTTGATAAGCCAGTTAGAAAAGGTTGATTTTGAAAAGGATAAAGATTGTAAATTTCTATATGTGTAATGGAACTTCAAATAAGTATGACTATTTTGGGTGGTGGTGTTAGGGAAGTCATTTAGCTTAAAGAGTAGATTCAGGTGACAAGATGTGTGTTTATGGGCAACTGCATTTTTATGCAGCAGAAATCTCTTATCACCTTTCCATGTGTATAATTAAAATCTAAATAACCAAAAAGTAACTTTAAGTAAGAAAACGATATTTGTCAGAGTGGAATAATGGCTAAATATAAAGAAGGCAACCGGCTGTCATTAACAGGGTAGAAATAGATGCATATCAATATTGTACAAAGTAGTGTTTCTCTCAGCTAAATTGAATATTTATAAATACCTTTTAAATTTAATACATTTTTTTTACCTGAAAACCACTGGATTTTTGAAATTTTATCATAAACAGAATACATAAAAATGTAAGGGAGATTGATAGGTGTACCTGATTTTTTAAAATAAGCAATCTCATTTCTCCTAGGATTACTGAAATTTTTCTGTTTTTTCTTAACCTAAGAATTAAGAATTTTGAGAAGTTTTATCAGTTCCACTTTAGTAATGAGAAAATAACATCTGAGAGAAATCGTGCCTGTCTTTTTGAAATAGCAAAATATTCTTTGCAGCAAGAATGAACCCCAGCACACATTCACCCACAAGTGAATTGTAATGTGGGAATTGGGTATAAAATACAGATTGTCTCTTTCTTTTTCCTTTATTTATTTATTGTTGCTGTGTGTGAATGTATAGCAACGTTTCCCAAGGGATAAATGAGTTTCCTTTTACTTCTGTTCTTCAAACCAGACTTCCACCTCTTATGCTTTACCATGCTTCCTCCCTATTGGGAGGCAAACAGCAATCAGAGGAGACAAAGGAAAGAAGCCACAGGGCTGAGGATGTGAGAGGGAGCTCGCAGTTCTCAATCAATGCAGTAGGCTTTGGAAATGCTTGTGAACTTGAGATAAGCATCCCAGGCATGAAGATTAGGAAATCCATCTGCCACCACCTCACACTTTAATGGAAAAAATTAGTGGACCTTATCTTATTTCCTCCATAGAATTGAGACTCATTCTTGTTTCCAGTTAGAACACCTGTTGTTATCCTCCCCCCAAGTCCCCTGCTCAGAAGACAAATTGTATGACCCTCCCATTGGCAGAGGTCTTCACAATCTTTCTTTAAGTTGGCTTGCCAGGAGGACACTAAAACTTGGCCTAAATGACTTAGAGAAACTCTCTTTGCTATCCCTGGGCTTGTCAACAGAATGCATTTTTAAAAAGTTTGTGGTCTGGTATGTTGGCACTCTCCTGTAATCCCAGCAGCTCGAGAGGCTGAGACAGGAGGATTGCAAGTTCAAAGCCAGCCTCAGCAAAGCAAGGTGCTAAGTAAGTGATAGTCTGTCTCTAAATAAAAATACAAAATAAGGCTAGGGATATGGCTCAGTGATCCTGTGCTGCGGAGTTCAATCCCGGAGAACTGCCCCCCTCCAAAAAAAAAGTTTCTGCCTGAAACTATTCCCTCCTCCTTCCTAGACTAAGTAATTTCTTGATTTCCACACATAAAATTTTTACTGTTTTCAAATACTAAACAACTTAAAGTGACAACAATCAAAAAAGAACAGTGAAAATAGTTGTGAATGGTGGTGACTTTCAATCAAGGAAACATATTGATAAATGATTTTATTCCAATTTTTCCTAGAATCAAAAAAGAAGTATTCTGGGTGAAGTTTTTATGTTTAATTATTTTTAAAAGTTTAACCATGAAAGGCAAGTGTTCAGACATGTGTCTCTTGATTTACATGGGACCAAACTTTGGAAAGTATTATCAAAATAGAATTCCAGTACCTAGAGTGCAATCATATAGTATATTAGTGAAGCTCTATCATTTCACATTATAAAAAAGTCATTGAATATAACTATCATAATTAAAAGTTATATGAAAGTTGATCCTTTGATCTCATTTCAGTTTGGTAATAAGGGAAAAAAGAGCTTCAAGTCAATTATTCAAATTATGTTTTCCTATGTAGTCTATTTGCTAATGTATCATATTGGCAATATTAAAATATTATTTTAATCTTAAATAGATTTTCATATTTATGAAAGATTAATATTTTTCTGACTTGTGTATAACAAACTTTCTTTATTTCTCTCTCACTAATTATATTTCCACATATATACACATACCCCAGATATTTGTTTAATAGATTTGGAAGATTTTAATGTACCTGAAAATAGTTACTATCTTCTAAGAGGAATCACACTTAAGCCAAAATAAACAATAACTAAGCGACAATCTTGATGTTTTTAGCATGCTGCTAAATGATAAAATACATATAGAACACATACTCTCTCTCTCTCTCTCTCTCTCTCTCTCTCTCTCTCTCTCTTTCTCTCTCTCAAAAGACAAATATTCTGACTTGATTGAAATAAGGTACATCCAGAAATAAATTTTAATTTCCAAATAAAAACTCCTGATCATCTCTTTTAGCAAATACATGTCTATTAAAGATGAAAACATATATGGTATATTCAATTGAAATCACTAATGTGACTCAGCACTTTTTGCAAAAATTATTCAACACATATCAAATGTCCCCTTTATATTTACTATGACTGTGTATTTATATCTCACAGTGAAAATAGAGGGGCAAATTTTATAGACTAACAAAAGCAGCACTGCATTTCAATTCAAAATGATCTTGAATTTGTCAGTTTGAAACTAACCTTTACTGTTTTTCAATTGTCTCTCCTTTTTAACTTTAATAGGTTTTTAGCTAACGAAAACTGATACATAAGGAGATAAGGGAATTCTATGCTCCTATTTCAAGCTAAAACATAAGCTCTAAATTATCTTTTACAGTAAGCCAAAGCCAGTATCACATACCTTTCTGGAATGAATTTCTTTCACATACAATGGAAGTAGAAACTCAGATATACCTTCAAGTCGGATTCCCTTCTTGGTGACTCTCAGATTTCCCATACCATCCTACAAGCAATGAAATATAGTTCACTTTTAGGTTAATTAGAGGATGAAATATCTGGCCGCAATTTTCTTAGGCCTAAATGGAGGAAACAGTGAGTTCAAATCAGTGATGCTTTAAGGAAAATGAGAGACTGAATCTACTCAATGAATGATTGCAGCACTTTTCATACATACAGAGGGCTCTATTTAAAATGAACAGGAAACAGGATTATAAAGACCTGGTGTTTACTCCTAGCTCTGTCAGAGACCAGGATTTACCTATGAACAAATCAAATAATTTCTTCATGCATTAGTTCAATTATAAATTAGGTATAATGATACTTGGAAACAACTTTGCAGAAAGTTCAGAAAATATTGTGACAAGTATACAACTAATTCTATGATATTCCAAGAGTCTCATTTGCATACTAGTATTTTAACAACTGATGTTCTAGCACTGAAACCATGAATAAACATATATACTGTACTTTAGAAAGAGAAGGAGAAAATGAATACACAAATGTATTGATGAGATGAAACAAAGTCAGTAAAATCAGAGAACTATTGGGAATTAAAGATTTCATGATTGGTAAGAGAGTAAACTATTTATCATGGAAGACAGTGATTGATACAGGCCTTGGAAATGGGGAAAGTTTCAACAGGGGAGGTCTATGAAAAGTAGAACAGAATGAAAATGTTGTTACCATTTAGGAAAAAGCATGCTGTTGGATCCAAATAATGCATGGTTTTCCCACTTTTGACTGTTGGAGGAGAAGATGTTTTGGGGCCAGAGAAAGAAAAGCCATGAATGCAAGGCCTAAGACAGATTCTAAGAGAAGAAATGCAAAAGGTACTTAAATAGCTTAATGGCTTGAAATGATTGGAGTTAAGCTTCAAGAAGACTAATGAGGCTGAAATACTGCACAGGATTATCTGTTGAAGTCAGTAATAAGGCACAATGTGGTAATAATTGTGAAGAGTACGATAGAAGAACAATCTGCAGCCTTGATAAGTAATTTTATTCAGTGACACTGAAAAGAGGAATATTTACGATTAAATCAAGGTTTCATGACTCTGAGTGATTAAGGAAATTCAGTGATTTTCTAAAAATTGGAATAGTGGAATAGTTCAAGGCCAGAACTAAGTTTAGCTTTGGACTTTTTTTTTTTTTTTTTTGGTACAGGAATCTCTGGTTAACTTTATTTTTATTATTATTAGTTGTTCAAAACATTACAAAGCTCTTGACATATCATATTTCTAGCTTTGAGATATCTTTGCAAAATTTAGATACCTATCACTCAGCATCCCTATAGAAAGTAGATTGGGAATGCTAGTTGCTTAAGGCATACTAAAATCCTTCATGAGTATATGCAAGTTCCATGTGGCAAGATGTATATCAAAGCAAAGAGAAATTCCTGCAGAAAGACTTGTTCTGTGTTGTTCTGTGGCTTGGAAAGAGGTGTTCCATACTTTCACGGAAGTTTTAATCAGAATAAAAGGAAATGGGTGACTATGACTATCTCACCTTGTACCCCTCATCCCCCTGCCAAAAAAAAAAAAAAAATTCAATGAGGTATTATAACACGAAGATGTTGCTGACAGAAAACATTTATGCAGAAAAGATTTGGTGATGGAAAAATGAAAAGAGAGAGAAAGAGAAAAAAAGATCATGAAGTGGTGAGGTCTCACTCTTTCCTGAGAAGAAGAAAATAATAGATTCAGTGGAATTAAACTTGAAAGGAATATAAAGGAATTAGTTTCTTGAGGCAAGTGAAGAAGTTTCAAAGTGACACAAGAAATGTCTAGTAGGTGACCAACCTAACAGAAACACATAGGAGAATTTCAAGCAGTACTGAAGGTTTAACTTCGATGAGAAAACAGGTATGCTTTTGTTAGGAAGATGACTTCTCTGAGACGGAGCTGGTTTGCAGAAGTTTTATAGTATCATTGTTCACTTATGAAAATGAAAAGTACCTCTGATTAAATGACATGGTGACTCTTTTACTTGCTCTAAATTAGTGAGGTTTTGCGAGATTATGCCCATCTACAAAATAGAAAATGGCAGAAGTAACAGTGAGAAAGACTCAAAATGAAGATTTATTAACCCAGAAGGTCAGAAAGTCATAAGGAGGTGGACTTCTAAAGTAGTGAGAAATGATCCTCCTCAAATGACTGGCCATTACTTTCTTTATCAGGTAGCAAGCAACAAGTAACAGCTGTGTTGGGCTGCAAAAATAGAAAAGAGCCAAAGAATAGTACATGGTGATATTTATAATCAGATTCAATAGAGTTAAGAAATCTGAGACCTGTTAATAAAAGTTTATTTTTATTAACTTCAGAAAATGGAACTTTGGATTTTGAGATCTGGAAGGTGAGAAATTTTCCAGAGATAATAAGGCCTAAAGAAGATCCAAGCACATGTGGCAGAGGAAGACTAAGTGCAGAATTCTCAGGGAATTCATAAAGCCAAGAAAAAAATATGTTTGTGTATATATACACATATACATATGCACACACACATATACATATATAACATATATATATATATATATATACACACAAATATATATATATACAAATTTGTGTGTGTAATATATAATATGATATGGCTTGAAAAAAATTATTTGATCACAGAAGGATTTTCTATAATTAAATCTCACACAGTGACTATCCATATGTAATCTCAAAAGCCTGCTGGAAGGAGGAAGTGTTCTGAAATTGTCCCCACTGAGTTTCTATGGAAATACCCAGTGTTATTATTAAATTATCTCAGGGCAATAGAAACAAATGCTATCACAAATGAAATTCCCTTTTCAATATTAGTCTTAAAAATGCTTCAATAAGCTGATCATCAATAAGATAATTGGGCATTCAAAGTTAAATGTGATACTGTTTATGCTATATTTATATTTAATTTGGGAATGTCTTCAGTCTCCAGCTAAGTAAAATGTCTTCTTCCATTTTCTACATAATATATGATTTAAGTTACATAAATAATTGTATTTCATTAGATAAAAGAGAATTCCCCTGCATAAGTGTAAGGCTGTTGTTATGATAATATAATCTAACCTGGTTTACCATGTCTGTATTTGTCTCATTTCTCTTGTTTTCTATGAAGGAAAGATTTCCAAAAAATTTCCATGTTATCTAAATGCAGTTGTAAAATATATAACAAATGTGTGTGTGTGTGTGTGTGTGTGTGTGTGTGTGTGTAATTAACTCAATCTTCACATGCATGTATAAAGTCCACTGATAATTTGTGAGATGATGAAATAATTCAGTGTCCTGTCTACAGAAACACCAAGAAGTGATTTTATTTTTATAGTTAATATATCTTCCTCATCCACTGTCTCTTGGTCCTATCTGAAAGGAAGAAAATAATTTCTGAATTTTCTATTAAGAACAACATCGCCAAAATACTACAAGATAACAGAATCTAACATGGGTTTGTCTCAAGCCTATCTTGGTTTGACAACTTCTTTCTATAATCTCGACTAACTAATATTGGTGCTTCAAATTTTGTCTTCTACAAATGGAATAATCTGGAGCAGTAGCTGTAATCCAGCCACTGGGGAGGCTGAGGAAGGTGGAACACATAAGTTCAAGGCCAGCCTGGGCAACTTAGTGAGACCTTATCTCAAAATAAATTTAAAAAGGGGTAGGGCATGTAGTTCAATAGTAGAGGCCTATGGATTCACTCTTTAGTACATAAAAAAAGATAAAACAAATTATAACAGAATTTATTTGTTTATTGCAGGATTATATGAGAGGATGTACAAAGCTTAAAACAGTTCTTAATTTATGTGAATATACTTAATAGTTTTAACAATTATTATTAAATTTAATAATTATTTAACAATGTTAATAATAACAATTATTAGACTGGGGTTGTGGCTCAGAGGAAGAGCACTCACCTAGCATGTGTGAGGCACTGGGTTCGATCCTCAGCACCACATAAAAATAAAATAAAGGTATTCTGTGCACCTACAACTAAAAAATGAACATTGAAAAAATAATAACAATTATCAATATTTTATTTAAAAGTTTTAATTTTGTCTCATGATAAAAATACATATTTTTTAATATCCAGAGGGCTTATCATTCAAGTGCAGGAGAGTCTACATCAAATTTTATTACCATTAGAATTATGATGTTTTTATTCATTTTTCATAATGTCATGTTAGTACCGTCTGAATGTGTTCCCTCCAAAATTTGGAATTTTACAGTCTACGTGATAATATGGTTGAATCAACTTTAAGAAGTGATGTGGCCATGAGAGGCTCCTCTCTTGTGAATGAGACTAAAGAACTTGATAAGAGTGGCATTATACATGTATAGCTTCTCTTGCTTTTCTGTCAATGCTATGTGAGGACACTGTGTTCCTCTCCTTTTATGGACTTATCCAGGCACCATCTTGGAAGCAGAGAAGTCCTAACCAGACAAGTGAACCTGCTGGCACCTGTATCTTAAAATATGAGAGAAGAAATTTCAGTTTATTTTGTTATAGCAACACAAACTAACTAAAGATGCTTGCCACTTATTTACTTTCAATCGACAGTGTAGAATCATTTTGGAAAGGGTTGTAGAGTCAGAGTTTGAAACTTGATTTTACTACTTACTGTTGATTTTCACATAGTGTTAAATCTATGTAAAACTAAATAAGTTTTATGAAAATATCAGAAAAATGATGATATTCCTCATGGGGATATTTATAATAATTAACTGAGCTAGACTATGAATTGCTCAGTATTAGGCCTGTTATATATTTTTCTTTTGTTTTTGTTTTTTATTTGTTCTAATTAGTTATACAGACAATAGAATGCACTTTACTCAATTTCTAATTCTTTTGGTTGTACATGATATAGAATCACACCAGTTGTGTAGTATATGTACATAGAGTAATAATTTTTGATTCATTCTACTATCATTCCTAAACCCATACTACTTCTCCTTCCTTTACCTCCCCTCTACTTAATGCAAAGTAACTCTATTCTTCCCTAGCCACACCTCTACCTTATTGTGAATTAGCATCCACATATCAGAGAAAACATTTGGCCTCTAGTTCTTGGGATTGGCTTAGTTTTGCTTAGCATGATATTCTCCAGTTCCATCCATTTACAGGCAAATGGCATAATTCCATTCTTCTTTAAGACTGAGAAATACTGCACTGTGTATATATACCACATTTTTTAATCCATTCATCTGTTGAAGGACACCTACATTGGTTCCATAGTTTAGACGTTTATTAATTATTTTATCATTATAGCTTATTGAAAGTAAATATTTTATTTCTTTTATTATTTGTTCTTTTTAGATATACATGACAATAGAACATATTTTGACATATCATACACACAGGGAGTACAACTTCCCATTCTTGTGGTTGTACATGATGGGAAGTTAGTGGTCATGTATTTATATATGCACACAGAAAAGTAATGTCTAATTCATTCTACTGTCTTTCCTACTCCCATTCCCCTTCCCTTCATTCCCCTTTGTCTAATACTTCTATCCTCCTGACCCTTTCAGCATCCACATATCAGAGGACATTTTAGACCTTTGGGTTTTAGAGTTTTTAGAGTTTGGCTTATTTTGAAAGTGAATATTTTATAACAGAGCCCAATAGTCCCTAATCAACACACTTTAAAAAAAAGTTAGCCTTTTTTATTTAAATTTCTTCATTTCCAATCCCAATAACACTGACAATTCAAGACAACTTAATCATCAGCCAGGCAATCACCTCCTACCACTGATGCAGTGTTTTCTTATCATCAGACTTCTTTTTCCTGCTCAAAAATCCACTTTAGCCTCTAGATATAAATGTATGTTCTTTATTTAGACTATTTAATGTTCTTTTAAAAACCCTTAGGATGGTCATTTTCATGTTAAGGGGAAAGATTATAAAGCAATCTCATCTACTGTGAGTCCATCCTCTCCTTCAGAATGATTTTCAAGACATTTAAGTGTTTCATGCAACCATTGTTTTACATGTTTTTGCTCTTTATTATTCCTCACCTTGAACTTTTGTTACACTGGACTGCCAGAATTTCTTCATAGGAAAGATCGATGATTTACCATATTAATTTCTTGATCCATGCATTTTGCTTATTTGAACTCATCTTCTTTTCTATCTCCTCTTAATACTCTTACCCCTTATTTAAGGCCTAGTCCATTTTAAATATCCTAGTCAGAAATAACATCTCTATCAACTCCGTATTTTCACAACACTACAATTATAGTTGTTATAAAATATATCAGATTTTGATTCTAATCTTCATTAATTGTGTACAAATTTTAATCAGAATCTTCTTACAAAATTCATGGTCATTTTCATTTATGTACTTGATCCTTAAGTAGTAGTACCTTCAACAGTGAATTTTATAATATGTATGGAGAGTAAATTCTTGGTTATTTAACTGATCAATAAAAGGTATCTCTTTACCTGAAAAAAATGAATTGAAAATTAAATTGATATCTTTTAACATCACTATTACCAAAATTCATATGATTTGCCTTTGAAACTGATCTTTACTATAATTTCATGTTCTTGGTTTTTGAACAAACAAAGGGGAGGATGCTTTATTGAGAAATAACCTTTCTGGAATTTATTGTGACATATGACTTAAAAATAAATCATAGGTCTGAATGTCAACAAAGAGAATATTGCCAGAAATATCACATTAAGTTTAAAATCCACACCCAGAATTTTGTAGTGATCTGTACTTACTTTTTTTTTTGGGGGGGGGAGGGTACCAAGGATCCAAGGATTGAACTCATGGGCACTTGACCACTGAGCACATCCCAAGCCCTATTTTGTATTTCATTTAGAGACAGGGTCTCACTGAGTTGCTTAACACCTCACTTTTGCTGAGGCTGGCTTTGAACTTTCGATCCTCCTGTCTCAGCCTCCCAAGCTGCTGGAATTACATGTGTGGGCCACTGCACAGGGCTATGTCCTTACAGTTCTTAAAGACTTTGGGACACCTGGTATGAAGGGTTTCTTGAATGTTAGCTACACCCAAGTTCTAAGATACTCCTGAACAGTTAATGTGATTGTCAGAGTAATAAACATGTTGATAGGAAATTGAGAAAAAAAAATAATGGATGTATCCATCAAAAATACATAAAATGTGATGTATGATTTCTTATTAAAAAGCTTTTAAAAGATACTTAAAAGAATGTACTGGCCACATGCAAATTAAAAATAAATTATAGATTTTTTTTCTAGTTAAAACAAGAAATTTTTCTTCCAAGTTACTAATAAATATCACAAATTTCAAAAGAAATTGGATAGGAAGGAAGGTAAAAACGTGTGTGTCTATAATTTCTATCATGTACTGGTATTATACATTCTACACTTCAATTCGTATGAGGAAATGACCTTAATGAGATAGTCAAAAGTCAGATTGGAGCCCATTACGATTGTCTGTGGAGGTCTAACACCAGTCAGTGTCTAGGAAGGCTCATTGTTCCTGCAGGTGAGCGAAAAAGGACTTCCAAGAATGGCTAACAAGGGTTAGGTGGGGGGAAACTGGCCACTTCCCTTATGTCCCATCTTTAGGTTGAGATGAAAACAGAATTAATTTGGTTGTGAAGTAAAGGCACCATAGTCTTAAAACATCTGAAATCCACTTGAACTGGCACTCGGCATATCCCATATATATTTTCCTGCTTGTAGTCCCAGCCTGGCCTCCATACTGTCCTGGCCTGTGGCTGTGAAAAACATGTGAGTAATACAATTCCCAAACCCTCTCCATTGAGTCCTCCAAGTCCCATTTTTGGGATCAGTAAATAATATGGTGGATTTTTTTGTTGCCTTGGTGTTGAACATAGTTATTTGTGAGATCTTGGGAATTAAATATTATTAATAAAGTAAACGAAAATGCATGGTGAAGTGGAACTATCAGATTATGAAGGTATAATTCACATTTAAACTTTTTGTTACTTATTTTTAATGTACACTATATTACTAAATATCCATTTAATTTCCAATCCCTAATTAAAGAAGAGAAGGTTCTCTTTAGAATAGCCATGAATTTCCTTTTTCTCACCTTGTTTGATGCCCATGTTATTTATATTTTATAATGAGCTGTTTTTTTCCAAGCATTAGAAAAAGAAAAAAAACAAAATGTTGACAACCTGCTAAATAATTGTGTTTTTACTATGTTGCTTGTTGTAATCCTTTACCTTATTTTCAAATTTAATTGGTCTTCCTTCCCTACATATTATTAGGAAATAATCTCTAAAATGATACGAATTGATAGATTTAGAAATATTATCTGTAATTCACTTGAATAGAAATATTTTTAGAGATTGTTTTTAATAATATGACTTTTATCATCTGGAACATGACTTACTACTTTTTCCTCTGCCAATAGTTGTTTCATAATTTAGGTGTCATTAGTTGTCAGAGTTTTAAGAGAGAATTTTAAATGTATTCATATATTAAATATGAAAATAAATATTATACTTTTCTCTCTCATTATATGTATGCTTTTAGTTCTATGAATGATTTTTAAAATGCATAAAAAAATTAAATTAAATTTATTATCCAAAGTTTCTTCTACTGATCTCATTATTACCCAATATACATTTTCTTCTTATTCTATCAACATATCACTAGCATCATGAAACATATATATAATTGTTTAATTATAAAACCATACAAGATAAAAATTAATCAAATAAAATTATAATAATCTATTAATCTGGCAAGGCAGATAGAATCACAGTCATGTAACATACAGAATAGAAATGATGCATTCAATGAATACTATGAGTCTATAATAAATAAAGATTCTGTCCAAAAAGTACCCTGTAACTTGACATATAAAAGGCAAAATTTACTTACTTATGGGCATATGCTCTCTCTCTCTCTCTCTCTCTCTCTCTCTCTATATATATATATATATATATATATATATATATATATATAATTTATATAAATGCATGCACACACGGAACATTTTATGTGCATATATATGAAAAGTTCACACAAAATAATGGAAACCAGATCATGCCTATTTAACCTACTAGGATTATTTGGAATACATACATATTTATATAAAATAGTCTTAAGAAAATGTAAGTTTCTGCACAGAAAAACCTGAAATCTCAATCTAGTAAAAATTTAGGACATATCCTCCTAATAGTAATTATGTAAGGAAATTTAGATATGAATGAAGTGACATCATTGTGTTGCCTAATTTAAAGTTAAGGTTACATCCTTGGAATAAGGTCAATAGTCCTGAAAGGAGACAGATAACTTTTTTGAAGGAATACTAAAGAAAAAACAAGGCTCTGGGGGCTGAGGAAGGAGGATCAAAAGTTCAAAGCCAGCCTCAGCAAATTAGCTAGGCCCTAACAAATTAGCAAAAACTTGTCTCAAAATAAAAATATTTAAAAATAAAATAATGGGCCAGGGATGTGGCTTAGTAGTTAAATGCCCCTGAATTCAATCCCTGGTAGCCCCATATCCCCCAAAGAAGAAGGAAAAATAAAAAACAGGATGCCTTTTGAAAGCATATGATAAAATTTGATGGTAAATGGAGACAACTGCAAGGAACACCAGTCATTTGACTTAAGGAAAATGATATGGTAGTAGATTAATAATAATGCTTTGTACTCTGAAGTAATTCCATATACTCAATAAATGAATGGCTGGGAAACTTCCATATGTTAATCTTTTAACGAGTGTATAAAGCCTAAAGATTTGCTATTATACGATTATCTTTTCCAACTGTGTTTAATAGAATACTGGAATTATAACAGACTGGTGATAAAAGAGTTCTATTTTTCAAATCAATTTAGAAAACCATTGCACGATACATTCCCACTCAGAAATTCGTAGTATTAAACATTGAGAATTCTGAACTAAAGAAACATGTTTCCTTTCATAAATATGGAGTTCCCACACACTTTGTCCAATGGGCCTCTGTTTACTCACCCATCTTTTGAGGTAGGTAGAATAATGTCCCTGTGAATACATTGTGAAAATTCTGGACTAATCACTCATGTTTTTACAAATTGTCAATAAAGATCTATTAAAAGGAGGTGCATTACTTAGCAAGGAACATCAAAAAGAAGATATTTAAAGAGTTAATAGCTCCCATGTTGTTGAGAGCCACAGCCGAAGGGGCCCCAGCAAACTTCCAGCTGCCAGCAAACTTTCAGACTGCCAGCTGATGATTGGCTCACAGCGGCCCCAGCAACATCTAGCTGATTGGCTCCTCTGCCGTGATGCTCATTGGGCTGTTTCCCCGCCCTTTCAGACTGCCAGCTGATGATTGGCTCACAGCGCCTCAGCAACATCTACCTGATTGGCTCCTCTGCGGTGATGCTCATTGGGGGACTTCTTTGGCTCTGCCCACGCGACCCAGCCAATCGGCCTCAAGAGCAGGAGGATTGTGGGAGGTAGTGAGGCTTGTGTGGGTGAGAGGCTTGTGGGAAGCCGGTGGTGGCAGTTGGGCTCTGAGGGTTTTTCCTGAGGAGCTGTTTTGTTTGGCCTGTGTGGTTCTAAAAATAATTCGTTTCTTTTGACAAGTGGCTCCTGAATTGTGCCCAGCCAGACTGCGGCACCATGTCTTCCCAAATGTTTATATAGAGTACCATTCAATTCTGTTATAATTTGGTTTCCAAGCTATAGTTAAATGCTAGAAAGAATGTACTGAATGCTGCTAGAAATTTGATCTGACTTATGAATTTTACTTCTTATTGTCAGGAAAAAAATAGGAGAAGGAGTTAATACTGAGCATGCTTTTAGGCTTTTGGTTTTTGCATGAGATATTTGTCAATTATTATAAGGATGATTTAACTCTTTAAAGGAGGATCAACTCTTGCCTTCAACAGAATCACGTTTCTGAACTTTTAATTTCTTTTCTTTTTTCTTCTTCCTCTTTTTTTTTCCCCTGGTGATGGAGCCTGAGTCTTTCACATGCTAAACTCTCATTCTCACATTGCACTATACCCCCAGCCTCATTTCTGTACTGGTAAATTAAGGGTAGGACTTTAAGGTAAGGTAACTTCACAAGGTACTACTCAAGGTAAGGTCTTGTCAAGAATTCCATCTGGGGTTCTATGGCAATTATCTTTCATTTCCACCTTTACTATGGCACTAAGAATAAGGGATTATAATACTTTAGCAGATACTGAGATAATAAGACATCACATCAACCCTAAAAACAGACAAGTTCTTTTGTTACTTTTAGTTAAACGATTTAAAAAATGACATAAAGTGAATTTTATGCAGAACTAAGGTAGTTGGCCAGAACAGAAGTATAGTCTTCTCATTCTTAATCATGCTACTGTAAGAAGTGAAGATGCAATCTACATTTATTTTATTATGTGACCTCAGTAGGAAAATCCTAATAATCTTCATTATTATATCTACATTAATTTATAATACTATTTCTTAAATAATTTATTTATTTTTGGTACTTGTGGTGGAACCCAGGGGTACTTAATCACTGAATTATACCTCTAGCCCTTTTATTTTTTTATTTTGAGATGGGATCTTGATAAGTTGAGGAGGCTGGCCTCAAACTTGTGATCTTCTGGTTTCAGCCTCCCAAGCCACCAAGATTACAGTCATGCTCCACCACTCCCAGCTAAATTATTTGCTTTGTTTGTTTGTTTATTTTCATAATTGAGTTCATTTACTAGGATATATTTTTCATTTGGCCCACAGGTACATTATGTTATTCTGAGGAGAGAAGTTAAATTAAATGAATTTAATTTAACTATATTATTAATTAAATTAAATTAAATCATTCTTTTAATAACTGAAAAATATCTCATGTAAAAACCAAAAGGCTAAAAGCATGCTCAGGATTCACTCCCTCTCGTATTTTTTTTTTTTTTTTTTACTGACAGTAAGAAGTAACATGCATAAATCAGATCAAATTTCTAGCAGCAGTCAGTACATTCTTTCCAGTATTTAACTATAGGTTGGAAACCAAATTATAATGAAATTCAATGATACTACATGTGGGCTCTCAATAAACATTTCATGCAGAAATGCAAAGGGTCAGATCTCAGGTAAATCTTTACAAATGTCCCCAAAACTTCCTTGAGGAGACCTTAGATTTCCATCCATCTCACCCTGCATTTGTTTTTACTAAAACATGTAATCTAGAATCCTTTGTCTATATGATAAGTTCTATTAAAGATACTGGCCCATTTGGAAAATATTTAACATGAGTTTACTGTTTTCCTACATTTTATCTTTCATTTTATTTTATTATACTTCCAAGTGGCACTGATTGTGAGGTTTGTCAATTGTTTATAAAATATCACTGCAGGTGTCAACGGGTAATGGAGCCCTTCTTGTGGGAACTACCCCCTTTGGTGGACTCCAACTGCTTTCATCAATGAAACACAGTAACTTCCATGTCCTTACTTGGTTCTGACCTGTTTACCATAGATGCTTCAAGCAAACATCACTAACTTAAACCCAAGCCAGGTCAATAAGAGGCATTTACTAATGTTTCTTGAATTAAGTATAAACTAATAATAGTAGACAGTTAAGTAGTCTCTTTGTATACATAACTGGGAACCAACTGTGATCCCACTTTAAGTTGTATAGAGAAAGCCTACTTGTAATTAGAGAGACTACTGTACTCAGGAAATAATAACTCATCTGTACTCTAAGTGCATCACCTGGTTACCACTATTCTACTTTCTTTCTCTGTAAATTTTATTGCTCTATGTACTACAAATAAACACAGACAATATATTTTTGCCTCATGTCTGACTTCTTTCCATTACCATAATCTTCAAAGTTCATTCAAGTTGTAGTATGTGTCAGAATTTCCTTCCTGTTTAAGGCTAAATCATATTGCATGTTACGCATGTATCACATTTTGTGTATCTGTTTATCCGGCAATGAACACTTGGGTTTCCTTCCCCTTTTGCTCCCGTAAATAATGTTTCTAGGAATATGGGTGTACAAACATCTCCTTGAAGTTATGCTTTCAATTCTTTGGGGTATATGCCCCAAATCAGATTTTCTGTGCATATGTCAATTTTATATTGAGTAATCTCATACTGTTTTTCGTGAGTGCTGGACCATTTTAAATCTCCATAAGCAATGCACAAGAATTTCAGTTTCTCCATATTCTGATTAACACTTATTATTATTTTTTAAATAATAATTATCTTAATGTGCATGAAGTAAAATAACTTACTTTTTGGGTAGTAGATTTGAAGGGCCACGCTGCTGTAAAGAAGAAATGTTTATATTTTAAATCTCTTGTTCACTGGCTTTTCCCTTAAAGCTCTTGCCAACTTAAATGGCTCAAGAAAAGAGACTGAATCTAAGAAGCTGGCGGAGAACATATAAGTAGAAGAAGCAGCAAAACTCTCTGTAGCTTTATGATTCTGGTAAATCAAACATTAAATTCTAAGACTATTGAAGCATTCAAAAATTGCAGGAATAAGATGCCAGAGAAAAGGGAAGTGAGGAAAACAATCTTGGACTCCATACAGGATTTTTCACAAATCATTTGCTAACTATTAGGTTACCTAGGAAGAAGTTTAGAAGCTGAACTATAAATATCTGAGAATTTCATGGAAACTTTCAGAAGTTGCATTATGCTGGAGAACAAAAATCACATTTTAGAACTTGGAAGGGTAAGGAGACCTTGTACATATGTTCATCTGAGAACTGTACAGGGTTTTATCATAGAAAGGGGATGTACTGGAGTTAGCAGAGACTTACAATATCTGAACCTAAAGTCAAGTGATCTTCCACCTTGGCTTTACTGAGAAATGAGCACAGAAAAGTCTTCTCTATATAAAGACAACATTGTCAAGAACATCTATAATTTTTCAGACACTAAGTATAGAATTTTTCAGAAATGTCAACCCCAGGAAGAATGAATAACAAAAGGGGAAAAATGATGCACACAGGCAACAGGTGACCCAGCTGTTTGAAGGGTCAGAGAGTGATCCAGATTAATCATGATTCAGATATTTAATAAAATATGGAGCAGAATGGAAAATATCATTGAGGAACTGCAATCCGCAGAAGAAAATAAAGTGAAAAATCTCATAAATGAACAATTCAGCAATTAATACTGAGAACTTGACAAATGAGTCTATTAAGAGATTGGAAACAGCAATAGAAAGAGCCAAAGAAATGAGTAAGAGTTCATTGGCAAATACACAGATTGAAACCAAGGCACCGATTGAATGAAAAATATCGAAATGAGCAGAATAGATATATGCAGCATAAGGAAAAGATCTGAGCTTCTTTAATTAAAGAATAAAGGATGATGCATTTATCAAACAGATACCCAATAACAGACTCAGGAAAGCCTACAAAACTAAAACTGGGGCAGGGGGATGGGGAGGAAAGGCTACCATAGGTGGAATTAATAAAAATTAAAAAGGAAGAGACAATCTTCAAATTGGCAACAGAAATATAGATAGATAAAAAGTACCAGCAAGATTGGCAATTAACTTGTCCACTTATTCAAATGAATTATAAAAATTAGAATACTAATAAATAACATCTTAGAAATCTGAAATAAAGTGGCTTCCAAACTAAATTTCACAACAAATGAAGTAAAATCCTAGCCAATGACAGGGAAAGAATAAAAGAGGGAATGAATATTTTGGAAAAGAAGAAATAAAATTTTTGATCTGGTGATGACAAGATTGTAAATGCAGAGGATTGGAGTAATTCACAGATAAATTATTTTAGCTCATATAGTGACTTTAACCTAAATTGGTGGGTGAAATTTTCAATTGGTTTTTAGATATAAGAATAACTGTGACAATAAAATCAAAATAAGACACCAGTGCAAACCAATCAGAATCACTAAATCTATAAGCAAAAGTTGAAATGCTTAATAGAAAATGAGAAGCAATTTTAATTTATACATTGCTGGTATGTGTAGAATATGGTAAGACTAGCTTTTGTCTATCATAGCTTTTGTCTAGATATACACACTGGCAAAATAAAATAAATGCATAAATACAAGTACACATGTGTACACAATGTATCCAGAATCTGTAAAAAAAAAATCCCTATAGGACAGTAACAGGCATCACAATAGAAAAATGGGCAACTATACTGCACTGGAACTTCATATAATACCAAAATCAACATAAATTTATGGAAAGGTTCTAACTTAAGCCATCTGGAATATGGCAATTAAAGCAGGCATCACTATACAGTCACTAGAGTTGGAAAACTTAAAAAGATGGCAATACTAGAGTTGGTGAGGACAAATTATCTAGAATCCTCATATACTGCTGGCCAGAATATATGTGAAAGTATATTTGTATGTTTGTTCATCTACTCAGGATGCTAAATTCTAGAATACACATAGACACACTAATTAGGTAGGATGGAAAGTGACCTTCCAGTTCTTTTCCTAAGATCCTATGGCTCACCGATTGGCTTCTAAGAGTCAAATAAAACAATATTAGTATTCCTCAAATAATGACATGTATTCTTCAAGTGATAGATGTCATTGTACATCTATTATGATTCATACCAATAGTATGTACAAAACAGAGTGAGCCCTTATGTGAACTATGAACTTTACTCAATGAATTATATAACAATATTGGCCCATCAAGTGTAAAAAAAATGGACCACACTTATAAAAAATGTTAATAATAGGGGAAATGGGTTGGAGAAATGACCATGTAAGATGTCTCTGTACTTTCTGCTTACTTTTTTGTAAACCTAAATAAACCAAAAATAAAGTCTATTATAAATTTTAAAATTCCACTACAATATTTTAATATCCTTATGACTAAAATATTACATTTAAAGGAATTTTTAATAAATTTTAAATTTAAATTTGTCTTCTTCAGGTAAAAAAGAACCTGTATTCTTTTACTATGAGTTGGGTAATTTAATAGAATTCTAAGAAAATGGTGAAACAGAACTATTTATAAAATGCGAATTAGAATATTAGAGAGATTGGCTAGTTGAATGTGGTCAGTGTTTCAAACCATTGAATTATATAATTCATTCTATAAGAAATATTTTTAAATATACATGTCAAATGCATATAAGAAATCTGTCACTCATCTCAGTACAAAATATAACATTATACTGGAAGTTGCAGAAGTAAAACAAAAATAAAACTTTAGCTACATTAGATGATAAAATTAATATGAGTTGACAATAGAATAAGATGAAAACATGTTAACATGTTTAGTAATTGTTGTGTTGATGGTCTAGACAAAACAATATTTTATCCTCCTTTGCAATATACACAAATTGTGTATGTGTGTGTGTTTCTCTGTATATGGGTGCATATGACTTTTTTATACTATTAATAGAATTGAGGTTATTTCCTCTTTTCTCTCTTATACACACTATGTTTAAGACAATAACTTTTGATCAAATCTTTGTGAATAAGTCTTCTTTCAGTTTCTTTACTTTTTCTTAATAAAGTGCTTATCCTAACACCTGCTAAAGAAAACTAATGCATCTGTCCCTAATCCATCATAGAGAATATTAGCCTTAGTTACTTGCCTAAGGCTATAATTTCCTATTAAAATTCCAGCTGAGAGAAATTATATGATTTTAAAGAGCACAGTAAAAGAAGAAAACTAGCCATTTTTCTTAAAGTCTACATTCTAGCACTTGATAGAGCCTGGTAGCAGAATGGCTCCATATTGATATAATACAAACGTAGCCTCTGGCAGAATTATTGTGCTGAAGTGAACTTCAAGACACCATCTTCAGCTTTTACTGAGAATTCCTACAATAACCAGCTACAGGAAATTTACTTCTTAAAGTTCCATAAAACTTATGTTGAATACATTTTCTATTACATCATTTGTTGTTCTCCATATGTGAGAATTTTTCTCAATAACTTCATAATAGGGAAAAAAATATTGGTGTTCTTTAGAAAGCTGGCATGCATTTTCTCTTCTTACAATATTTTAGTTATTTCATTTTCCTTCTCTTTTAGTTTGCCACATTTAGGTTTTATTTAGTCATAAAAATTATCATGGTTGTCACATTTAATTTTTTTCTTCCACACATTTTATTTTTGACTTTGTTGATCCAAGGACAGATACTTCATAAAATAAGCCATTGTGGATTATTTTATAATAGAAAATGAATGTACACATACACAGTCTTGTGCTACTTAATGAGGATACATTCTGGAAAAGGCACTGTGAGGCAGTTGAATCATTGAGTGAACAACATAAAGTGCATTTACGCGAACATATGATCTAAGGTCACTTGAGAATTCAATCTTGCAGGACCCACTGTTGTATATTTAGTCCATCATTGACCAGTTGGTTATTTTGTGGTGCATAACTGTATATGCCTCAGGATTAAGTTAAGTAATATTTCCAAATTTGTAGAGTAGTTTTAAAATAAATGTTGTTTAAAATAAATGTTGTCATGTTTGAAATTCACTTTGGGGCATAGGGAGAGAAACTCAATGAGCTAGGTCTTTATCATTTAGTGTTGCTGAAACTTAGGACATATTTTTTTAATCAAATTTCTTAGGAAAAACTAAAACAAACAAAATAAAATCTCAACAACTTGGTTGAAAGAAGATACTTTTTACAAAATTAAATAACTCTCATTGCATTTTACTATTATTTTTAAACACATAGACATACTATAAATTTGAAAGAATCACGAAATCACAGCTTAATGATATATTGTGTCAAAGAACAATTCTTTAATCTCTACCCAGATATAGAAATAGATCATCATCAACACTCCAGGATTCTTTGTAGATCCCTTGAACGTCAAAACCTCACTAGTGGCACCAAAGGTCACCACAAATGTGACTCTGATATGGAATATTTTTTGTTTTACATTTTTACTTTATAAAAATCTCATCTCAAAATATAGTAGTCATCTGTCTCTGAACTTTAGAGTCATATAGTATAAATCATTTTGTGTCAGTCTTCTTTAGTCAATAATGTGCTTCTAAGACTTAGCCATACCGCTGCATGAAGTTCAGATTCAATAATATGAAAATATATTCCATTGTATAAGTAACCCATGATTTATTTATCCATCCTACTTCTGATTGATCTTTGAGCTGCTTTCATATTTGAGCTATTAAGAATAACACTTCTATAAGTAATATAGAATATTTCTATCAAAACAAAAGTCAACTTCCATAGACATACAGTTAGAAAAGCATAGTTACTAAAATTAATTTCATACCAATCAACAAGTATTTGTGTAGTCAATTATCAGACACCAGTTACCTTCCCCTCTATACCCTTCTAAGCCAGGTCAATGGCTAGAACAAGTCAACACCTAGAAACTACCTGTTGATTCTTTTGCATTTTTCCTCTCCCCTCACTATTGACCAAACATAACCACAATTTTTATTTTTATAGTAATTTGAGACTTTATAACCCTCTATACCAAACTGATCATTTAATTCCATAGATTGTGCTTCATAGATCTGTGAAAATAATACTTTCTGTCATAGTCTACATTGTGTGTTGTTTTGAGGAATAAACTTCCACCAAGGCTTAATGACATATTTATCCTCTACTTTGTATCCAGAACTCATTTGTTCAGTTTCAAAAGGAAATTGGTACACTATTCTAAAATCATTCAGTGGCTCGTCATAAGTCAAATTTTGAAGGTCAAGATCCTTAATATTATGTTTAGGACTGGTAATAATGTTTTCTGCATTCTTCCTGAACCAGCTTTTCACTTCTATTCCTTATCAACTTCCTGAACCAGCTTTTCACTTCTATTCCTTATCAAACACTGTGGTTGAGTGAGATGTCATTCTGTAAAGTGTATAAACAACCTATCAGTCTCCACCAATTTTCTTACACTGTATGTAGATTTTTATACCTATAATTATAGAAAATAGAATACTATTTGGGGCTGGGATGTGGCTCAAGCGGGAGCGCGCTCGCCTGGCATGCGTGCGGCCCGGGTTCGATCCTCAGCACCACATACAAACAAAGATGTTGTGTCTGCCGAAAACTAAAAAATAAATATCAAAAATTCTCTGTCTCTCACCTCTCTCTCTCTCTCACCTCTCTCTTTAAAAAAAAAGAATATTATTCATCTATAAAAGTACACAAAATATATGTATCTAGTTAATAAAATTCCAAAAAGTATGTAGATATGTGTAACTACCACTAATTATACTGTACTTTAGGTATATATTTTCATTTCTGTCTACTCCAAAAGACTGAAATATTTTTGAGGTACAGACATTATATCTCACATCATTTCATTCCAAATGTTAAACCAATATCTGAACTTAAACTGAAACTAAGTTCAGTTGTATTTCAGCATATATTTGCTAAATGAATGAATGGTCAATAAATATAAGACTTGGCATATTCTCTCAAGGAGCTCACAAAGAGTTGGTGAGATAAATCTAACACAAATGAAAATTCAAAAAATGATGTGGTACAAAGAGAATATAAGCTTCTACACTCTCAAGAGACATTTTCAGCTTTTATAAAAGATTAAAATATCAATTTTTCTCAACCAAGTTCATGAAATACAAACACCAATTTCTAAACTCTTATAAGCTCTTCATTAGATATATTTTTAAAAACTACTACAGAGCTTTCAGGACTTCTATGCAGATGTAGAAAGGTATACACTAACAAAATTTGACTACATTTATGTAAGAAGTTCATTTTTATCATCCTAGGGACATATAAAAACTTCGATTCATGTCCCAAACTAATAGTAAATATCAAAGATTTTGTTTTTAATTTTAAGAAATAACCATTTTCTATAGAAACAACATTGTGAATCATGGATAGTTTTCAGATTATCTCACTTATCTCTGTTTTTATATTTAACATATGAGTATGTTGTGAATCATACAAAACCAATAAGTACCCTAGTCAATATGCATAGCCATGTCCTAATGGAAAAATCTATTCACATTATTAACATGGGTTGCCTATAATCACCTTGCTAGTTTTAGCAGAGGGAGACAGCAGTTTTCTCCATTTTTCTTCTTCCTTTTTTCCAATAATCTATGTGATGAAATTAAAAAATAATCTCATTATGTACCATCATCCTATATGGAACTGAAAATGTGTGCTTTAATGGGTTAACTAAGTGCAGCATTAACCCATAGTTATCCTCCAAAATGTGCTCCCCTTTTATCTTGTATGGTTGTGGCTTGGAAAAAAAACACCCACAAGGGGATGAGATTCTTCTTACACTTTGTTTTGCATCAAAATATGATTTTTGAGACTAGTTCTTACCATGAAACAAAAGTGTAGATTTAGAATTTTTGAGAAGTAAACCTCTCTCATACAACTACAAATAAAAGACTCTGAAATCATAGAGGGTGATGGAATAAGAATGTGAAAACTCTGGTATTCCTGATTTACTATTTGAAGAAAAGCCATTTATTAAACAAGAATATATCCATTTTGTGTCTGAATGACTGAGAAATAAACTTTACTATGTTAAAACTCTGAAATTGCAAGGTTTAATTTTTAAAATAATTTCTATTTCTCTAATACACCTCTCATGCCTCGAAATGTATCTTCTGCAATAAAATAATAGTCCAATTAGATATGCCATGAAAAAGCTCTATAACCAAATAAATTGGAAATTATATATCACATTTAGAGACATACTATCTCACATTTAGAGACACATAATCCCACATACTATATGCAGGATTATTAAAAATCTGCAGAGTTGTTTGGCTTCAAACATTTTTTAAACTATGCTTAATCTAGTAATTCCCAAACTTATTGGCGAATTACATCATTTATGGAAAAAGAACTATTAATGTCCTATATAATTATTCTTAAGAATAAAACATTTTGGAAACTATTTCCTAAGCCAAATCATTGATAATATCTACCATGAATTAGAAAAGAATTTTAAATAGGGCATTGGAGTGATTATTGGGGTAAGGTTTCAGGGCTAGAAAAGGAAAATTATGGGTCATTGACTTGTTTATGAAAGAAAAAAGAGTCTCTGAAAGGAATAGGAGATCACTAGGTCATTTTCCTAAAAAAAATGATTTGGAAGAATGAATGCATTTTAAAACCAAGAGAACCTTGATGATTCTCTAAAGTGAAAAGACAGAAGCAGTTTGCACAACATATATTTATATGTACAAATAGCTAAAAGGGCAAATAAGATATTTCTTCGTGGTTAAACTATACAACACTATGTCCTGGGTAATACAAATAGACTTTTGCTGGCTACACTCAGGCCTTTCTAAAGAATATTCTCCTGTCCCTAGCAGGACAGTCCTGCAGAGAGCATGGCAAAGCTAGTTCCCTTTATTTCCCAGTTATATTTGATTGATAGGGATGCACCTGAGAGCATGAGGGCCAGCCAAGCCCAAGCTTAATTATGGCATCAGAAATATAAAGTACTATAAAGGGAGAACTGGGGGGAGGAAAGTGCCAGGACGGACAAGTGTCTCTAGAGTGGGGGCGGAAACATTGTGGGTGAGGTGTAAGGTGAAAAGAGAGATAAGAGTGGCAGCTCCTGGGCATAACTGTTTCTTGAAATTAAGAGGTTCTTGGGGAAGGTCCTGTTGCATATCTCAATGAATCAGTGTATTGGAATTTTAGCTAACTTTTTGCTGTTGTGACTAAAGGACCCCACCACATCAACTGTTTATTTGGGGGCTCACAGTCAGAAGTCCCAGTCCACACTCAGCAGGCTCCATTACTTGGGGCTCAAGGTGAGGCAGGACATCATGGTGGAAGAGCAAGGCAGAGAGAAGCAGCTCACATTGTGGTGATCAAGAAGCAGACAGAGAGATTCCACTGGCCAGATATAAATATATATCCCAAAGCCATGCCCCAATTCCCATCTCCTCCAGCCACACCCTCCACTTCAGTTAATCCCATCAGGGATTAATTCACTGAATAGGCTAAGGCTATAACCCAATCATTTCTCCTCCAAAGCTTTTTACATTGTCTCACACATGACTTTTCTGGAGACACCATATCTAAACCATAACAATTGGCTATTGGGGTAAAGGGTGGGAAAAATTTTTTGAACTGTGTACTTTAAAGAGAAATTTTCTTCTTAATGACAAATTTAAAATGTAGTGAGTTTTTATTAAATTTATAAGTATTTGAATTATTATGAGTGTATATTAGTCATGGTGATATTTGACTTCTGCTTATTTTCAATAATGTGTTAGTATTAAGCCCCAAAATGTCACCTTTCCCCTCTGACACTAAGATCAACCCTTGTTACCAAGTGTATCCACCTAATCAGAGCACTTTTGTTTTATCATAATGAAGAATCTAGCAATATAATGAAAAAAATGAGGTATTGACCCCTTATCTAAGAAGCTAGCAATCTGAGTAGAACATAAAACCAATATATATGAAGTATTTGTAAAACTATTTTATAAAAGAAACATTGAAGTAGAGAATGATGAAGTTAAATAATTATCTTGTTAGTCACAAGAGACCAAATGCATATTAACATTTTTTTTTCTTTAACTCTTTTGAAGTGAATTTTGTAAATTGGTTTCTCAGGGTTTTATTTTATTTTAGAAATTTTTTTATCTGTGAATCTTTAAGAATTCTTTTTCAAAATGTAGCTATCTTAGGATTACTAGAAAATTTTATATACTTTACCTATTCTCATTAAACTCACTAGAGCAACTAAAAAAATAATCATCTTTTTCAGTTTTGACCAACATAACATAAGGAATAGTTTGCAGTCCATTGTTTTAGATTAAATTAAATTTATTCCTTAAGCAAAATGAAAATACAAAGATGGAAATAATCATAAATAATTCTTGTTATGGTGAAATTGAGTGAACAAAATAATGAAATCAAAGCAATTTTCTGTAGACAAACCTGTTTTTAAGATATAGTTTTTGGTCTGTCATTGTCTAAAATTCATTAGCCCCAAAGGAAAAAAAACAGTTATTTGAAATCTTGCTAGAGAACACCATGATCATCAAATTTCAAAACAAGGACTAGAACTGATAAGATTTATCACACAAAAGTGATATGATTTCTGTGAAGCTCTTCATAACATTGAGGTAGATGTGGCAATGGAGAAAATGCATCAAAAACAAGACAAAATTAAAAAAAGAGTTCTGCCAAATGTATGGAAAGAAAATGTAGGATGAGCAGTAATGTAATTTGCTTTTTTTCCAACTTGTTCTAAGTAGTTATACGTAACAGCAAAATACATTTTGATTCATTGTGAACAAATGGAGCACAATTTTTCATTTTTCCAGTTGTACACAATATAGAGTCGCACCATATGTGCAGTCATACACGTACCTAGGGTAATGATGTCCATCTTATTCCACCATCTTTCCTGTCCCCATGCTAACTCCCTTTCCCCTCCTTCCCCTTTGTTTCTCTATTCTTTCCACAACCCCCACCCCATTATGGATCAGCATCCACTTATTAGAGAGAACATTCTGCCTTTGGTTTGGGGAATTGGCCTACTTCGCTTAGCATGCTATTCTCCAACTCTATCCATTTACCTGTAAATGCCATGATTTTATTCTCTTTTAATGCTGATCAATATTCTATTGTGTATATATACCACAGTCTTTTTATCTGCTCATCTATTGAAGGGCACCTAGTTTGGTTCCATAGTTTAGCTATTATGAATTGAGCTCCTGTGAACATTGATGTGGCTTTGATAATGTAATTTCCATTAAGCACTAATAGTCAGATTGGTGATTGGGCAATGGGTGGGGGCCTCAAGGTGTAAATGGTGTGGATGTGGGGGAGGTGGGAGCAAGCAGAATTCCTAGAGGTAAAAAAGAAAGCAAGATGCCTCTAACAATTTGGTGAAATAGTCCTTAAAAGTGTGCGTACTCTATGATTTCTCCCTGCTGTTCATTTTTGGTCATTTTTACCTAAGGAAAATATCAGTGACACTGAAATATGCCAGAGGAAAAAGTATCAAAATATCATCATTTTCTTTTGTAATATTAGAAAGAGGGTGAGGAGACTTCTAACCTTCTGCTACAAACTGGGAAGAAATTAAATCCATCCCCCTCCACCTCATAGAATAATCACTTAGACTTTCTGGGTAACTACATAAGAGCAAAATTAAGACATTGCTTACCTTGAAAGAAAGGCAAATGTAAGTGCTAAAAATAAAGAGGGAAGCTGATGCAGAACAATGAGTTTAGGTGCTCAGGCTGAATTGGTCTTGGGGGATGAGGGGATGAATAGTAGACTCAATCATTGGCCCTGTGGTGAACTGCTACAATAAAATGCCAGCCCCAAGACAGCAGACATCTTCTGGGAAATAGAACTGAGAACCCTAAGTCATGCTGCAGATAGGGAAATCTTCTATAAGCAAAAGTGAACAAATGTATGAAATCACAACTCTCTGTGGGAGGGCACATGAAAATCTGTCTCTCCCCCGTGTTCATACACAATTAGCCCTCCATATTGTAGATTCCACATCTGTGAGTCAACCAAACAGAGATGGAAAGTATTTAGGGTCAGGGGAGAAGCATATGTCTGCACTGAACATGTACAGACTTGAATTTTGTGTTCTGGAGGAAATTATTCCATATATTGTACAATATATCGGATGTTCTCATAGTGTTTACATTGCATTAGGTATTATAAGTAATCTAGAGATTATTTAATGTACATGGGAGGATGTCTTTAAGTTAGGTGCGAATGCTATGCCATTTTATATGAAGGAATTGAGCCATCTGTGTTATCCATGGAGGTCCTTGATGAATGTCCCCCAGATACTAAGGGAAAACCCTCTGTGAGAGTGGGGGTTGGTAAGGGGGAGGGAGCAAGATCCCAGGTGTAGGTTATGAGTAGATCCTGGGTTTCTTATCAATACCTGATCTTTTTTTTTTTAATCTAGGCAGATTTGCAGCAAGATTTTGTGTTTCATTGAACTTGTTGTTGGATTTCTTTTTAGTATTCATTTTTTTTTTTTTTTGGCATGAACAAATAGCCCTCCTAGGACTCATTTTGATACATCTCCTTCAAGTCTTATTTCATAGAATCCACAGTCCCCTCTCCAGTTATCTGATGGTGTTAAAATGTCAAGGAGGTGGCTCTAGGACTTACACTCTGGTTTACAGTTTCTTCTTCATCTCATTATTGAGGGTTTCCTTTCTGTACTTGAAATTATCAACACCTGAAGTTTTATGAATGGTAATATATATGTATTTTGAAATCATTTATTGATAACATACAGATGTAGAAAGCTCATATTTTTTCTTGATAATATTATTATTATTATTATTATTATTATTATTATTATTATTATGCTGGGGATTGAACCCAGGGTCTTGTCATGCTAGGCAAGCACTCTACCAACTGAACTATATCCCCAGCCCACTTAATGTCATTTTAAAATGTCATTTACTTTTTCTAGATGTTAGAGACAGAAATATTTGCATAGTATTTTGTTGTACTACCAGAACTGCAATTCAAACCAATATTTTTTTAGTTATTGAAAACTAAAAAAGTACTTTTAGTTAGAACAGATATGTATTTTCTCCCTATCTATCAGTAGGAATTAAATACAAATTAATATTTTATTCTATAAATATAATAATGGAATGACCATAGAGTCTTTAAGATTTCTATTTCAGTTCACCAGTGCTAAACAAAAGAAGAAATGCAGAGAATTATTCTTTTTTAAAAAGCACCTTCATGCCATGCATGGTGCTACACACTTACAATCCTAGCTGTTCAGGAGGCCTCAGGAGGATGATGAGTTCAAAGCCAGCCTCAGCAATTTAACAAGACCCTGTCTCAAATTTTTAAAAAAAATATGTGCTATCTATGTGTATTAAGAATTATAATACCAAAAAAGAGTACAAGTATAGTGGCATAATTTGGCATAAACATACTTTATATACAGAGTTACAAAAAATTGTGCTGTATATGTGTAATAATGAGTGTAATGCATTCCACTATTGTCACATATTTAAAAAATAAATAAATAAATAAGAAAATGTTTGGGGCTATGGCTCAATGGTTATGCACCCCTAGGTTCAATCCCAGGTACAAAAAAAAAAAAAAAGCCATCGTTTTTATAAGCCATTCTTCATGACTAACTTATATTCCATAATCTTAAATATCAAAAGATCGTATTTTTCCCCAACTTCAATTTTTCAACTATGTGAGTTTTGAGTTATATTAAATTCTGTGATAAGACCACCCTGGTTATTTATAGGAATGAAGTGTTAATTTCCCCTGACATTAGCAGTGTTAGTGGCTGGTGATTCTGTTCTGAGTGCCTCTTCAGAAGTTGTCCTAAGCAGAAGATGGTCACCCTGTACATTTGAAGAGGTACACATGGTGGGGTACAAGGTCCTGACCATTTGTCTTTAGAAGCACCCCTCACCCACCAGGGTCCCCATCTGCAGTATTCCAGCTCCATGGTGCTTGTGGAAGAGCTGAGGACTTTGTGACAATTAACATGGCAATTCAGTGTCTCCCTCCTTCTAGTGTTACTTCTTTCTCTCCTGGATAGGTCACTGATCTTGAATGCACTCTGCCATAATCCTCCTGGACAGAAACCTCCATCTCAGAATGTTTCCCTGAACTCACAACCTAAGGCAAGAATACTTCAGTAACTTCCACTAATTGTGAAGAATTTTAAACATATTTTTGCTGAAATGAACTAGTGATAAAGATCATTTGGTTTTAGGTGCTTTAAATATATTCCCTGCTAATACTTTAGAGGATTTTTCTACATTGGATAAAACCTGAGGTTTTCATTGCTCATGTCTTTCTGCATGAGGGGTCAGTCCTCTCAATTAGCTTTTGCTGTGAATCTTGACTCTGCCTGCTGACACTGTCAACAGGCAGAGTCAAGAATCCTATGAAATTCCTCTGGAGTGGCATTTTACTTAGGTTTATATCATTTTCCTCTTCTCTAACTTTCACTAATGACTATGACTCTGAAATCCAGCAAGTCTGGCTATCAAAATAAAAGTGTCAAGTCTATAAAATAGCTACATTTCTATTAGTTATATTGCTGGTATTGAAAAACAGGACTTGCTTCTATTTCATAGTTAAACTTATTTTAAGCAATTAGTTGATTTTATCTCATGAGCAATGTGGTGCACATAATTATCACGTCTCCTTTTTTTCCCCCTTGCATTTCAGTGTTTATTTTACCTTGCTAAATCATTCCCAGAATGTCTTTCTGGGAAAACATGACTTATAAACATGTACCCTATTATATAGGAAGTGGTGGCAAAATCCAGACATAAAAAAAATATTTTAACAACTACAAGACAAACACAAATATAATATGGGTATTTTACATTACTCTTACATCTATAAAGTAAGAAATTTATGTAAAAATGTAATGATTATAGTATTCTTTTAATTCCAATTAACTAATTTCTTCCATTTTCTTTACTACAGGTAAAATGGTTCATTTTTTAAAAATCATGAGACTATCCATAAAAGGTAAGCATATGATATTTTAAGTAGATAGAGCTGGAGTGGATTTCCAAATCCACTTACTTCTTTTTATATGGATATGAACAAGTTCTTCAGCTTTATTTTTCTGATATATATAAAAAAATGGGTAATGCATCCAGGTCAGGCCTATTGGATCAATTATTTGAATAACATGTATAAAAATATATCCTGATATTTTAAGTAAAATGGTTAAAATAGTAGTATCATTTGCTTTGTATATTATTCCTGAATTAAAATTAAAATCACAATTCATTTCTTAAGGGTTTTTGTATTCATTATTCTTTTTTACTTATTAAAGATTGGCAGTTACACTCCTTTCTCAAACTGGAAATTTATTATTTGTAGGTTCTTTAATCCATTTTATTCATTGTTAACTAGTATAACTAAAAGTTATCACTTTTATTGACTTTTCAGGAAAGAAGTATTTGGTTTCATTATTTTTCTCTGTTTTGCATCCACTCCTCTTTAATTGATTTCTGCTATAACACTATTTATTTATTTATTTGTTTGTTTGTTTGTTTATTCATTTATTTAACTATTGCTTTCTTTTTTAAAATTTGTTCTTTTACACATATATGACAGTAGTGTGTATTTTGACATATTATACATACATGCAACCCATTTAGGGATATTTTCCTTTAAAAAACTTTCTTTTTCTTTTCTTTTCTTTTCTTCTCCTGCTCTCTCTTTTGGGCAATTATGATTTCTCTCTGGATTATTTCTTGAAACAAAGAGAAATCTTTCTTATCCTTATTGCTCTATAAACAAAAATCCTTCTGTGTGATCCCAGTGGCTCCCACACCATTCCCAGATAATTTTATTCAATTTGTGAAAGCTTATTTCATATTTTTCAAAGTTCATCTTGAAAGAATGTCACAGTTTTTTTTAACACTAGTTTTATCTAGTATTTAAAATAAGCACTATATTGCTTTTTATTTCTAACAAAATTTTTATATGGTAACATATTCTATAAACTCAGTTATATTTTAAGATGAGCATTTGCTCATCCATACCAATGTGTATGTGTATTTGTGTGTGTGGGTGTGTGTTTGTACAAAATTTAATAAAAATATGCATATTATATAACTTATACATGTAATTTAATAAATAATATATGTAATTTAGTAAAAATATTATATAGAGAGAATTTAATAAAATAATAATATGTTGGTTATTTTAATTTAAAAAAATACTTGAAAACATATTCTGATACTTGTGTAATTTTACAATATAATTGAATTAATCTGTCTTTTTCTATTTATTATACATACACACATGAATACATACATGTATTTGGAATTTGGCAGCTTTTCCATTGCCAATAGGTAGGCAGGTAGTCCAATTGTCAGTTTTTAAGAGTGTCTTTATGGAACTGGGTAAGTAGTAATTCTCTAGTTTGTAAGATTTTGCCTTGAAAACCTGAAATTTATCTGTCTAGTTAAGGGTCAAGGATCAAGCTAATTGCATTCAGCTTCTTATTGTTTTTTTCCTGTGGAATAATTTTTTAACACTCTATTGTCATTGAAATTTACTTACAAGTTTACTTCTGGTTTTAATCAGCTATAGTGTAATCTCAATCATGGGTAAATTATTTATTTAAAGATATACTTATTTTTGAAATGCCATTTATAAATGACCCATATTTAATGTTAATTTTATCTCAAAGCTAAAATCAATCATTTTGAGTGAGGACACATATAACTTTTTTTAAACTATACTTTTAAAAGTATATATGCTACATATTTAATTAAAATTGCAGAATATATTTGCAGTGGGGAAGGAAAAGTGAAAGATAAAGGAAGAGATTTCAGAACTTGTTTGTGAAATCTATTTCTCAGAATTCTATTTAGTCAAAGAGTAAATTTCTACTGGATTTGCTACCTAAAATACTCATTTTAAATACAACTGAGCTAATAATTGTGATGTTTTCCAGTGAATCTTTTAATCAACCAAGAAGATATTCATGTTTCACACTTTTTTCATAACAAAATGAGAAAAATGACATAGATTCCATTTTAACTAAATTCATTGTTACCTTAGAATTTTATCCTACCTTTTATATTTTGAATAGTTCTTATAGTAAGCCAATAATAATAACCATATGTTCATCCTGTTTGCCTTATTTTATAAATAATTTTAAATTATCTTAAAATATGTACTGACTTATTAATTATTGTCATATATTCATAATTTGCTGATCATGTCTCTTTGGGACTCATCAACAAAATCTAGAATAAAGGATACGATTTTGAAAGGTTTCACCATAAAGTAATAACAAATGTTTGTGGAGTTAGATATGTTCAACTGATTTAAATATACACAATGTATATGTGCATTAAAATGACTCTATTACATATACTAATACTGTATGTGTTAAATTTAATACTACATATATTAAAATTACTCTATTAGGGCTGTGGTTGTAGCTCATTGGTAGATTGCATTGTGTGAGGCACTGGGTTTGATTCTCAGCATCACATATAAATAAATAAAATAAAAGTCCTTTGACAATTAAAAAATATTTTTAAAAATTTCTCTACTAATATGTGCCAGTAAAATTAAATGTCATGAGATAAATTTATTGAGAATATAAAATCTTGTCTAAAATTTTACATTCAAATAGATTCTTTTCCTTTCTTATTATAACAGTTTGTACAGATTGGGGGCAGAGTTACTATTTATAAAAATAGTAACTTCATTAAAACTATGAATGTGAATGGACAATTCAAAACATCAGAGATATAAATGGCCAGTTAATATAAAAAAGATATCATCCCCCCACTATTGAGGAAAAAAAAAAAAATATATATATATATATATATGTTTTGATACCTGGGATTAGGTACCAGGGGCACTTAACCACTGAGTTGCATCCCCAGCCCTTTTAAAATTTTGAGAAAGGTTCTCCCTAAGTTGCTTAAAGACTCCTTAAGTTGATAGGCTGGCATTGAACTTTTAATTCTCCTGTCTTTTTTTTTTTTTTTTTTTTTTTTTTTTTTTTTTTTAGCACCTATAACCTTTATTTTTTATTTTTTTTTTTACATTTTTTTATTGGTTGTTCACAACATTACAAAGCTCTTGACATATTATATTTCATACATTAGATTGACATGGGTTATGAACTCCCAATTTTACCCCAAATGCAGATTGCAGAATCACGTCAGTTACACATCCACAATTTTACATAATGCCATATTAGTGACTGTTGTATTCTGCTACCTTTCCTATCCCCTACTATCCCCCCTCCCCTCCCCTCCCATCTTCTCTCTCTACCCCATCTACTGTAATTCATTTCTCTCTTTGTTTATTTTCCCATTCCCCTCACAACCTCTTATATGTAATTTTGTTTAGCAATGAGTGTCTCCCTTCATTTCCATGCAATTTCCCTTTTCTCTCCCTTTCCCTCCCATCTCAAGTCTCTGTTTAATGTTACTCTTTTCTTCCTACTCTTCCTCCCTGCTCTGTTCATACTTGCTCTCATTATATCAAAGAAGACATTTGGTATCTGTTTTTTAGGGTTTGGCTAGCTTCACTAAGCATAATCTGCTCTAATGCCATCCATTTCCCTGAAAATTATATGATTTTGTCATTTTTTATTGCTGCATAGTACTCCATTGTGTATAGATGCCACATTTTTTTTATCCATTCGTCTATTGAAGGGCATCTGGGTTGGTTCCACAGTCTAGCTATTGTGAATTGTGCTGCTATGAACATCGATGTGGCAGTGTCCCTGTAGCATGCTCTTTTAAGGTCTTCAGGGAATAGTCCGAGAAGGGCAATAGCAGGGTCAAATGGTGGTTCCATTCCCAGCTTTCTCAGGAATCTCCAAACTGCTTTCCAAATTGGCGGCACCAATTTGCAGTCCCACCAGCAATGTACAAGTGTACCCTTTTCTCCACATCCTAGCCAGCACTTGTTGTTGTTTGAATTCATAGTGGCTGCCAATCTTACTGGAGTGAGATGGTATCTTAGGGTGGTTTTGATTTGCATTTCTCTGATTGCTAGAGATGGAGAGCATTTTTTCATGTACTTGTTGATTGATTGTATATCCTCCTCTGAGAAGTGTCTGTTCAGGTCCTTGGCCCATTTGTTGATTGGGTTATTTGTTATCTTATTGTCTAGTTTTTTGAGTTCTTTGTATACTCTGGATATTAGGGCTCTATCTGAAGTGTGAGGCGTAAAAATTAGTTCCCAGGATGTAGGCTCCCTATTTACCTCTCTTATTGTTTCTTTTGCTGAAAAAAAACTTTTAAGTTTAATTAAGTCCCATTTGTTGATTCTAGTTGTTAACTCTTGTGCTATGGGTGTCCTATTAAGGAATTTGGAGCCCGACCCCACAATCGGTAGATCGGAGCCAACTTTATCTTCTATCAGACGCAGAGTTTCTGATTTGATATCAAGCTCCTTGATCCATTTTGAGTTAACTTTTGTGCATGGCGAGAGAAAGGGATTCAGTTTCATTTTGTTGCATATGGATTTCCAGTTTTCCCAACACCATTTGTTGAAGATGCTATCCTTCCTCCATTGCATGCTTATAGCCCCTTTATCAAATATAAGATAGTTGTAACTTTGTGGGTTAGTCTCTGTGTCCTCTATTTTATACCATTGGTCCACCCGCCTGTTTTGGTACCAGTACCATGCTGTTTTTGTCACTATTGCTCTGTAATATAGTTTGAAATCTGGTATCGCTATACCGCCTGATTCACTCTTTCTGCTTAGAATTGCTTTTGCTATTCTGGGTCTTTTATTTTTCCATATGAATTTCATGATTGCTTTATCTATTTCTACAAGAAATGCCGTTGGGATTTTGATTGGCATTGCATTAAATCTATAAAGAACTTTTGGTAATATCGCCATTTTGATGATGTTTGTTCTGCCTATCCATGAACAGGGTATATTTTTCCATCTTCTAAGATCTTCTTCTACTTCTCTCTTTAGGGTTCTGTGGTTTTCATTGTATAAATCTTTCACCTCTTTTGTTAGGTTGATTCCCAATATCTTATTTTTTTTGAGGATATTGTGAATGGAGTGTTTTTCCTCATTTCCATTTCAGAAGTTTTGTTGCTGATATACAGAAATGCCTTTGATTTATGCGTGTTGATTTTATATCCTGCCACTTTGCTGAATTCATTTATTAGTTCTAGTAGTTTCTTTGTAGACCCTTTTGGGTCTTCTAGGTATAGAATCATGTCATCTGCAAATAGTGATAATTTAAGTTCTTCTTTTCCAATTTTTATGCCTTTAATTTCTTTCGTCTGTCTAATTGCTCTGGCCAGTGTTTCGAGAACTATATTGAATAGAAGTGGAGATAGAGGGCATCCCTGTCTTGTTCCGGATTTTAGAGGGAATGCCTTCAACTTTTGTCCATTCAGAATGATGCTAGCCTGAGGCTTAGCATAGATAGCTTTTACAATGTCAAGGTAAGTTCCTGTTATCCCTAGTTTTTCTAATGTTTTGAACATAAAGGCATGCTGTACTTTGTCAAATGCTTTCTCTGCATCTATCGAGATGATCATATGGTTCTTATCTTTAAGTCTATTTATGTGGTGAATAACATTTATTGATTTCCGTATGTTGAACCATCCTTGCATCCCAGGGATGAATCCTACTTGATCATGGTGCACTATTTTTTTGATGTGTTTTTGTATTCGATTCGCCAGAATTTTATTGAGGATTTTTGCATCTAGGTTCATTAGAGATATTGGTCTGTAGTTTTCTTTCTTTGAGGTGTCTTTGTCTGGTTTCGGGATCAGGGTGATGTTGGCCTCATAGAATGAATTTGGAAGAGCTCCCTCTTTTTCTATTTCCTGAAATAACTTGAAAAGTATTGGTATTAATTCTTCTTTAAAGGTTTTGTAAAACTCCGCTGTATACCCATCCGGTCCTGGGCTTTTCTTGGTTGGTAGTCTTTTGATGGCTTCTTCAATTTCATCTATTGATATTGGTCTGTTCAGATTGTCTATATCCTCCTGACTCAGTCTGGGAAAATCATATGACTTAAGAAATTTATCGATGTCTTCACTATCCTCTATTTTATTGGAATATAGATTTTCAAAATAATTTCTAATTGTCTTCTGTATTTCTGTAGCATCTGTTGTGATATTGCCTTTTTCATCCCGTATGTTAGTAATTTGAGTTCTCTCTCTTCTTCTCTTCGTTAGCATGGCTAAAGGTCTGTCGATCTTATTTATTTTTTCGAAGAACCAACTTTTAGTTTTGTTAATTTTTTCAATAGTTTCTTTTGTTTCAATTTCATTAATTTCCGCTCTGATTTTAATTATTTCTTGCCTTCTGCTACATTTGCTGTTGTTTTGCTCTTCCTTTTCTAGGGCTTTGAGTTGGAGTGTGAGCTCATTTATTTGTTGGTTTCTTCTTTTTTTGAGGAATGACCACCAGGCGATGAACTTTCCTCTTAAAACTGCTTTCATTGTGTCCCATAGATTCCGATATGTTGTGTCTGTATTTTCATTTATCTCTAAGAATTTTTTGATTTCCTCCTTTATGTCTTCTGTAACCCATTGATCATTCAGTAACATATTGTTCATTTTCCATGTGATGTAGGATTTTTCCTTCCTTCTTTTATCATTGATTTCCAGTTTCATTCCATTATGATCAGATAAAATGCATGGTATTATCCCCACCCCTTTATATTTACTGAGGTTTGCCCTATGGCATAATATATGGTCTATTTTTGAGAAGGATCCATGTGCTGCTGAGAAGAAAGTATATCCATTTGATGATGGTTGATATATTCTATATAAGTCAGTTAAGTCTAGGTTATTGATTGTGGTATTGAGTTCTATAGTTTCTTTATTTAACTTTTGTTTGGAGGATCTGTCCAATGGTGAGAGAGGTGTGTTGAAGTCTCCCATAATTATTGTGTTGTGGTCTATTTGATTCTTGAATTTGAGGAGAATTTGTTTTGTGAATGTCGCAGCACCATTGTTTGGTGCGTAAATATTGATAATTGTTATGTCTTGTTGGTGAATGGTTCCTTTTAACAGTATATAATGACCTTCTTTATCCCTTTTGATTAACTTAGTCTTGAAGTCGATTTTATTCGATATGAGGATGGCCACCCCTGCTTGCTTACGAGGACCATGTGCGTGGTATATTTTTTCCCATCCTTTCACCTTCAGCCTGTGTATGTCTTTTCCCATCAGATGTGTCTCCTGGAGGCAGCATATTGTTGGATTTGTTTTTTTAATCCATGATACCAGCCTATGTCGCTTTATTGGAGAGTTTAAGCCATTAACATTCAGAGTTACTCTTGATATGTGGTTTGAACTTCCATCCATGTTTGATTGTTTATCCTTTTTAAAAAAAAAAAAAAAAATTAGTTTGTCTCTCCATGATTGTCTTTCCCCTTGCCCTCTGTCCTTACTGCGGCACTTCCCACTGATGGTTTTGGTTATTGTTTTTCATTTCTTCCTCGTGTAGTGTTTTGCTTAAAATGCTTTGCAATGCTGGTTTTCTGGCTGCAAATTCTTTTAACTTTTGTTTATCATGAAAGATTTTTATTTCGTTGTCATACCTGAAGCTTAATTTTGCTGGATACAGAATTCTTGGTTGGCATCCATTGTCTTTCAGTGTTTGAAATACATTGTTCCATGACCTTCTTGCTTTCAGTGTCTGTGATGAAAAATCCGTGGTTAACCGTATTGGTTTACCCCTAAATGTAATCTTGTCTCCTTTCTCTTGTAGCTTTTAATATTTTCTCTTTGTTCTGTATATTGGATATCTTCATAACAATGTGTCTTGGCGTTGGTCTACTGTGATTTTGTGTGCTCGGTGTCCTGTATGCATCTTCAATTTGTATATCTGTTTCCTTTTTTATTTCTGGAAAGTTTTCTGCAATTATTTCCTTCAGCAAGTTTCTCATTCCCTTGGTTTGAATCTCTGTACCTTCTTCTATCCCGATGACTCGTAAGTTCGGTTTCTTAATGTTATCCCATAATTCTTGGATGTTTTTCTCGTGATTTTTACCAGCCTTTCTGAGTTGGCTAGACTCTTTTCAAGATGGTGTATTTTGTCTTCATTATCTGATGTTCTGGTTTCTACTTGCTCCACTCTGTTAGTGATACTCTCAATTGAGTTTTTAATTTGGTTTATCGTTTCCTTCATTTCTAGAATTATTGTTTGATTATTTTTTATAGTCTCTATCTCCTGATAAAGATGTTTAACTTCTTCTTTTATCTGTTTGTGAAATGCATTCTCAATGTGTTCTTTCGCTGCTTGAATTTGCTGTCTTGTATCCTCTTTAAGGTTCCATTCCATCTGTCTTAGGTGTTCCTTGAGTTCTTTATATGACCATTTTTCTGATGACTCTAGGTCCTCCTGAATATTTAGGCTGTCCTGCGTTGTTTGTACTCCTTTTCTTCCTTGTTTTTTGAAGCTGCTCATGTTGTTTCTTGTTCTGTTTGACTGCTGAGTTACTGTTTACTCCTATAAATTAGTTTGATGCTTGGGAGGAAAGGTATTTGAAGGGAAGGGAAGAAGTTTCTAAAGAGAATGAGAGTAGGCAGGTAGAATTCAAGAAAAAAGGGGGGATAAGAAAAATTAGAAGACTAAAGAAGAAAAAGAATAGGAACTAAAAAAGAAAAAGATTAAAAAAAATAATAATAATAATTAAAAAAATTTAAGTTAAAATTAGTAGAAAAAAAAATTTAAAAAAATATTTTGTAAAAAAAAATTAATAAAACAACAAGAAAGAAAAAAATGAAAATGAAAGAAAAACCTAAATCAAAAAAAAAAAAAAAAAAAGGAGAAAAGAAAAAGAAAAAAAAACCTAATAAATGCAGTCTTAGAGTTTGATTAACTTCTCTTCCAGTAGATGGCGCTGTGCCCACCAGGTCAAGTTTCTCCTGTCAATACGCGGGAACCAATCACTGTGCAGCAGCTCTTCCCAGACTGGGCGAGTCTCCAATCCTGAGTGTCTAGGGCCTCCTCTTGTGTCTAGTCACTTCCCACTTTTTCTCTAGCCAGGCCCCTCTCACCACAATACTGGCTACACGCCAAGTCTGCTGCTCCCGGGAGCCCTATTTTCATGAACGACTGGGCACACTCTTCCAGTTTGCCATTCCCTCAGACCCTAAGCTTGTAGAGTTTGGGGCTGAGAATCCTCAGCGGCTTTTACTTGCCCTCTGGTATCCACTTCCCGTAGGTGGTGCAAGAGGCCTCAGCAGTCAGCCCTGGTGGGAGCGGTATTTCTGCTTGCGAGACCCGCACCACCTCTGATTCCCTCGGGCTGGCTGAAGCACTCACAAGAGAGCTGGGAGGTGCCCTTATGGGAGAGCTGGGAGGGGCTCTTAGAGTTTTCCCGATGTGTGGAGAGGCAAGGCTATGGGATCACACACCTGTTTCAACGCAGTTATCTCCGCAGCAGTCTGATGACACGGTTTCCCTTTGCCGGGAGACTAATTCAACGGGTGGGTCCTTCTCTCCCAAGCCCCGTTTCAAACCTGTGGCCACTACTTATGAAGGCTCGGTAGGCATTTACCTTCGTATGATGAGAAGGGCTGACCAGTTGTTTCAGCCGGACGAATTAATGCCGAGTCATAGCTGTTTGTCTGCGGGAAGCAGGTGACCGGGAGTTTGAATTCAGCGGGCCAGAGCTCAGTGCGTGTTCTCGGATCACTTGGATTTTAAATTGTCGCTCATCTTATCAGCTGTTTCATATACTTTGGCAGCTCATTCGCGCGGTGAAGAGTCTGCTCTATGGTGCTCTGTGGGAGGCAGCGGCAGCGGCGGCGGCAGCGGCGGCGGCCTTCGGGACCCCCGGGGAGGGGGTGCGGGTTGGGGGAGGGGAGGCGGCGCCTCAGGGCTGCGCGGTCCGGGTACCGGACACGCAGGAGAGCGGGCGGGGTGGGGGAAAGAAGTTGAGATCTAAATTTAGAGACTGAGCTTGGGAGGAGAGACGGCTGGGGAGAAAGAAGCAAGGTGGAAAGGCGGAGAGGAGAAGGGGAGGGAGAAGGAGAAGGGGCTGATGGAGCCGGGCGGCTCGGGCTGCAGCCTTACTGCTCGCGCTGAAGTCGTGCTGTACTCCCTTCACCTTGGCTGGATTAGTGGCTGATTCACTCCACCTAGGCCCCTATCTTGACACGGTGCTGGGTTATTGTCGACAGATCTCCTTTAATGATCTTTACCTCATCTTTTCAGACGCCGCGGCGCGGGGCTCAGAGCGGCTTACTCACTTCCCGCCGCCATCTTCCTTGTCTCCTAATTCTCCTGTCTTAAACTCCTGAGTTGCTGGAATTACAGGCATGCACCACTGCACCCATCAGAAGTAAATATTTTAAAAGCAATGTATTAAAGAAATATGTATCTTCTAGGTTGACAGAGTTTAAAATTTATAATATAATTGTTTCCTAGCATTGACAGTGAAAAATTCTCTCCTAACCTCCAATAATTTGAACAAATGCTCAGAGGTACATTTGAAATAACCAATCTGGAAGGTAAGTTGGTGGCCTCTACATAGTAAGATGAGACTTCACTATTTCAGAGAAATTCAGAAAATATCTAGCATTCACACTGTTGCACAAATAGATATGCCTAAGAATGTGCTTGAAAGATGACTTCTAATGAGAGAAACAGGAAGTGACCCAATAATATAGTTGTAAGGGAGTGGATAAATAAAATGTAGAATGTTTTAAAATTGGATATTATGCTATGGTTAATATGCATAAGACTCATCTATCTTTATCCATAAAGTTTAAAAATATTATTGAACAAATAAATCTCATTTTGGAAAAGAAGATATGAGATATAATTCACATATAAATATACATATATAAAACTATGCTTGTTTGTTTTTAAATAATGTTTAAGGATATCCATCAACTCATTACATTTTTTTTGGATTAAAACCAGAAGGTAGCAGTGTAGTTTAAGAAAATGTAATAAGCTGCTAAAGTAATTTAATGAAGAATATATGAGAGTCTTGATTTGAACTCATGAAGCAGAGATGGATATGAAGACACAGACTTTAAATTCACAGGTCTTGTTATTGGGTATGGAGAAGGGACATTTTAAATATGCCAGCTGTTAGTTAGGTGTACAAAGGAGGTGCAGTCAATATCTTCCTCATGTTTTCATTTACTGGGAGGAGTACAGGATGGTGCCAAGAAAGGAGGAAGAGAAGGTGAAAATAATTTTAGGATACGAAATTTAACATAGAGATAAACATTCAAGATAAAATATAAATAAAATATTTTAGAGAACTCAAGTATGGAGACTCAAAAATATAATTTTAGGAATTTCCAGTATGAGCTAATTATTTTAATTTAGAAATCAACATCTATCTACTTCTGAGCAAGTAGTGTTCAGGAAAGGAAGAGAAAAAATGGCATATAAAGTGGTCATAAGGTAACTGAATTTAAGTGAAAATCTTGTCTTGGTAAGCATAAGAGGATGCAAGAAAAGAAGCACTGAACAAAAATGTATAAAGGGAAGGAAAAAATCAGGTTGGTGTGGTTTAATGAAAATTAAGACACTTTGAACTAAGCAAGAGACATCAAAGAGAGAAAGCTGGTATTCAAGGTATTTTCCATCCCAAATGACATCAAATTGAATCTTTCCAGGGGAAAATACACTGATTCTCTGGGGCTCCCAGAACCAACAATCAAGAGTAGAAATACTAGCCTTAAGTATCATCTGATCAGGGTGAGAAGTCACTAGAACTTTTGTTCCCTAAAACAAGCAGATCAAATTTCAAAGCCCATGAAATTCCCCAACATCATGTAGGCTAAACCTAAAAGCCTGACTGTCCATATAAGAGTATTTTTCATATTCGTCTTTATACTTTTGTCTTCATTCCTTAGTTCTGCCATCTTCACTCCAAACTAAACATGCTATCACCAATAACAATCATAACTTTATTCAATGACAATGTTAATCTCATTCCAAGGGACAACTTGTTTCTGATCCTAATTAATTTCTGCCTATCATTTGACATTTTTCCTGTACTTCATTTTGAAATATGTGGCTTCATTGGGTTTTCCTGTAACTATTCTGGAAAATTCTGGGGCCCTGTTACTCCTATATACCCTCTGGTGTTAGTAGAGAAATATACTATGAAGAGGAGGCAGGGGTCCTGAAGCCATACTGCCTAAGTTTTGATTCTTTTTCTTGCAAGTATGATTTTTTTTATCTTGAACAAGTTGCTAGACTTCTTAATAATTCAGTTTCTTTATCTGAAAAATATGATTAAGAATAATTTGTCTTCATGGAGTTTGAAAGATAATCATGAGTATTATTACTTATTGGCAGATATAAATTCACCCATAAATTAGCTTTATGCCCAGTTTTAAAAAGCATATTTTCCTGGTGAGTCTACCATTCACCTTATTTTCTTTGTATTTCATATACATGCCTGTGACTCAGTCTTGGTTCATGGCTTTATTTAACAATTATCTCTTCTGTACCCAGAATTCTTAAGAACTCAGGACTAAATTTGCATCTGCCTGACAGCTCCATTCCGATGCCCTACAGGCATTACCAACTCACCATGTGTAAAAAAAATACCATGCTTCCCATGCCAGTCTTCTTCAGTCATGCTGAGTGAATGAGTTCTCCAAGCAACTAACTTCCCAATTCACAATTTGAGGTCTTATCCTTGACATCTTATTTTCACCTCCTGTTCTTTCCATGTTTTTAACATTTCTAGAAAGTTTTACTCTCTTAACAGGCAAAATGAACTGAAGTATTGTAATAACCACCTGATTGGTCTTCCAGTGTCTGGTCTTTTAAAATTTATTCTCTAATATTCAACCAGGAGTCTGTCCATTTTGCAACCTCCTTCTAATCCTTAAATCTATAATAATTATTTAAGATTAAAAATCAACTCATCATGGTTTTTGGTTTTGTTTATGTTTGGATTTTTATCTGTTTAGAGATTTCATCCACGATTACCTGAACTGTTTTTTGGGGGGCAGGGACAGGTACTGTGTGTTGAAATCAGGGGCACTTGAGCCACATCACATCCCAGGCCTATTTAGAATTTTTTTTTTTTTTTGAGAGAGAGAGAGAGAGAGAGAGAATTTTAATATTTATTTTTTAGTTTTCGGCGGACACAACATCTTTGTCTGTGGTGCTGAGGATCCAACCCAGGCCACATGCATGTCAGGCAAGCGCGCTACCTCTTGACCACATCCCCAGCCCCCTATTTAGAATTTTATTTAGAAATAGGATCTCACTGAGTTGCTTAGCACCTTACTTTTATTAAGGCTGGTTTTGAACTTGATATCCTCCTGCCTCAGCCTCATGAGCCACTGGGATTACAGGTATGTATGCCACTGCACCTGGTTTACCTGAAGGTTTTTGTTTTGTTTTGTTTTGTTTTTGTGGTGCTGAGGATTGATCACAGGGCCTTGTACATACAAGGCAAGTACTCTGCCAACTGAGCTATGTCTCCAGCCCTTACCTGAACTTTTCAGGGCTAGCTTTTTGAATTGAGAGATGTTATTTGAAGAAGTCAGAGCTTTCCTGTAACTCAGGCCTCATTACTTTTCCCTGGAAAGAGATTCTCTCAATTGATTTATTGCTCCTCAATTATTTGGTTATTGGAGTATCACTACTTCCCATAAGTCTCTTTCTTTGTTTTAGGTAAAGTAATATTCTATATCTGTTTACAAAGGTGTACACTTCTCACATATTGTAATTGCATTGTGTCTTTCTTTAATAATAATAAAGAATAATTCATAATCATAGTACCTAAAATGGTACCTTGTAAGTGAAAACAGTAAGATGTTCCTTGAATTATTACTTATGCAATGTTCATTTTTACTAATATATATGAAGTGACTGTTACTAGAAAATAGCTTATTTTTAATCATGAAACTAATATATACATATTTTATCATATAAACTGTAAAAAGGCAGAAAAGAATTATGAAAAAATAATACTCATAAATCACCATTCAGATGTGAACATAGATATTTTCTAAGGAAAATTTGGTATGATATAATAAGAACTAGTAAACATTGCAAATTAAGGATAAGGTTTTTCCTAAGGAAACAATGTTCTGAGATATTAACATTCTAAAGAACTTAAGAGGGCTTGACATGATTTTTTAACTTAATGATGGTGGGGAAATAACACATAGTTGATAGAAGCAATACTTCAAATTTTAAATTTTGATCTCATCTTGAAATAGGAAAACACAGGATGTTACTCTTTATGGATGCTGATCCCAGTCAGGCATGTGATCACAAGGTTAAAAGACTGACACTCCACTGGGTACTGTGCTGATAAACTATCATGATCAGTAGATTAGGTGTACAAAATGGATTTTCAATTTAGGATTTCCCCGTATAAGTCCATTCCTAATGCATACATTGGAAATAAAATATAATTTTTAAAAATTTCTAAAAACTTCTGAAGCTAAGGAATATTACCTTAAATTCTCATATAATTATATTTAAAGAACCATTTTTAGTACTTATATGTTCAAATTTTATGTTAGTAGACCCACATAAATTTTATATAGTTATATCCAAATGGTAAAATTTTATTTCTCAGAATGTTGAAAAAGTAAGCTATTTGGATTTATTGCTAAGCACTTTTTGGTGGTGCAGCATTAATAATAAATATTTGCTGAATATTTTTAAAATTATAGCTGCATTTTAATTTCAATTTGGCTAGCTAGAATTTCTGTTGCTATAGATAAGAAAGGCATTTGTCCTAACACTGTCCCTGAACATAAATTTTATTATTATATCTAACTTATTATGTCAGTCTCTTACATCTTTATTGCACATTTTATTCATTCCCAAAGTGTGGCATACTTTGTTGGTTTATAAGCCAGAAGCAGATGTTTTGCTATAATCCTTTCAGGAATACAGGATAATTTGTAACTTCAATCAGCAGTAAAACAAGGACAAAATTTTTATTTCTACTTTAAAAAAAATCAGAATATATCCTCTATTGTCTTGACTCCAAGTAAATTCATAACTTAATTATTATCCATACCATGAGTGTAGCTAGTCTGATTTTCTTGTGAAGACAGTCTACTGATCTAATAATGCAGAGACCTTCATTTATTCTTCAACAAATACCGGCATATTATTTGGCTTAGATGAAGATTTTCTGAATCTCTAGATGCGTCATTTTAAGATCTCAGTAAAATCACTTAATCTGAAATTTAACTTGTTAATTTGTAAAATTGGATAACCATGTATGCCATTCTACTTGACAGATTTGATAAATAGATAAAAGGCAATAATAAAGATTTCTGGAAAACATTAAGTACTAGAAAGCTTTGTGAAAATAATAAGAGGGCTGAAAGTCATTAGCCAGAGCTATTACCTAAAAGACTTCTTGGAACTTCTGGCCTATTAGCCAATGTCCTCTATGTTCAGTGTATTGTTTTGGGGGAGTATCCAAGGAGGTAGGCACACTAAACATAGAAGTAAAAACCCCTGATCTGCCTGAGCCTAGTATTAGGTATCAAATCTGTTTTGGGGGTACTGGGGATTGAACTCAGGGGCAATCCACCACTGAGCCACACACCCAGCCCTATTTTGTATTTTATTTAAAGACAGAGTCGCGCTGAGTTGCTTAGTGTCTCACTGGTGCTGAGGCTGGCTTTGAACTTGGGATCCTCCTGTCTCAGCCTCCCAGAGCCACTGGGATTACAGGCGTGCACCACCATACCCAGCTGGAATCTTTTTTGACAATTGAAAAGAGTTTTAGTAATCGAAGGTACAGTTGTCCAAAATCTTTTATAAGCTAATGATATGTGTCAATAGAATGATCTAGTGGAAAATAGGAATAATCTAATGAAAAATTTTAGATACTTGAGTAAAACTAACAGACTAAAGAGAAAATCAAGATGAACAAACAGAAATATTGTTTGCTAAGGAATAAGTAATAATATAAGTTGGATATAAAAATAACTGAAATGTCTTTAAGAATAAAGTAATATTTATTTAATAAAATTTGTGGTATATAACAATGATGCTCCTATTGACAAATATCATCGAATAGTTTTTGGCCTATAGGAAGAAATAAAAATAATCCAGAGAAGATGAAAATTTGTATATGTTTGAAGAAAATTAACTCAAGGCACGAATTTTAACATTTAATAAAGTTTTTAAAAATCAAGGCTTTTGACTATAATATTTAAAAATCACATTCTCAGTAACACCAATTGAATAAAATAAGATTTAAATACTTCTGTATTGGTCCAATTAACACTTGGTTCTTAATAAAATTAGCTATATAAATGTAATTTCTTTTAACCTACATTGCTATCTAGCTTATCTATTTGATCAATAGACAATATTTACCAACAAAAAATGTAAATTATATATGCACTCACTGTCAGCTGATCTTTGACAAAGGTGCCAAGAACATAGAGGGGCAATAGTCTGTCTCTCCAAAGAATGAAGTCATGAAAACCAAATATCCACATGAAAAAGGATGCAGAAAAACTGGATTCCTCTTATAATATTGGAGAGAATGTAAAATGGTATAACCACTGCAGAAAAAAAGATTTAGCATTTTCTTTTAAAAAATGAAAGCCTTTGATGTTGTACTATTTTATATTGGCTATCTTAATAGCTGTTGTTATCTTTTGGATATGGAGCATGCCCAAAAGCTCCTATTTTACTGCAAGGAATAGTCAGAAGTAAAATGATTAGATCATGAGAGCTGTTACTTACTCAGCCCGTCCTAGTTTGAATAGAGTCCATGGTTAACTGTAGGCTTGTGGGGAGTGGCTGGAGGAGGTGGGTCTCTGGGGACATGCCCTGGAAGGGTTCACTTTTCCCTATGGCCCCCTTCCCCAACCACTCTGCTTCCTGGCTGCTCTATCTGGAGCAGTTTCCCTCTCCATGCCCTTTTCCATGATGTGCTGCTTCATTTTGTCTCAGAGCAATGGAGCTGGCCCACCACAGACTGAACCTCTGAAATGAAGAACCAAAATAAACTTTCCCTCCTCTAAGTTGTTCTTGTCGGGTTTTTGGTCACAGCAATACAAAGCTAACTAGCATAGTTGTACAGTGATATCCCACTGTGCTTCCAATTGATATTTTCCTGATGGCTAATGATGTTGAACATTTTTTTCATGCATTTATTTACCACATTTATATCCTCTGTGGCGAAATGTCTTTGTATGTTTTTTTGGCACATTTCTCTTTGGATTATTTGTTTAGTTGTTGAGTTTTGAGAGTTCTCAAAAATTTTTAATATTATTGAAGTCCAATTTATGATTGTATTTTTCTTTTATGGATAATACTTGTGGTGTTATATCAAGCCCTATATCCCAGAGGTATTCCTCTGCTTTTTTTTCCCCCATAACATTTTATAGTTAAGCATTTTACACTTAAGTCCATGATCTGTTTTTATATGTGCTATGAGGTTTAGGATAAGGTTTGTTTTTATACCATGTCCAGTTGCCTGGGAACAGTTTTAGAAAAGTCTGTCCTTCCAGTGAATTCCTTTTGTAGCCTTGTTGAAAATTAGTTGAGCATATTTTTGTAGGCCTGCTTAGGGTTCTCAATTCTCCCTATTCTCTCTATTCTGTTCCATTGTTCTCTGAGTCTATTTCTTTTGATAGCTATATAGTAAGCTACATAGAAGCTATCTGGTGTGTATTAAGTATATCATATATTATACTATAATACATTTATTATATAGTATACACAGGTATTAGATAGTATTAACTGGTATATCCTCTATAGCTTTCTCTTTCTCCCTCGTAGCCATATAGTGATTTCTCTCATTACATTCTTCTTTATTAAGAATTTTAAAACTATTCTAGAGCCTACTATTCCATATAAAATTTAGGATAAGCTTATCTATGTCTCCAAAGAAACTTGCAATGTTTTTATTTAATAGGAATTGAATTAAGTCCATATTTCAGTATTTATTGCTCATGAAAGACTGGGAAAATAAACACATTTCAACCTAGTTCCTTAATTTTGTGTACCCCCCAAAAGACTTTGTTTACATGCTTAGTTGTGTGCCATAGCTAGGTCCTTTATCTAAGTTACATTCTGAGGTTTACAGGGAACTTAAGAAGCATCTTTCTTCCTACAGCACCTTTAAGGAAGCTCCATGCACTCTTCTGCTTCTCAAACCTGGTTCAATGGCCAAATCAAATACCTCCTATATATCCACTTTAACCATTACAACTGAAGAAATCCCACATAGAGACACAGACTTCATTTAATGGAATACTTCTTTTTTTTCTAATGATTCTAATTCAACTACTGAATGTACTGAGTTCCTATCCTAGCTTTATTATTCTAAATATTCTTCTTCTGAACTTGCTCCTATATTAGATAGATACCTCTTTATTTTATGAAAGTGTTGCTTTATTTTGTAAGTTAAATGTCCCTTTACTAGAAAAACTTCTAAAGATATAAGCCTCATCTGTGATCCACATATATATTTCAATTTTTTAAATAATGTAAATGATATACACAATTCCATAAGCAGGCAAATATAACCCATATATGAATGCAAACACAGTAATGCTAAAAAAATCTATTCAAAAAATATTTAGGGACACCTAATTAAGTGTAGTACAATATTGTAAAGACATGAATTTTAAGAAATTATTTTGTAGGTTCTTTCACCAAATGTTTTGTGTAGCTCAATATGTAAATGCCAAATTTGCATCTAATCTTCAAGGCCGCTTTCAAGGTGACAGACTGGAGAAAGGAGAGAATGTGATAAACTATTCCTAATCTGGACTCTAAATGCAAAACCATTTTTTTATTGCCTTCCTGCTTCCAAAGGACTAAAAACATCTGAAAAAAATCAATGTTACTGACAGTTGACATATTGTGCCTTTGATGTAGTCAGGTTCTATAAGGACACTATGAAATATATGCAAGCTTTAAGACTGTGCTATTTTTCTCTCATTCTTTATTCACTGCCAATCATATACACTGAGTGTCCACAGCTGGGCAATAAAGGAAAAATACTGACTTTCAGGCTAAGACTATAGTCCTTATAGTTACAATCTAGAGATGACATCTTTCTTATTCAGAAGCTACAGTACAGCACTATTTAATTTTGGATCAGTTGTAAGCAGCACTTTGGCATTTTATTTTATACCCATAGGCAATAAGCCCAAGACATGCAGCCAGAACAGAAGGATATTTGTGTCCAGATGGTATTGGTTTTTGTTCCTTTTTTTTTCATTTTTTTCTTAACCCAAGTAGTAGTTTAGTTTTAACTATAAAGAATGTCTGAGACTTTGATGCTTTTACCAAATTTTACCATCACAACTGGCAAGCAAAAAGTAGGAAGCATTTAATTCTTCATTCATTTTCATTCAGGTAGTGGTTATCCCACGACTATTTTTTTGGCAGCTTCTGGAGCAGATATTGAGGCCTTTAGAAGCCTCATTTGCAAACGGATTACTGTTTATTCTTTCTCCAACATTTGCTATTGAAAGACTTACCTTAATTCTTAATTCTTACCTCATGTTCTGATTTCCAGAGTTACAGCTCTCCTGTACTGGTCATATTTGATAGATTAATTTCCCTTTTAATTTTTCTTTATTTGGAAAATGCTTAACCAACCACTTTCTTGTTTGTCTTTTACTTTCCTTTTTTTATTTTTTATTTTTTTTATTTCAGTACAGAAGTAAGATTGCTCCACTGTTTACCAAATGGCACACTGCTACCATCCATCATTATTTCCCCCTTTTATTTATAATTCTCGATTCTTTTCCTCAACAGATATTCTAATTTGTGTTCTACATAACTTTTCAGGATACATAATTCAGATTTTCATGTAAATGTGTCTCAAGTATATAAGATTCCTATTTTTTATACTGGTCCTTTAGATCATTTTATAATGTTTTGGGTACAAACATTTGGTACTTTTATTGTTATATAGATACTATGAAAAATATTCACCTCATTTTATTTATATATTCCCATATTTATGGATTCAATGATTCTCACTGCTTGCTAACATAATGCTGAACATTTCGGTACATCTCCTTGTGCTATTTCTTTTTTTCAGTTCTAGATACATGAAGGAGTTATTGATTGAACATAATACAAATTTTCTGTCTCACTGAGGACTACTGTCTCATCTATAGGTTAGCACTCCCTGTTTTGACCCTTCACATGTCTTCAGGGGGATTTATACACTCTACTACTCCTCTTTGACATCTTATCTATTTTTTTTTCTTACTAATCCTCAGTGAACCCAGAGATGCAAATTAACATCTTATTGTTTTCATTATTTCTCTAACCACTTAAGCAGTGGTATGTTTTACACATTTTCATTAGCCTTTAGGCTTTTTCTATGCAAACTTCATTTTTCATCATATTTGTATTACTTTATTTGGATTCCTGTCATTTTCTTATTTAATTGTAGAAGCATTTTATATAGTTTAGAGTATTATCCTTCTCTAATTTTGATGTCATAAACATTCCCACCTGTCAAAATCTATCAACTTTGACCATTCTGATCTTATTGAAGAATAGCTTAAAATGCATATACTCAAAAATAAGATACATGCTTCATCTTAGTCGTGTTTAGAAATTCTTCCCACCCTAATGTCACAATTTTTTTTCCATTGCCTTCAAGTTGTATATTTCAAATTTGTTCTTACGTCTCACTTGATGTTCATTGCTTTGTAAAGTAACTTACGCTATAGAGGTATAATTCTAATTTGTAAGGTAGCGAGAGCCATTTTTCTTTCTTCCAAATAGCTTGCCCTTTCCACTTTTATTTATCATATTTTTTCAGAGTTATATGCTTTAAATAACAGAAAAAATCCCCTCTTGATCTTTTATCTGAAAATCATAGAATTTATTTATGCTATAATACACATTTTAGAATTATATTCTGTTTCTAACAAAACATGCATTTTTCTAAGCTCTGTCTCTTTCATTTTTGGCTCTTTAACAAATAATTACATTCATCAAACAGACTTTGAATTGTATTATGCAAATTTTTCTGCACTTTACTTTGTCCATTAAACAATGCCTTCAAAACCTCTAAACCCTCTTAATCAACCCACAAGGTTGTGATGGGTCATTGCTTTTACATATTGGTGCATTTGATTTGCTTACATATCATGTCAGTAAATTTTGTGTATTTTTGTCATGATGCAAATTTTTCTGTAATTTTGCTTATGTTTGTCTCAGGATTTGGCAACTGTTATTAAAAAACAATCAAGTATTGTTTCCATGATAGCTATACTCTAGAAAAGTTTATTTAGGATTAGTGTTATTTCTCCTTAAACATTTGGAAAATTCACTAGAAAATCTATCAGGAGTAGTTTAAAAATATACACATTATTATAATAGGTAATAGATTTTTATTTTAATAGAATCTAACATGTCTCTTTCTACTCCTGTCATCTCTACCAAATTTTGTTTTTCAAGGAATTTGTTCATTTTATTTTAATCGGTTTAATATATTGGCATAAAATAATAAAATCTTCTTATCACCTTTTCTTTGTAGGAGTATATTAATTTTCTTCTTTTAACTCAGAATATTTTTGATTTGCATTTTCTCTATTATTTCTTACATATATTGAAAATATACTATCAACTATATTAATCTTTTTAAAGAAGAAACTTTATTCTTTGTTTATTATCTCTAATGTGTTTGCATTAATTTTTTATATTTTTGCTTTTATTTTTACTTTTATGGGGCTTGATGAAATTTTTATGCATATTGAGATGGAAACGTAGATCATTTTTATCATATTTCTTTGTTTAATGATATACATTACAATTTAAATTTTTTATTGTTGTTGTTGTTGTTTAACAGTATAAAATTACCATTAAGCCTGGGTATTAGCACTATGTCAGGTGTTTTTAGAGGTGAAAAAAATTGGATGATTAGAGGACATATTTCTTACCGTGATAAGTAAACACATCCTTTCTAGATCTCAGTACTTGGTGTGTGATGATGCGGTCCTGTGAGCTCTTGTGTTTTTTGTTGTGTTTTGTTTGCTATATTGGGGTTTGAACTCAGGGTTTTGTATGGGTTAGGCAAGTTTTATACCATTGAATTACAACCACAGCTCTCTCCCTGTTTGTTTTTATTTTACTCTGGACATTGTGTTGGCTGCTAGAAAATATAAGACTATATTTCCTTTAAATGATAGAACCAAGTTCCCCACAATCATCTGGAACACATTTGAGGTTTTAAAAAGTCAGCATTAACTTTCTTCAGCTAGGGTCATCAAACACCATTAAAAATGATGGAGTCCACTTAAGAATCAGCTAGAATGGACTTCTCACTGGGTTTAGATTGTGCTGTCATTTTTGATAGGGGTTAAGGAAGCAGGCAAGTCACTCTGGAACGTGAATTGTTTGAAAACAGGCAGTTTGATAATTAACTATCTTAGTACATTGTATCTAGAAGTCACAAAGAACAAAGTGGATTTTGATTGCAATATGTTGTTTCTGTCCAGGTTCAGACATGATTATAGAGGCTGTGCTTTGGTCTTGATCCATCTTGTTCATGAAATGACCTTATCTGATAGCAAGGTTATGCTCTGAAGTGTTTTAAGTTCTGCAGGGGCATCAGGATTTAGCTGTAAACTTCCTGAGCTGCTAGCTATCAGGAGCTGTTTTCCTTCATTACAATTGATCTTAAGATGCTTTATTAGTGTTTTTCTTTTTCTTTTCCAACTTTAGATCTGATTCCGATAGTCTAATAGAATACCTTTTGGGGGGGATTTATTTTAGGGATCATGATTGAGAAGGACTTTCTATCTCTAGAAAATGCCACACACAACTTAGTGCATTGCACTCTTGGTAAGGGTTGTCCAGAAACATAGTGCTAGTTGTTATGTTTAACTTGTGAATTTATTAGTCTGGTTGGGAAATCACTTTTCCCTTTATTTTATTCTGAAAGATACTAATTATATTTTACATATTTATCTCATGACTCATCTATTTTTGGAGAGAAAGTAGAAAATGTAAATTTAAGTTATAAAAATCTAAATTAACATAAATGTATTATCCTAACCATTGATGATCAGAAATTGCATAAGGATTTATGAATTTAAGGTGGTTCTACATTAAATATATAGTTACACACACAAATATTTCTATATGACACATAAAATAAAAATAAATTGGACAGGCAGAGTGGTGCCTGCCTATAATCCCAATAATGGAAGGATAAACAGGAGGATTTTAAGTTCCAGGTCAATCTCAGACACTTAGTAAGACCCTGTCTCAAAAATAAATAAATAAATAAAAATCACGGAATATAAATCAGTTGGTAAAGCATCCATGGATTCAATTTCCAGTACCAAAAACATTAATTAGTAAAATAATAAATTATTATCTGATAGATTTACATTTTATAGAAATATATAGAATTTGAAATCTATCTCCCTTTTTTTCATTTGTTAATCTTTTTCCCATGGGTAAATTTATGTAGATAAATTTAGACAGCACTTAAACAGACCCTTTCCCTTTAAATTACTATATGATTGTGTGTCATAATTGAAAGCTTATGCTGGATCCTTTGGGAAAAGAAAGTTTTGGAAGGAAATTTTTCATTGCCTAAGTAGAATTTATTAGTTATACTTTCTTATTTTTTATTTTTTTAATTAAATTTATTTAACACATTAAAACATAAAATCACACATATTTATGGGGTACCATATGATATTTTAGGATGTTTACATGTTTAAATTTATTTAAATATTTTTGTTTTTTCAAAAATATATCATTTATTTATGGTGAAACTATTCAAAATTTTGTCTCCTAGTTTTTTGAAATGTACATTTAATTTTTGTTATGTATAATCTCCTTATTGTGCAATGTCATTCCAGAATGTCTTTCTCTTGTCTAGTTGTAGCTTAAGTATCCATAGATCAGTATTTCCTCATCCTCATTCCTGATACTCTTCCCAGTCTCTTGTTCTGTTCTGCTCTCAACTTTTATGAAAGGATTTTTTTTAATTCCACATGCAATTGAGACCATGTGGTACTCGTCTCAGTGCTTATCTTATTCCACTTAATGTAAGAATGTCCAGTACCATCCATGTTCTCACAAAAGGCAAGATTTCATTCTTTTTATGGCTCAATCATATTCCATTTGTGAATTGATGAATGGATGAGGATGGTGCTTTCTTATTTTTGTTCTCATGGAACGAATAGAATGCATTGTTTTACTTGATGTAACTCAATGTACTTATTTATAAGGAGCACTACTCTGAGACCATCTGTTATGGTTTGGATATAAGGTGTCCCCCAGAAGCTACTGTTATTGCAAGAATGTTCAGAAGTAAAATCATTAGATTGTGAGAGCTGTAACCTAATCAGTAGTACATTCTAGATTGAAAGGACTGACAGGGTAGTAACTATGAGCAGTTAGGGAATGGCTGAAGGAGATGGGTCACTAGGAGCATACCCTAGAAAGGTGTGGCCCCATCTCCCTTTCTCTCTCTTACTGCTTTCTGATTCCATCACGAGATAAACAGCTTTCCTCTGCTGGGTCCTTCCCCCATCACCTGCTTGCTGCTTTCTCTTGGGCACTGAACACTGGAGCTGGTCATCTCTGGACTGAGACCTCTGAAACCGTGAACCCCAAATAAACTTCCCCTGTTTCAAGTTGTTCTTGACAGGTATTTTGGTCACAGTGACACAAAACCTAACATCATCTGTTCATTGGTTCACTTAAGGATGTTTATTGAACACATTATATGTAAACTACTAAACGAGGTGCTGAAGACACAATGGTAAACTGACTTGTCCTTGTCTCCACAGTATATGTTTGCTAGATAGAAGGATAAAGTAATTTATTTTCATTAATTCTATAAAAGACCTGATTTGTATTTGATACTTATCTGTTACAAACTGTCCAAGACCAGCTCTTTTTTAACAGAAAATCACTGTCTTGTAAGTTCCTGAGATAACTGATATGAAAACTAGATGTATCTTCTTAAATTTGTAACTGAGCAACAATCTTTGACACTTTCTCAATTTTGTTGACATGTTTGAAATTTGGAAACAGTTCAATAAACTAAGTGGCCTATCAAAAAACCCATTATAGATGTTAACCCAAGTTGTAAAAAGTATGAACCAAAAATTTCTTCAGAAATATTTTCTGAAAGACATGAAAAATTATTAGTATACTTATAAATAGTAATTTTTCACTTTGGGAGGTGAAGCTAAAATAATATTCAAGATGCTTTAGAAATTTTTTACCACAAATTAAACTCCTTCGTATAACAAAGGCTAAACACATTAGAATAAATTCTGGACTTACTTTCTTTTATCCACTCTTAGCACACTGCTCAAATTTGATGTACTTAATATTTCTATTTTCTCTGAATTTTATTATAAGCTTTTTGCCAAATTAATTCCATCACCAAATTAATTGTCCAATTATATTGTAAAGAACACTATTTAATTGTGATTATTAATTTTTAATACATAAGAGGCCCAGAGAGTTAAATAGATATTTGTCATTGAGTCAGGCTTGGCATATTTATTAAGAGATACTGAAATTTCACTTGACCTAGATAATTCTAGAACTGATATTTGCTTGTTGTTTGTTTCCTTGGAGGGGGGTACTTCCTCAGTCATTTATTTATTTACTCATTTATTTTTACCAGGGCCTGACCAACTTGCCCACACTGGCCTCAAACTTGTGATCCTCCTGCTTCAGGCTTTCCAATCACTGGAATTACAGAAATATGCCACCATGTCCCACTTGTTATTTGTTTTTTGAAGAATAAAACATTACATGAGGTGGGAGGGAAAGGGAGAGAAAAGGGAAATTGCATGGAAATGGAAGGAGACCCTCATTGTTATACAAAATTACATATAAGAGGTTTGTGAGGGGAATGGGAAAAAAAACAAGGAGAGAAATGAATTACAGTAGATGGGGTAGAGAGAGAAGATGGGAGGGGAGGGGAGGGGGGATAGTAGAGGATAGGAAAGGTAGCAGAATACAAAAGTTACTATTATGGCATTATGTAAAAATGTGGATGTGTAACCGATGTGATTCTGCAATCTGTATTTGGGGTAAAAATGGGAGTTCATAACCCACTTGAATCTAATGTATGAAATATGATATGTCAAGAACTTTGTAATGTTTTGAACAACCAATAAAATAAATGTTTAAAAAATTACTTATTTGATGTAACTTTTTGTTTTTTAAAATTTTTTATGGAAAGAAAAGTTATAAGAGCTACTATGTAACATCTCATATAGATTTCTCAATGGTTAACATTTTAACACATTTATCTTATAATTTTTATCCCTGTAAAACATGCTGTGATTTTTTTCTGAAACATTTTGGATAAGTTGTATATTATTTCTAAATACCATAATGTATATTTCCTAAAAATGCAACATTGTCTACTAAATGTAAGTATGAAACTTGGAAAATAAACACTTCTATAGTCATGTTACATAATGTACAAATCTTATTTGTACTTTATCAGTTTTCTCAAGAATGTTATTAAAATATAAAAATAAAATCAGGTCCAGAATCCAATACAACCTAGTCTAGGGTCATTTATTGCATTGAATTGCCCAATTCTTGATACTCTCAGTCCAGAACTCTTCCTTAGTTTGTTTTGTCTTTATAATCAAAAGTTTACTTATTTTGTAGAGTATAGTTCAATTTAGGGTCCTCCAATATTTTACAGGGGTTCTGTGTTCTTGTCAGGAGTGCCATAAATCCACATTGGGTCTTTCTCAGTGCAGAAGAGCAGGAGGCAGAAAATCAGTTTATCTCTTCAATGAGGTAATCTTTTCATTAAACAAGATAGTGTATCCTAGTTTTTTCCACTCTAATGTTACTGTTTTCCTCATTGTAATTTATAAGTATTTGTATAGAATTTCAGAAAACATAAATATCCTGTTTTCAACAAACTTTTACCACTATTATTAACACAACAATGATTCTTCCTTTAATCAAGTGTGTTATAAAAATAATCATTCTAACACCATTATTCCTTCTGCATTTATTGGTTGGTGTTCAACTATAACTCTTTTTATACAAGCTTTTTCTTCTCCTCTGTTGCTTAATTAATTGTCCAATTAATTAAGTATTAAAAATTAAGTAATTAAAATATAAAGTTCTCAGAATATAATTAGAAAATCAATTAGAGAATAAATCAGGTAGACAGTTCATTACCATTAATTAAAATAATATTTGATTAACTTAAATTCCAGAGGCTAATTCTTTCCTATTTTATAAATGGATTAACCCATTACTATTAATATGTATTTTGAGATAGAATTGTCCCACTTTGATTCTTTTATACTTCCAAGATGCATCTACCCATTTACTGTTGGAAGAAATACAGTTGGCTCTGTGAGGTAAGAGTTTAAGGATATTAAGATGATAGGGGCCAGGTTATAAGAAAAATGCTGGCTGGAATAAAAGACTGGGAGATGAGTCATCATGTCCCTGTTTGTGATAAGTCCTGTTACCATGGCAACTCCCAACTAGAGGGCTTATCACCATAGCAACTCTTTCCACAAGTTCTGTACAGTCCCATTACCATGGCAACTCCAGCCACAAGCTCTGTATTCTAATTAGGAGAACATAAAGTAACCAATGCAAACAAATGGGACAAGGTCTTCAATCAGATTCTTGGGGAGATGGGACTGAGGTGTAACTCAGCATATAAGGCAAGACATGGCCAGCCATCAGAGCCTTGAACTGCTTTCTTCTGCTCAGCCCAATCCATTCCATTTTATAGAACATTACTTTCACTTTCGATTTCAATAAACCTATGCTCTCTCTGCCTGTGTTCCTTCTTCATGTATTACTCAGTTTTGTTCCAGAGGCCATAAACCTGGGCCACAACTAGAAACAACACTGATATCACCTTCATATCCAAAGGTTCTTCATCTATGCATTCAACGGAGTATAGATTGAAATTATTTGGAAAAAATATTGTATCTATATTAAATGTGTACAGACTTCTTTTTAGTCATTATTCCTGAGCAATACAGTATAATAAATAGCTATACAGTATTTAAATTTTTAGGTATTATTAGCAATCCACAGATGATTTAAAGTACACAAGAAGATATTCAGAGATTATCTGCAAATACTATAACATGTCATCTGAGAGACTGGAGCCATCTATGAAGCTTGGTATCTGTCTGGGGTCTAGAATCAATTTCCCAGGAAAACTAAGGAATGACTGTACTTACTTTCTGATTTTTGTTATGCTAGAACTTTCTTGATGTAGTGCTAGGAAGTCAGATAGTGATTGCATATTATAATCTCATAATTAAATTTGAGTTTTTAGTGGGCAAGGGTCAGGGCATTGGGCTTGACCTTCGCAGTACCTCAGTAAGGTCATGGGAGCTGAAGTTGAGTATTGTCCTTCTATAAAGTAAATAAGGATCTTGCCTCTGGAGAATCTTTTATTACAGACAACACTCTGGGCTCCCTCCACTTATATTTTCCTTGTTAGAACCACCAGGAATGTTTCTGGGATCTTCACAGGAAAGACCTGGTGGTGTCACTAGAAGTAAAATCCATAGAAGTGTGAAACTTCCCCCAAACTGTGCTGTTGGGAATTCTCATTGTAGCTAATCCACACCCAGACTCCATCAATATGTGAAGTGTTCCTTCCACATTATGGCTGCAGTATCTTCAGCTCCACGAAAATTAAAATGTTATTCTCTTTAACTGACTGTGATTCTCTGTGTTTTCAGGGGTCATAGTTTGTCCAGTGACTTCCTGTCTCTAATCAGTCTAATGAAGGTTATTATTAATTTTCATTTGTTGAGTCTTCTTCAGTTCTTTTGTTTCTTGTTGTGAGGATAGGAATGATTAATTTTCCACTTTTAACATGTAAGAAGTGAGTGAAAATACTTTTAAACATAAGGATCATTAGCTCTTTATCTGTAATATTTATTGCAAATATTTTATCCAAGTTTATCATATGTTCAATGACTTTGTTACTGGTGCTTTGGCCATACAATTTTTTAAAAAGTTGATCATCAATGTTTGTTTTTATTTGATCTAGTTTTATGACATAGAAAGTGTTTATACTAAGGTTGTACATTTTTTGTACATATTCTTTATTTATAATATTAGATCTTTTTTCCTTCACAAACTTGAGTGTAGCGAGATATGGATTTCAGTTTACCATTTTCAAAGTGACTATTCCTATAATATCAGTGGCATTTATTGAAAAGCCTGATTTTCCTAGATATTTGATGATACTTTCATCATACAATTAATTTTCACATATGCTTTTGTCTCTTTCTTGATTATCTTTTTTGAAAAATACTTTTAGTTGTAGATGGAAATAATACCTTAATTTTATTTATTCACTTATTTTTATGTAGTGCTGAGAATCAAACCAAGTGTCTTACACATGCTAGGCAAATGCTCTACCACTGGGCCACAAACCCAGGCCCTCTTTCTTGATTTTCTATGTCATTCTGTTGGTGAATCTTTCTCTTCATGCACTGATACCATACTTATAAATAATAAGTGAATATAATAAAAGTATAAAATATTTGCATAAAGATTTTATAAATATTATGAATGATATAAGCAAATACATATAAAATATTTCATGAATATTTCATGAATATATTTCTTATATTTTCATATATAAAATATTCATGAAATATTTTATATATGAAATATATTTTAATAGCTAGTAGCACAATTGACTCTGTATACTGTTTTTATATAATTTCTGAATAATTTTTACAAGTTTATTTTTATAAATTAAATCTGTTTGCTTATCTCCATAAAAATGCCTAGTGGAGTTTTTACTGAGCTCTCATTAAATTTACAATTAAATCAGAGAGAACTGCCATCTTGTAAGTTTGCTTTGTCCTTGTCTCTTCAAGAACAAGGGTCATTGTCCCATCAGCATCACTTCTGTACCTTTATGGAGCATTGAAAATATGCCTCCTGTGAACTTCACTTATTTCTTTTTTTTATTTCCAAGTATTGTATCTTCTTTACTGTTATCATTATAAATGACATTTGAACTCTTCTTTCTTCCTGTCTTTTTTTTTTTAATGAAAAAAAAACCTTATTGCCACAAGAAGCAAGTACACTCATCCCACCTCACCAACAGTTTTAAGAGTCACCAAAATGCAGACTTCCCACAGTAAAGTGTTATACAAGCTTGGGAAGGAATCATCCCTTAGACTATATTGACTATAATACTGATGTAACCAATTAATCTCACTCAGTGAAAGTACCTCTAACATGATAGAAAAAAAACTAGTTATAACATCAAATCCATTTATATAATTTAAATAAAAATATATTATCTATTTTAATGTATAGGAAGTTTAATACATTATGATTAACAAAATAAGAACTGTTTTTTACTGAAATATTTTTTGTGCTTCCTCATCACTCAACTTAAAAAAGCAAAAAAGTATGATACTTAAAGAATCTTTTTTGTGGATTTAAAGATGGAGTTTGTTAGTCCATGAAAGATGGATAAATATTATTTGAAAGACATCGCATCTTTAAAAACTGTTGCTTATTAAAATCTACAAAGTTGAACTATATGTCACAATTTTAAAAAACAAAATTTCTCAAAATAGATTAGGATACAGGAAGTTTTACGAGAAACTACTGAGATACTAACTAGTGCTGTGGATAAAATTAAAAGTTGAGCATTCTAGTTGAAGTGTACTCATACTAGTTCTACAAGCAGTGAGCAATATTCTACCTATTTGAGGTAGGTTTTATGTTCTGTAGATGGCCATACAAACAACTCTAGTTTATGTTTGCTTCTTATGATATGATGCCCCAAATCTTTCATTTACAAGTAGAGTTTGTGTTCTCTTTTCTTGAATCTAGTGGTCCTACAACTTTGTCATTGATAATTTTATGTGTCTTCAAGAACAGCTTCTGCCTGAGACTGTCTAAGAACACACAGCTTAGAGGTTGGCACACCACCCCTATCAAAAGTCCATTGTTGCTGACAACTCTATGCTGGAGAGACCATAAGAGATATCCAATTAGAGACAGAGAGGGAAGAATCCTGGAGTTTCAGTCCCTAGCTCTTTGCATTTGATGGTAGTGGAAATGCCCTTATCATTTTGCTATTAAATAATATTCAGTTTCAGGGATAAGTTATAGAAAGATAGAAATAAAGGTAGAGTTAGAGATAAAGATACACATATATTGGTGCTAACAACTATCAATTAATTTGTTTTTTGAGAAGTATTTTTCCCCCAGAAATGCATGTTGGATATTGAAAGATCATTTTCAGCATGTTCCTCCATATCTCTTCACTTACATTAATGCATGCATAATAAAGTGTGTATTAATGTATGTATATTAATGTGTATTAATGTATGAATATTCAACATACCTTGCATTCTTAGACTAAGCTCTACTTGATAATGGTGTATTTTTTCTGTAAATGTTTCAGGATTCTACTAGCTAATAAGTATTCTTGTGTTAGTATTCATAATGATTTATTTATAATTTAAAAATGATCAAACATTTATAATATATCTAACATGGTTTGATTGCTTTTAAAGAGAGTAAGAGTTTCAGTTTTACTAAAATGTATTATATGGATTATTTGGGGTTTATTACAAAGTAGTAATATTCATCTTTTTAGATCATTTTTTCTCATTCAAGTAATATCATTAGTTTTCTGTGACATCTGATTAAATGCTAAATAAATAAAAAGCAAATTGACTGCCTATAAGAACACTCAAACCATACACTATAGATTTGACCAGCATTTAAGTTACCGAAAATGGAGAGAACATCATAGGTCCAGTTAGGTGATCTTGGGATTATTTTAATTAAAGTTAAACAATTATGTTTTAAATGGCATCATAGGCTAGTAGTTATAACATTATAGAGTCACATAATACTCAAGTTACAGCATGGTTATCTTATTAACTGGGCTTGTAGTCTCACCTAATTGAACTGAATTATTTAAGCTCTTTAATCTAATGCTTGGTAGGGCTATTTTTGAACTAGATTAAGTTACCCAGAAAGTATCACATAACATTATACATATGGCATACCCTCAAAACACCACAGCTACAGGGAAGAAAGCTCAAAGTGGTAGTTTTCAAAGTTCATTGTATCTAATGAATTAATTTATGTTTTTAAAAATTTAGACCTACAAAAGTTGAGATGATATTTATAATATGAATAGTACATTGAGCTAAATACATTTAAATGTTTTGTAAATTTTTATTTACAGGAAGAGCATTTAAGATACAATTTAGTATACAATTTAGTTAGAGTTACTTTCTAATCTGTTTAGAATATATTATAAAATTCAAGAAAGCAAAGACAACATAAAAAATTCATATATATTTAGGAAATATTTCTCAAGATATAGAATAGATTATAAATTGACATTGATGACATATCTTAATCTCTGTTTATAATTAAGGAACATTCCAGAGTAATTCAAAAGACTTCATTTCCTGCAGTTGTGGCTAGAAACTTTATTTCAGAGCTCCCTTTGGCAGTTAGAAAGAACTGGGAGACAAAAGCTAAGACAGAGGGGAAGAAAGGGGTGTTCTAAATACTACAGCCCCCCACAGAAGCTTATTTAGCTCAGTTCTCTGAGTTAAATGGATACTACAGAACAATGGACACAGATATGATTATCAAATGGTTATTAAATACAAGAAATCATTGATTTGTTAGCCATCTGATAGTACTCAAAATCAATAGGCTATAGCATATTGCTTTAATTGATCTACTTAAAATTTCATACATATAACAATTATTGAAAAATTAGATATTCTGCTAAGCACAATACAATAGTTTATTTAACTATTTAATGTCCCTGAAACAAATAGGTCATACATAATTAGCCAAATTCTGAATATGAACAATGTAAATTTCTGAGAATTTATGTAATTCAATCATGGTTACATATGTAATAAGGCAGATTTGGTGTCTTAACCTGAGAATTCTTGCTGAAGTTCACTAAAGTATCCTCTATTAATATTCTAACATTCATATTGAAGACATTAAACCAATTCATAATATTTGTATGTGATAAACTAATAAAGAAGATCTTGGAAACTCTATTGGACATATTAGTTACATGGGGAGATGACTCTCTATTTCTTAACTAACCAAAATATAGTGGAGGGTTCTTATATAGTATTTGCTGCATATATATATATATATATATATATATATATATATATATATATATATAATGGTAGTTTTAAATAAAGAAAGCTCTGGGTTATTGGCAAAACATTTAAATTGATTAATACAATTCCAGCTTCCATTTGTCTGACCAAGCATTCAATACAAATGCAACATGCAGCTTTGCAGAATGAGAAACTTCAGAGCACCTGTCTAAGCATTTTTGCCACTCACAAACATGCCCACATTATTCCACAGAGGTTATAAATGAAACACACTAATAAAAAAGTTAGGATTGAAAAGGAGACATAATTTTTACCCTATGAAAACCAATGAAACTACACTTCTTGCTATTTTGTTTCATATGAAAATGTTTCAAATAGTCAAAGAAATAATAAGCTTTCTCCCAGATGGTAGACACCTTCAGGAAATCTCTGGCATTTATCAAGTTAGGAATTTAAAGAAAACTCTGTTTTCAAAGAATCCAGATGTCCACAAAAGAGTATAATTTGCTAAAACATTCTCATGGGACAATTAGTGACTAAGTGTCCTGAATAAAATATCAGAAACAAGTATCATTAGAATCATTAAAAAGTCTTTTGTAAGCAAGTCATTTTGGGAAAGTAATGGCATTTTCTGATTTCAGAAATAAACTTTTGCTGTAGCAACAGTTGAAAATCTGTGTTTTATGAATATGTTCATTAAAAGCAAACACTTTAAATTTTGATTTTTATTCTGCACTTATGATCATAAGACCCAAAGTTTTGCTAAGTTTTGGGAGCATTCTAGGATCAACTCTCTCTTTATTAAACTTTCAGCCTTCCTTCCCCAAGTGTGAAAAAAGAATTTTTCTTACAGTATAATCATTCTGCTCTTGGCATAATTAATCAGTGAGTTAACCAATCAGTCATTCAGGTTAATACTAACCAGAAAAGCATGCATTTCTAACCATATACCCATCATAGTTATAGACATAGGGTGTAAAAATTTGGAAATAATGTTTTCACCTTCTATCATTGTTGTGCATCTGTATAAACAAGAATTACCTATAAAAAGCTAAATTTAGAGAATAATCTTTATAGACCATGAAGGTGCAAAGAAATAGAAATCCATGTGGGCAAAAAAATCTGGAAGAAATTAATGGAAATGTAGAAACTCAAAGGTTTTGTCAAGATTTTAGCATATAGGACAAGAAAGGAAATAATAATCTGATGACCAGGTTTTCGACCCTCAATGCATTCTTTATGGACTTTCCCACGGTAAGTAGTTTTAAGATACATATTAAGAATACATGAAAATTTAATATGTGAAAGGCAAGTCTGTCAGTAGCAATCTTGTGGCATTTGTTAGTTTACAATGTATGTGTATCTCTTAACCTCTTATCAATGAGCATCTATTTTAAAGAAAATTCAGAAAAGTTTTTTTTTTTTTTCTGAACAAAGAGTTGAGTGTCTACTCTATTCCAGATAATCTATGTCCTAGGAAAAGAGGGATGAACAAGAGAGAGAATATGTGGCTTCACAGAGCTTACACTTTGATGATCTAGGAAAGAAAACTCATAAAACAAATAATTATGTGCCAAATTGGTTGGTGAGAAGTGCTACATAATAATGTAGAGAATGTAAAGAACATGGTGAATATCAGTGAATTGGATGTGATTTTATGCAGGCTCAGGAGGAGCCTCACTGAATAAATAGCATTTTCAGTAAATAGCTAAAGAAAACAAGGGAAATAAAGTAATAAAATTTAGGAGCCATCTGGAGGAGACACATTACAGCAAGGACACAGGAAGTGAAAACGCTGAGATACAGCATCCTCCTAGGCTCTCAGAGGAAGAGCATGGAGGCCAGTAGGGACTGAACCAGGAGAATGAGGTAGGAAGTAAGACCAGGAAGGTAAAGAAGTGGATTATAGAGGAACAGGAGCAGTTCAGCAGGGGCCTAGTAGATACTTGAAATGTTTCCATTCTTATCCTGATAAGATAGAAAGCCATTGCAAGATTTTGAACTGAGGAGTGACATTATGATATTATCTAATTTATAATAGAGACCTTAGTTGGTGCCATTGATGTAAGTGTCAAGAATAAATGTTTGGGATGGCAAAGAATGGGAGCAGAGAGAACAGGTTTTTGCAATAATCTAGGAGAGAGAATGATGGTTTGGAAAATAACGGTAGCAATAGTTGATAAAAATAACTTTCTAGGGTTTAATATTTCCTTATAGAACACTTGCAAGTAAGCTAAAAAGAGAGGGGTGACTCCCAGAATTTCAGTTTAAACAACTAGTTAGATAGAATTAGTATTTACTAAAATGTGAAGTTCTGCTGGCAAAATAGAAAGATGATGATGAGTTTCATTTTGGACATATTAAATTTAAGATTTGTATATGAGTCCTAAGTGAATATGCTGATTAGATGTCAAACATATACTTTTAAAATTCAGGAGAAAGGTCTGGGCTAGAGACTTTAATTAATGAGTATTCACTGTATAGATGGAATTTCAAATACCAAAACCTATGCTATTTAGAGAAAATAGTAAAACAAACGAGGTCTTAGGACTCTGCCCAGGTTATCACATCATTATGAGATCCAGGGAGGCAGATTAGTGATAGAGAATTCGAGGTAGAGACACCAAAGTGTGGTATTCTTTCAACAAAATAAGATGACACTCTTTTAAGGAAAGAATTAGCAGTTGAGGACCAAGAAACTGTTGAAGGTACACAGTCAATAAATGATTTTTTAAAAGGTGAATTTTAGTGGGATGGAATGAAATTTATCAAGAGATAAAGAAGCATGAATAAGTCCCATAAAGTGGAATTATTAAAACAAAACTGATCACCATACAACACAGCTTAAAACTGATAATCCAATTTTAAAAGGACTTCAACATGGAAACAATTTTGAAAGTTTTCCCATTAAATAACACCTGGATTCATGGCTGAAAGTGAATAAATAAACCAAAATTATACAATTGTACAAATGGTATCTCATAGCTGAACATATGGGAGATAAATAAAGTGCAAAAAGAGGAAATCGAATAGGATTAAATCCATTTATTGAATAAAAAAGAGAAAATGAAATGCATAAACTAAATTCCCATTTAAAATTTAGAGAACAAAAATAAGACACAGGAAACCATAATGAGAAATAATAAAGAAGAAAGCAGAAATGTTGAGGTAGAGAACAGAAAAGGGAGAGCTAAAGTTACAATATCAAAATGCTGTCTGAAAAAATTAACATGATACATAAATTAACATGATAACCAATGTAATCAGGTAACAATAACAACAGCAGAGAAAACACTAAAAGATGTGAAATTTAAAAATCAATGGAAAAATAACTCCCGAAACACAAATATGTAATAAAGAGCTAATTATTTGGAAGACTACATATACATTTGAAAAGTTATATGAAAATAATTGCCTTAGGAAAAATAAAGTTTATGAAAATTATTTCTGTTTGAGATAGAAAACATGGAATAATTGATTTAGAGGAAATATAGAGAAGATAAAAACTTGGATGGTTTTATAAGAAAATTTACCTAGCTTTCAAAAAAATGCTACATAAACTATTCCACAAAGTAGAAATTGAGGAAATGTTTCCAAATTCCTCTTAGCTTACAGATATGAGCATCAAATTCCAACAAAGATGTCACAAAAGAAAAAAAAATTACAAAATAATATTATCTATGAATATCTAGCAAATTCTTAAATAAAAATTACGCAGCACAATTCAATATCACATAAAGAAAAAATAATAACCAAATAGGATTTATTTGAGAAATGTAGATGAAATGTACAAAACCCCACTAAAATAATATATTATGAGAATAAAACATATTTAACTTTTTGTCTCCAGTTTCTGATAGACAGCTATTATACCCCTGGAATTCCTGACTGATAGGGGTAAGAGGAGCATCTATTCTTATTCATAATAAGCCCCTTTCAAACATACCTCAGCCCATGCTAAAAAGGTGATTCTCATTGGGTCCCTAGATAGTTTCAAATGAAAACTGGTTATCAGAGGAATCAACAGTGTGATTAGGGGATCAGAACTTTCTACTCTTCTCAATCTCCAAACAGCAGGAAAAACTAAAGATTGAGTTAATTACCAATGGCCAATGATTTAATCAAAAACTTTCATAAAAATCCCCAAATGATGGGGATTTTTCTAGGTAGAAAAGTTATTAGTCTTCTAGGTAGATGAAGACATGGGGGTACAGGGAGGGTGGTGTGCCTGGAGAGGGGACCCTTCCCACATACCTTGTCTTATGCATGTCTCCAATTTGGCTATTTCTAAGTCGTATACTAGGTAAGAACTGTTAATGATAAATGAACTACTTTCCTGAATTTTGTGAGGTCTTCTCAAAAATGAGGATACCCATAGAGGGGGGCCCCAAGAACACTTGCTTTATAACTGGTCTGTCAGAAGGGCAGGTAGCCTGCAGCTTGTGACTGGTATTTGCAGTGGATGCAATCCTGTGGTACTGAGCCTTAACTTTTGGGATCTAACACCAACACTGGGGTAGACAGTGTTAGAATTTAATTGAATTGTAGGACACCCAGCTGGTGTCTGAGAATTGGTTGGTGTGGGAAAAACATTCTTACACATTTGATATAAAGAATGCTGTGAGTGAAAACAGGCAATGCATATTAATGGACATAAGAAAACTGGCATTATTTTATAGACCTAAAGAATCCTTTATTCAACACAACAGTGTTGGTTTAAAAATCATTTAAAATTAAGAGCTGATGGATGCTTACTTAATTGATATATTTACTTTGATATTTAACCGAGCATTTTAATTAATGGTGGATAACTAAAGACTTTCCATTAATATGAGGAAAAATGGAAGGGTTCACATCATTTACACTTCTATGTAGAAAACAGGAGGTGTCAGCAAATGGAAGTAGAAAAAAATCAATCAGAAACTGAAGAACTGGGGGGAAAATGCTAAACTATTCTTATGTGCCAAGATATTATGATATGCCTAGTAAATCACACTACTTTAGGTAACAATAAAATAAATAGGTTATGACAGCAGAAAATACAAAATAACCTAAATCAATAGTTTTCATTGGTTATACAACCAATATCTATATAATGGATAAAATGGAAGAGAAAACCCCATTCATTATGGCAACAGAGAAGATGAAATACTTAAAAACAGAGTTATCAAGGAATGAACACAACCTGTATGTGGAAAACTATAAAGGGCTCCTCCAAGTAGCAATTATACTATTGAATGAATAGAGACATTCCTTGCTGAGTTGCTGGTAGGAAAACTCAACATTATGAAGATGTCAAGGCATGATAAATCACAAATTTCATAAAACTGACATAAAATATCAATAAGGTATTTTGGATGCAGTTGATTTCTGCAAAGTTTGTAAAAAACAAATAGGTAATATTATAAAAGCTACTCAAACACTGTAAGAGATTTAAGTTACCAGGAGTTAGGAAGTCAGAGGATCTTTTCCTACCACGTAATAGAATGTTAGAATTAGAATGTTTTTATTTTTCATTTTTGATGATGTGAATAGTTCTTTTTTTTACTGTTTTCAATTATTTTTTATTGGTTGTTCAAAACATTAAAAAGCTCTTGACATATCATATTTCATACATTAGATTCAAGTGGGTTATGAACTCCCATTTTAACCCCACATACAGATTGCAGAATTTTATCGGTTACACATCCACATTTTTACATAATGCCCTATTAGTAATTGTTGTATTCTGCTACCTTTCCTATCCCCTACTATCCCCCCTCCCCTCCCCTCCCATCTTCTCTCTCTACCCCATCTACTTTAATTAATTTCTCTCCTTGTTTTTTTTTTCCCATTCCCCTCACAACCTCTTATATGTAATTTTGTATAACAATGAGGGTCTCCTTCCATTTCCATGCAATTTCCCTTTTCTCTCCCTTTCCCTCCCACCTCATGTCTCTATTTAATGTTAATCTTTTCCTCCTGCTCTTCCTCCCTGCTGTGTTCTTAGTTGCTCTCATTATATCAAAGAAGACATTTGGCATTTCTTTTTTAGGGATTGGCTAGCTTCACTTAGCGTAATCTGCTCTAGTGCCATCCATTTCCCTGCAAATTCCATGATTTTGTCATTTTTTAGTGCTGCGTAATACTCCATGGTGTATAAATGCCACATTTTTTTTTATCCATTCATCTATTGAAGGCCATCTGGGTTGGTTCCACAGACTAGCTATTGTGAATTGTGCTGCTATGAACATCAATGTGGCAGTATCCCTGTAGTACGCTCTTTTAAAGTCTTCAGGGAATAGTCCGAGAAGGGCAATAGCTGGGTCAAATGGTGATTCCATTCCCAGCTTTCCCAGGAATCTCAAAATTAGCTGCACCAATTTGCAGTCCCACCAGCAATGTATAAGAGTACCCTTTTCCCCACATCCTCGCCAGCAATTGTTGTTGTTTGATTTCAGAATGGCTGCCAATCTTACTGGAGTGAGATGGTATCTTAGGGTGGTTTTGATTTGCATTTCTCTGACTGCTAGAGATGGTGAGCATTTTTTCATGTACTTGTTGATTGATTGTATATCCTGCTCTGAGAAGTGTCTGTTCAGGTCCTTGGCCCATTTGTTGATTGGGTTGTTTGTTATCTTATTGTCTAGTTTTTTGAGTTCTTTGTATACTCTGGATATTAGGGCTCTATCTGAAGTGTGAGGAGTAAAAATCTGTTCCCATGATGTAGACTCCCTATTTACCTCTCTTATTGTTTCTCTTGATGAGAAAAAACTTTTTAGTTTAAGTAAGTCCCATTTGTTGATTCTTGTTATTAACTCTTGTGCTATGGGTGTCCTATTAAGGAATTTGGAGCCCGACCCCACAATCGGTAGATCGGAGCCAACTTTATCTTCTATCAGACGCAGAGTTTCTGATTTGATATCAAGCTCCTTGATCCATTTTGAGTTAACTTTTGTGCATGGCGAGAGAAAGGGATTCAGTTTCATTTTGTTGCATATGGATTTCCAGTTTTCCCAACACCATTTGTTGAAGATGCTATCCTTCCTCCATTTCATGCTTTTAGCCCCTTTATCAGATATAAGATAGTTGTAACTTTGTGGATTAGTCTCTGTGTCTTCTATTCTGTACCATTGGTCCACCCACCTGTTTTGGTACCAGTACCATGTTGTTTTTGTCACTATTGCTCTGTAATACAGTTTAAAATATGGTGTCGCTATACCGCCTGATTCACACTTCCTGCTTAGAGTTGCTTTTGCTATTCTGAGTCTTTCATTTTTCCATATGAATTTCATGATTGCTTTCTCTATTTCTACAAGAAATGCCGTTGGGATTTTGATTGGCATTGCATTAAATCTATAGAGAACTTTTGGTAATATCGCCATTTTGATGATGTTAGTTCTGCCTATCCAAGAACAGGGTATATTTTTCCATCTTCTAAGATCTTCTTCTACTTCTCTCTTTAGGGATCTGTAGTTTTCATTGTATAAATCTTTCACCTCTTTTGTTAAGTTGATTCCCAAGTATTTTATTTTTTTTGAGGATATTGTGAATGGAGTGTTTTTCCTCATTTCCGTTTCAGAAGTTTTGTCACTGATATACAGAAATGCCTTTGATTTATGCGTGTTGATTTTATATCCTGCCACTTTGCTGAATTCATTTATTAGTTCTAGTAGTTTCTTTGTAGACCCTTTTGGGTCTTCTAGGTATAGAATCATGTTCTCCGCAAATAGTGACAATTTAAGTTCTTCTTTTCCTATTTTTATGCCTTTAATTTGTTTTGTCTGTCTAATTGCTCTGGCCAGTGTTTTGAGAACTATATTGAATAGAAGTGGTGATAGAGGGCATCCCTGTCTTGTTCCAGATTTTAGAGGGAATGCCTTCAATTTTTCTCCATTCAGAATGATGCTAGCCTGAGGCTTAGCATAGATAGCTTATACAATGTTGAGGTAAGTTCATGTTATCCCTAGTTTTTCTAATGTTTTGAACATAAAGGGATGCTGTACTTTGTCGAATGCTTTTTCTGCATCTATTGAGATGATCATATGGTTCTTATCTTTAAGTCTATTGATGTGGTGAATAACATTTATTGATTTCCATATATTGAACCATCTTTGCATCCCAGGGATGAATCCTACTTGATTATGGTGCACAATTTTTTTTTATGTGTTTTTGTACCAGATTCGCCAGAATTTTATTGAGGATTTTTGCATCTAGGTTCATTAGAGATATTGGTCTGTAGTTTTCTTTCTTTGAGGTGTCTTTGTCTGGTTTCAGAATCAGGGTTATGTTGGCCTCATAGAATGAATTTGAAGAGCTTCCTCTTTTTCTATTTCCTGAAATAACTTGAAAAGTATTGGTATTAATTCTTCTTTAAAGGTTTTGTAAAACTCCGCTGTATACCCATCCGGTCATGGGCTTTTCTTGGTTGGTAGTCTTTTGATTGCTTCTTCTATTTCATCCATTTATATTGGTCTGTTCGAATTGTGTGTATCCTCCTGACTCAGTCTGGGCAAATATGACTTAAGAAATTTATCGATGTCTTCACTATCTTCTATTTTATTGGAATATAGGTTTTCAAAATAATTTCAAATTGTCTTCTGTATTTCTGTAGCATCTGTTGTGATATTGCCTTTTTCATCCCGTATGTTAGTAATTTGAGTTCTCTCTCTTCTTCTCTTCATTAGCATGGCTAAGGGTCTGTCGATCTTATTTATTTTTTCAAAGAACCAACTTTTAGTTTTGTTAATTTTTTCAATAGTTTCTTTTGTTTCAATTTCATTGATTTCTGCTCTGATTTTAATTATTTCTTGCCTTCTGCTACATTTGCTGTTGTTTTGCTCTTCCTTTTCTAGGGCTTTGAGATGAAGAGTGAGCTCACTTATTTGTTGTTTTTTTCTTTTTTTGAGGAATGCTCTCCAGGTGATGAATTTCCCTCTTAAAACTGCTTTCATTATATCCCATAGATTCCGATATGTTGTGTCTGTATTTTCATTTATCTATAAGAATTTTTTGATTTCCTCCTTTATGTCTTCTGTAACCCATTGATCATTCAGTAACATATTGTTCATGTGATATAGGATATTTTCCATGTGATATAGGATTTTCCCTTCCTTCTTTTATCATTGATTTCCAGTTTACTTCCATTATGATCATATAAAATGCATGGTATTATCTCCACCCCTTTATATTTACTGAGGGTTGCCCTATGGCATAATATATGGTTTATTTTTGAGAAGGATTCATGTTCTGCTGAGAAAAAAGTATATCCACTTGATGATGGTCAATATATTCTATATATGTCAGTTAAGTCTAGGTTATTGATTGTGATATTGAATTCTATAGTTTCTTTATTCAACTTTTGTTTGGAGGATCTCTCCAATGGTGAGAGAGGTGTGTTGAAGTCACCCATAATTATTGTGTTGTGATCTATTTGATTCTTGAACTTGAGGAGAATTTGTTTTATGAACGTCTCAGCACCATTATTTGGTGCATAAATATTGATAATTGTTATGTCTTGTTGGTGAATGGTTCCTTTTAACAGTATATAATGTCCTTCCTTATCCCTTTTGATTAACTTAGTCTTGAAGTCTATTTTATTTGATATGGCCACCCCTGCTTGCTTACAAGGACCATGTGCGTGGTATATTTTTTCCCAACCTTTCACCTTAAGCCTGTGTATGTCTTTTCCAATCAGATGTGTCTCCTGGAGGCAGCATATTGTTGGATTTGTTTTTTTTTTTTTTTTATTGGTTGTTCACAACATTACAAAGCTCTTGACATATCATATTTCATACATTAGATTGAAGTGGGTTATGAACTCCCAATTTTACCCAGACTGAGTCAGGAGGATACACACAATTTGAACAGACCAATATCAATGGATGAAATTGAAGAAGCAATCAAAAGACTACCAACAAAGAAAACCCCAGTACCGGTTGGGTATACAGCGGAGTTTTACAAAACCTTTAAAGAAGAATTAATACCAATACTTTACCAGTTATTTCAGGAAAAAGAAAAAGAGCTCTTCCAAATTCATTCTATGAGGCCAACATAACCCTGATTCTGAAACCAGACAAAGACACTTCAAAGAAAGAAAACTACAGACCAATATCTCTAATGAACCTAAATGCAAAAGTCTTCAATAAAATTCTGGCGAGGGGCTGGGGATGTGGCTCAAATGGTAGCGTGCTCGCCTGGCATGCGTGCGGCCCGGGTTCGATCCTCAGTACCACATACCAACAAAGATGTTGTGTCCGCCGAGAACTAAAAAATAAATATTAAAAATTCTCTCTCTCTCTCTCTCTCTCTCTCTCTCTCTTTAAAAAAAAACTTAAAAAAATTTAAAAAAATAAAATCCTGGAGAATCGAATACAAAAACACATCAAAAAAATTGTGCACCATAATCAAGTAGGATTCATCCCTGGGATGCAAGGCTGGTTCAATATATGGAAATCAATAAATGTTATTCACCACATCAATAGAGTTAAAGATAAGAACCATATGATCATCTCAATAGACGCAGAGAAAGCATTTGACAAAGTACAAGATTTTTTTTTTTATTCAATGTTACCAGCCAATGTCACTTTATTGGAGAGTTTAAGCCATTAACATTCAGAGTTACTATTGATATGTGGTTTGTACTTCCAGCCATGTTTGATTATTTATCTTTTTTTTTAATTTAGTTTGTTTCTCAATGATTAGCTTTCCCCCTGCCCTCTGTCTTTACTGAGGCACTTCCCACTGATGGTTTTGGTTATTTTTTTCATTTCTTCCTTGTGTAGTGTTTTGCTCAAGATGCTTTGCAATGCTGGTTTTCTGGCTGCAAATTCTTTTAACTTTTTTTATCATGAAAGATTTTTATTTCGTTGTCATACCTGAAGCTTAATTTTGCTGGATACAGAATTCTTGGTTGGCATCCATTGTCTTTCAGTGTTTGAAATACGTTGTTCCAGGATCTTCTCACTTTCAGCGATGAAAAATTTCAGTGATAAAAATTCCGTTTTTAACCCTATTGGTTTACCCCTGAATGTAATCTGCCTCCTTTTTCTTGTAGCTTTTAATATTTTCTCTTTGTTCTGTATAGTGGATATCTTCATAACAATGTGTCTTGGCGTTGGTCTACTGTGATTTTGTATGCTCGGTGTCCTGTATGCATCTACAATTTGTATATCCATTTCCTTTTTTATTTCTGGAAAGTTTTCTTTAATTATTTCATTCAGCAGGTTACTCATTCCCTTGGTTTGAACCTCTAGACCTTCCTCAATCCCAATGACTCTTAAGTTTGTTTTTTTATGTTATCCCATATCTCTTGAATGTTTTTCTCGTGATTTTTTTACCAGCCTTTCTGAGTTGGCTAGACTCTTTTCAAGATGATATATTTTGTCTTCATTATCTGACGCTCTGGCTTCTACTTGCTCCACTCTGTTATTGATACTCTAATTTGAGTTTTTAATTTGGTTTATAGTTTCCTTCATTTCTAGAATTATTGTTTGATTTTTTTTTATATTTTCTATCTCCTTATAAAGATGCTTAACTTCTTCTTTTATCTGTTTATGTAATTCATTTTCAATGTGTTCTTTCACTGTTTGAATTTGCTGTCTCATATCCTCTTTAAGGTTCCATTCTATCTGTCTAAGGTGTTCCTTGAGTTCTTTATATGACCATTTTTCTGATGACTCTAGGTCCTCCTGAATATTTAGGCTGTCCTGCATTGTTTGTACTCCTTTTCTTCCTTGCTTTTTGAAGCTGCTCATGTTACTTCTTGTTCTGTTTGACTGCTGAGTTACTGTTTACTCCTATAAATTTATTTGATGCTTGGGAGGAAAGGTATTAGAAGGGAAGGGAAGAAGTCACTAAAGAGAATGATGAAAAGAAATGAAAAGACAAATGAAAAAAATAGAAAATAAAAAAAGAAAAAAAATTTAAAAAAATAAAAATAAAAAAATTAAAATTAAAATTAAAAAAAAATTAAAAATTAAAAAAATTTAAAAAACAACAACAAAAAATGAAAATGAAAAAAATCCAAATTTAAAAAAAATTAATAAATGCAGTCTTAGAGTTTGATTATCTTCTCTTCCAGTAAGTGGAGCTGTGCCCACCGGGCCAAGCTTCTTCTCTCAATACGTGGGAACCAATCACTGTGCAGCAGCTCCTCCTCCCAGACTGGGCAGGTCTCCAATCCTGAGTGCCTAGAGCCTTCTCTTGTATCTAGTCACTTCCCCACTTTTCCTCAAGCCAGGCTCCGCTCACCGGTGATGCTCACCACAATACTGGCTACCAGCCAGGTCTGCTGCTCCTGGGAGCCCTGTTTTCATGAACGACTGGGCACACTCTCCCTGTTTGCCATTCCCTCAGACCCTAAGTTTGTAGAGCTTGGGGCTGAGAACCTTCAGAGAATTTTGCTAGCCCTCCGGTAGCCACGCCCCTGGTAGCTGGTGCAAGAGACCTCTCTTGTCAGCACTGGTGGGAGCAGTAGCCGGGAGTTCTGGGCCGCGGGTCCCGCGCCACTCCTGATTCCCTCCGTCTGACTATGGCGCTCACGGGAGAGCTGGGAGGGGCCCTTAAGTTTTCCCTGCTGTGTAGAGAGGGAAGGCTAGGGGGTTACACACCTGTGGCTGCTGGTTTCAATGAAGTTATCTCCTCAGCCACATTCTGGTGACATCAGTTCTCTGCCATGGTGGTATCCCATGCAAATGGCGACAGTTTGTTCCCTTTGCTGGTTGACCAATGCAACGGTCTCTCCCAAGCCCCGTTTCAATCCTGTGGCCACTGCCTATGAAGGCTCCGTTGGCATTAACCTCCATAGGATCAGAAGGGCCGACCAGTTGTTTCAGCGGGATTGTTTAGTGCTGAGTCACAGCAGTTTGTCTGCGTGAAGCAGTTGAATGGGAGCTTGAATTCAGCCGATCCGGGCTCGGTGTGTGTTCTGAGAGGCCTAAAATGTTCGCCCCAGATCCACGTCAGCTCAGCATTGCCTAGTGATCCTGAGCAAACAGAATTTAGACGGTTTATGACTCCCTATGCCCGCTCAGGTGAAGAGGTCAGAGACTTGATCTCTCTGCGCCTGCCGCCATGTTGGATCTCCTGATGTGAATATTTCTCATCTTGTTGTATGTTTTTTTAAGTTTGTTACATTCTTTTGTCTCTCATGAGAATTTTTCCCTGTTGACATATGCAAGCCTTATATATTACTTTAACATTTATGTCATTTATTGTGAATATTTTTCCATCTGTATTTTACAATTCTTATGCTACTGATATTGACCTTTTCCCCATTGCTTTGATTTTTAAAACTTTTTTTAAAAAATCAATATTAAATAAATGCTTGTGTTTTTTTTAGTACTGCATATCATAGGTTTAGTGCTTACTCTAATCCACATAGTATTTATTTTGGTATATAATATAATGAATGGTCTTAAACTATATTTTCCAAGTACTTAGTCAATTTTTCTAACTAAATGTATTAAACTATCCATCAATTTGTCATTGATTTTGTTTGCCTTTAACTCTGAACAATTACGGGCATAAACCTTCAAACAGTAAAGAACAGCATAATGTACGAAGTAAAACTAACATTCATAATCTCAGTTCCAGAGATGATCATTGCTATGGTTTGACTATAGCTTGACTATGTCCTTCCAAATGTTCAGGTATTGGTCCTAAGAATGGTGGACGTGAGAGATGGTGATACTCTTAGGCTATAGGGACTGGATCACTGTAAGAGCTACCCTTAGAGGGATTAAGATAGCTCTGTGAAACTTTTGTGTTCGCAAGAGAGTGGCTTATAAAACCTTGATCTGAAAGTGTCTATCTTGTTTTCTGTTTTGTGAAATAATCTCTTACTCCTTCACATGCTCCAACCATGAGTTAATATAGTGCAGAGTGTTCTTACCAGAGGCCAACAATATGCTGGCACCTTGCTCTTGAATTTTTAGAACTGTGAGCTGAATACTCTTTTCTTTATAAAAATACCCAGCCTCAGTCATTTCCTTATAGCAACAAAAATGACTAATGAACTTATTTTGAACACTTTATTGTATATTTCCAGTGATTCTTAACACATTTTTTACTATTCTTTCATTCACTAGCTAAGAACATTCTAGGTGCGTGTAGATGAAATAAAGTGTTTGGGGGCACATATTACTGGAATTAACAAACTAAAACTATTCATTTTGGTGTACAATTAGGAGACACTGATGTCCTAGTTGCCAACTTGGCATATCAAGTGGTTGTGTCATGGTCCATGCCAGAGTATTCAAGATGTATAAAACTGCCAGACCATTGATGGAGGAAATTAAAAAACATGAGAACACAGTGCACATGAAAACTCAAAGCTAAACAGTACTTACTTTGAATGTATAGAGAATAATCTATGGGTTCTTGTGATTTTGTCAATTAAACTATGTAGTAAATAACAACTTTTATTTATTGTCTTGTTTAGTAAAGCTTTCTTTTTCTTGGGCAATAAGCCCTTTGGAATCCTCTAAAAACACAGGAGAATGTTAACCTAAATGTAACCTAAAATATATGTTTAATTACTAATCAAGCACTACATTTTCATTGCTTGAGAAAGTTAATGATGAACATGGAATGAAACTTACACTGTTACTGAAAGTTAAACAGCCAATATAAATGTAGCTGCTAAGGTAAATTTGATTAAAAATCAATATTATATAGAATTATACTATAAAAAAATAATATCCTTATTAATTGTGAAATCTATGATGAATGCAGACAGAAATGGTTGTGGTACACACAAAATTTGTACTCGTTTCTAATGTTATGAAATTCTGGCAAGTAAAGTGGAAGCTGTAAAAATCTCAAAAGTTTTATATTTCTGAAAATAAATACTTGGCATGGCAATCCACACTTTTTCTTTGTGTTTCATTATACCACTTTTAGAAAAAAATATATTTCTATATTGCAATACTAGTTTATAATTCAATCTATGGGTCTTTACAATATCAATTTTTTTTAATGATTCCTCTAAATTTTGTTTGACTTTTTCTCAAAGGATTGTGAAAATTTTATCATTATCATATAAAATGAATTGTCAAAGTTCATGCTTCAAAATATTTAGCTTATTATAGATATTGAGAACCAATTTGGAAACGGGATATTAAAATTTACACCTGTAAATATAAGGGAGAATTGAATCATGAAAGTTCACATGGTGTATTTAATTTAAAATTAATATCCTAAAACTATGTTTTGAAGTATCTTAAGTTTCTACTAGAATATTCTGATGAAGCTTGTATTTTTGCATGCACTAATATTCTGTACAATAACGGAATAATATTGAGAAAGCAATGAGTTCTTGAAATCTATGATTGTTGATAGATTTTTAAAAATGCAAATAAATGATGCACTCTAAGTGATGGTATTTGACTAGGGGGATTTATTTAGGAGGAATATTCAGAATGGGACCATAGTTTAATATAACATATGTATGTGTTAAAAAAAACAAACTACAATTAAAAACATGGAACACAGAGTAGAATTTACTCTAGTCTTACTAGTTAACTCAGAACCTTTAAAAATTATTTTACTTAGCCAGCTATTGTTGGTGTATCCTAATTCCAGGAGACTGAGGGGGACGTTCACAGGCTTAAGGACAGCCTGGGAATTCTGGCAATGTAATCCAGTGATAGAGCTCTTGCAAGCAAGTGTAAGATCCTGGATTTAGTCCTAGTACTGAAAAAAAATTATCACACTAGGGATCAATTTCCAAGCATAAATATAATTTGGAGATAATAACAGATACTTTTAAAAAGACATGCCAAGGATAATTATTCTTTAAAAAATGCCCCTAATAAGATAATAATTTTTATTTTATACATTGCTTTAGATGGCACTGTATTTTGAAAAGTACTTTTGGGATAAAATTATATTATAAACTCAGAAATACAAGGAATCTGATTGATTAATCAATAAGTATTTTTTCAAAATTTTATTATTTTAAATTTGGTATGACTCTTCACAATGCTCTATTTGATCTTCCTATCTAAATTACGACAAATAATAGATATCATCTCTTCTTTGTACTTTTAGCTATTTAAAACAAGGATCACCTGGAATGTAAATATTAAGTTTATCATAACCCCCAGAGACAAGCTAATAAAGCAGGAAGAAATAGAAGTGAAATAAAAAGAATGTCAGGATGTAAGATGCATGATGAATTCAGAGTGGTGAAACTTTTGATATATTTAATAATACACTGGAAGAAAAAGAAGATGACTATTAATAGAAATAAGAGATTCAGGAAAAGGAACAATTTGATATAAGATGGTTCATTTGAAGTTAAATGAATCATTTAGCAACCAAAAGGTAGGTCCTAGAGATGAAAAGAATAAAACATAACATTTTCAAATATATTGCCTGTTTGGGGTTGGGAAGTAAATAAAATCCCTTATATCCAGAGACAAAAAGAAATCAAGGACAAAACTTCAAACATCAAATTTCAGAGTTGCCGCCATGTAGGATTTGGGATGCAGATTGGATAGGTGCAAAGATCTGGGAGCTGAGCATCTATTTAGTGACCACCCAGGAAAAGCAGAACTGGCCTAGAGCCAATAAACCTTGAGTATCAAGGAACTTTCCAGTAAGAAGAAAAAAAACTGGGCATAGAGAAGAGATTGAGAAAAAAGGTGAGCTCTTTGTTTGTTTGGTTTTTGTTTTCCTATTAGTCTGAAAAAGGGTAAGAAATATTATCTATCTAGTGACTTTAACTTAAAATTGAACAGATAACCTGCACATGTGCACACAGGTGTGTGTGCTCACACACAAACACACACAGATACATAAAACACTAATATCATCCATCAATGAATAAGTAAACAATCTACATTTTTATGGTCTGAGAACTTCAAACAAAAAAGAAACACTGAAACTAGTCCAAGAGCATAAAAATTTAGAAATAATAAGCTCTAATTTCAGTTTTCCAAACCTGGGAGCTGGGTGGCAAGTATTACTGAAGATGAGCTAGTAATGAAGTATAAGCCACACTGGGAAATGATGCATCAAGTTATGTTGATATGAAAATAAAGAATTAGCATTCAAAGTAATGTAAGTGATAGAATAGTTCGAAGTTATCTGAATTATATTACATATGTCTTATTTATCTATTTTAGGAATAAAATAACACTGAAAATAATGGATACTATAAAATATGAAGTAGCAGAAACTGAAATACATCCATTTTAATTTTTAGATATGAAAAATATATTCATTGATAACCAAAACTCAAATGAACAGACATATAGTTGTTCATAGCTGACTGACCCAACAAAACCTACTGACACTACTCTGAAAGCTTTATCCTAGAGTATAATGTCTTCTAGGGAATGAATCAAATGAAAATTTAAGAAGTGTTAATACTAATAAAGACTAAGGAATTTTGCAGGTAAGGTGGTTTTAGTAATTTTTTCCTACAAAAATAAAGGAAGACCAAAGGGAAGAGTCAGCTTGTAGAGCACTAAAATAACCTTCATAATGGATGGATCATTATATCATCATCCTTAAATTAGAAAATTCCATTTCTAACTATTTATTTAGGATTTATACAGCACTTTTAGCCATAAGGGAATAAAGTTGGTCTTGAAATCTATATTATTCTATTAATTACTTCATCCTTAGATACTTCACACATTTAAGAGCATTAATATACTCATTAATATTTATTTCTAATGAGATTTTCATTTAATAATTTTAAACAAAAATATGTGCCATATTTATATTTCTTAAATCACCTGTGCTTTAATTGCAGTACAGAATCAATCTACAAGGAAAAAAGTAATGTTTAGAACTTTCAGGTGACAAAATAATCAATATTTTAAAATTTGTATATTTTTGTAGAGGTATGTAAGATTCTTAAGTGTAACTATGTTATGATTATGTTAAAATTTCATATATACAATGAAATTAAAAGCTCAAAGATCATCTGAAATATTTTAAAAGTTCTGATAGTTAAATATCTCTGTATCTTAAAAAGAGGGTAAGAATTGAATTAGTATGATATGTAGATTCCATTATGCACATTTAAAATAAAGTAAAAGTTCCTTTGTTTGTGTAAAGTGCATCTATGTGAAAATATTCTGATACTGGCTTACTAGTATGCTGGGAACACAATATTTCTTAACATTCTCTAGAAAAAAATTTCAACCAAGTAATATTATTCATGACTCAAACTATATTTCTAATAATTTCAGTAACTCTTCTAGATAGTGTTTGCTGTGGGTCCTGTGTAAGGGAATGGGAGTAAAGAAATGACTGAATTTTCTTAAGTTGTTTATTGTGGTGATTTATAATCTTTTCTATCAAGAATCCAATATTAATAGTCATCTGTTTACAAAGAATAAAGTACTGCTATAACCTATCTTCATAAGCCAGAAACAAATGTCTCTTATGCTTTTAAATACTTAGAGAAAATTACTTCAGTAAGTGCTTTGATATACAGATTCTAGTGAAATTTGAACAGTCTAAAAACCATAATATTTTAGGATAGGATTTCCTTTAATCATCTTTGCATAACTTTCAAATTTGTGTAACTTTCAAATTTCTGGCCATTTTAAAAAAGCGTTCATTTTTCAGCTTTGTGCTTCAATTAATTTGTAAGTGCTAATTAGAAGCACTTCCTCTTTAAAGTAAATATCTATGCACCTTTAATTGGTGAGTTTTATTTTTGCAATATTTAATATGTTCCATGGACAACAGACAGAAGTAAGATGAAAATACTGTTGTGTGTTAAACTAGTTTATGAACTTCCCTATTTTCAATATTTTCAAAACACATATTGATATTTAATTAACACTTTAAAGGTGACATGTGCACTGGAGTCAGGCACCAATGCATGAGGTCATGCCTGGCTTATGTGCTAGTCTAAAATTCTCATCCAACCATTCATTGAACAAATTCATGTGGACTTCTGACCCTCTCAGAGACAGCCATCTGTGGGTATAATAATGAAGTCCTAAACTAGCATTTTAGTGATACAAATAAAGTGAAGCTAATTGACAATATAAAAGAAGACAGGGATTTAGTTTTGGTGATAGGGTAGAAGTACCAATAGACCTAAGAAATAAAGAAATAGTGAAGGCTAAATAATGACTAAGTTACCTTTTGAACTTCACACTTCCAGATATACCATCAGTAAGTAGGTGTTATTAAGCAGGTATCAGACTTCTTGGATTTATATCCTTGTTCCACCATTTACCAGATGGGGACATAGAAAGATTCTTTCACTACCATGAGTCTTCTTTTTCTAAAATTTTTGTAAAGTTGACATAATAATAATCCCTACCTCAAAAACTTCTGAAGATTAAATCAAATTAAATAAAATACTTAACAAATATAAAGGATATAAGATCTAAATGCTAGTTGAAATTATTTTGCTCTTAGTTTTACTCTCATAGTCTTCATCATCTTTCTGGCTCATACAATCCACCATAATACTTCCCATAACACTTGGCGATTAAAAAGTCTCTATATTACACAGAATTTGCTTGTGAGGTTGAGACTCATGCATTGAGTCATGGTAACAACAAATAGAAAAGGAGAATTATGAAAGAAAAGATGGTGCCTTGTTTCTCAATTTAGCAGGAGGAAGCAGATATATGCAAAGATTAGGTTGATTGAGGAAGGTTGATATAATGCACCATCCATCCCCAAAAGGAGGGATTTTAAAAAGCTTTATTCTCTATATGAAAAGGAATAGTACAATATATCAATGATAACAACAGCAAAGCCCTCTGGTCCAAAAACACAAGGAGAGGGCATAGTCATTCCAATCAAGGAGAACAAGCATAGGAGAGAGAGAGAGCTGTATTGAAATGGGGTAGTAATCTTCACTGATGACAGCCAGCCAGTCTGAGGTGAACCCTCCTGAGAGCAAATGCTCCAAAATGTTCTGACCTCATTTTCTTCCCCTTTTCTAATAACCCAGCAGGGTGATTTGTTGAATGGACACAACCAGAAATCAAAGGACAATGAGCTCAAAGCAATTATCAGGGAGAAGGTTAGAGAATACATTTGCAGGGACCACCATAGGATACCTGGCACGTAATGTCTAAGCAAGAGACTGCCAAAAATGTGTAGAAACATCAAATAAGTTAACTGCTGCAAAAAAAAAAAAAAAGTACATTGGTTTCTCAATAAATTTTAATGCTTTTATATTGGACAGTTCCAATTGCAAAAGAATCAAAATAAAATTCAGATCAGGCTTATTATTTAAATTCACTGTATTCATATTTTATGTGTATTTAGAATAAGGGAGAGATTTAAGTACAAACAAAAATAATTTTAAAGGTAAGACCAAGACATAAATGTTTTTTTTTTTCCTTTTCTTGGCTATTGTCAATCCTAAACCTTGTCAATATTCCATTCATTACTTTTGACTTCTAGCTAGAAAGATTATTGAAATCATTGATGAATATTTTCCACTCTCTGCTTCTCTTTTCACTTCCTGGGCAATGCATTTTCAATTTAGTATAAGTGAGGGCTTTAAATGGATGTATGTTCTGAAGAAGAAGAAAAGTGGATATTCTTGTAATATTTCCCTATAGTGCTCTTAAATCCCATTTTCACTTCTAATCTGTGAAAACTTTTTAAAAAAAGGAGAAGAAAAGGAAATGATAACTGGGCAATTGGTTTATATGAAATCCTGATCCGATAGCAAATCTTTGTTGATAACCATTAGAGTTAGACCAGTTAGGTTTGGAGAACTTTGCAATGTCATTAACCTTTTCCTCTACCTCCCAATATTGCTAACATTAAGTAGACTCACTGATTCAATATTGAATACACAAACTTTGAGGAATTTCTCCATCCCAGGATTTTGTGCATGCTTGTGTGTGTGTGAATGTGTGTGTGTGTGTGTGTGTGTGTGTGTGTGTGGTACGCGCGCACACGCACAGTACTAGGGATATAGAAGTAAAAAGATAGACAGCACTCCATTCTAACCAGATATTGAGTCTAAAGTTCCTTTTGGTTTATATAATGATCAAAGAACTGACAAATAAATACCCTTTTCATATTCCAAAGGGTTTTTCTAAGAGATTTTCATGGTCAGATTACTCAAATCCTTTTTTCTTGAGCTCAGGTGAGCATAGTGAGCTTTAGAATAATTTTGATCATCCTCACTTTCCTGCCATCCCCAAGATAAATCAAAACCCTGCAGCAAATTCAGAGGGGATTAAGTAGAGAGACTGTGCTCCTTGAAGGAAGACAGAGAAAAAGACCCGTGTCTTGCACACAGCACAGGCTTTACCTGAAGGAGATTGGCTTAACCACTTTGGGACCTGAACTCTCTTTTCTGACATGGTCACATTCATCCTGCTTCATAAGATCATTGTTCAAAATTAACAATATATGGAAGAATCCCCACTCCAGTTGCAGATAAATGTTAACAAAATTATCTGAAACATGACATTTTTCTCATCTCTAAAATGAGAATGATGTTGCCTATCCCCATTTAAGCCAAGATGCTGGTCTTTGGTGTTTTCTATTAATGAAAATTTAAAATTTTCAATTAATTTTAAAGGCAGGTGCAGTGGTTCATACTTGTAATCCCAAGTGCTCTGGAGCCCGAAGCAGGAAGATCATGAGTTCAAAATCAGCATTAGCAATATAGTGTGGGTCTAAGCAACTCTGCTAGACCCTGTCTCAAAATAAAAAATAAAAATAAAAAGGGCTGGTGGTGTAGCTCAGTGGTTAAGTGCCCCTGGGTTCAATCTCCCGTACCAAACTAAACCAAACAAAACAAAAAAAACATTTTGTTGACTGCCTGTATTTCACCTTGAGATAGATATATTCCTTACTTCCTATTGAGATATGTTAGAAATAAAGACTATAATTTTTTTAAAGTTCATGCTGGAAGCTAGTAATATGTGAGTAGAACATTTCTTTAGTAGCATGAAGCATGAAAACTAAATTTAGACAACTTATAATTAGGTCTTCTTTCCAATTAAAATAAATATTACCGTTTCTAACATGCATTCACCATTTTAGAATGATGAAACTAATTGCTTTATAAGAATAATTTTCTTTCTTTTCCATATTTTGGCATCAACATAATTTTAATCAATCTCTGGTTGTACACAAGTTAAATTTTATATAAAGGATGGAAATAACTACCTATTTCATTATATTAAAAGGATTGCAACATTATAGTATACAATAAATATTAAAGCAATATATTTATTCTAAAATATAAAATATAACACTCTTCTGCTAAGGCAGAGATGAGTAAAATTTCATCTTCACTACATGTGTCAACAATTTCTCCTAGTGATTAACTATGAAGAAACACAAAATTACTTAGTGAATAAATTGAAATGAAATCTTTCAACTGTCACCAAATCTCACTAGTGCTCCATTACACTGTCATCGGCATCTTACCCTAAGTTCAAGTGCTTGAAAGCACTTTCACAAGGCTGCTCAGCTAAGATCCTCAACCCAGAACACAGCATCCCACACTCAGCTCTTCTTCCTTCATCAAATCACCTCACCTTGCTTTTTCTTCCCCAGCTGATTACTGGCTGCTACAGAACTGGATGAATTCTTGGCACTGAGGATTTATTTTCCTCTAAGAATGTCTGTTTAAGTTAATGGTTCAGACCATCAACTCAAGTGAGAGCTTTTTTGTGACCTTCAATTGACTTCAAGTGGTCTACATTTTCCCTGACTAGAAAAACAAAGAAGCTAAAGAGGAGGACAGAGATCTTGTCTGTCAGACACACTTGAATCCAACTAATCTTAGCTTTTTGCAGGTGGGTAAGTCATTTAAGGATCCAAGACTCAGCTTCCTCATGTTTAAAACAAAATGCTTTTTTTTTTCTTTAAAGAATCAGTGGCTTTTAAAAACAAATATTTTGTTTAGTTGTAGATGGACACAGTACATTTATTTTACTTTTATGTGGTACTGAGATGGAACCCAACCCCAGCCCAAACAAGAATGCTTTTACCCATCCCTTAGCACTGTGGTTTGCATGACAAAGTCATCTCTTTAATGTGCTCTTATGATCTTGATGGTTCTGCTTTTTCATTTTCCTTCCAGCTATGGATCCCATCTAGCTCTTTTGACTTTCACTACCCCACACCTGTCCTATGACCTTTTGGTATAGTCAGCCTTTGACCATTGATTATGGGACTTCATTTTAACAAGTTTAAATGTTCTTTGAAATATGTAGCAGAGTTAAATTTTAAATTTGAGTACCTGTTTCTATAAAGCTGAACTGCTTTTTTGCCATTATTAATGACTTCTTCCAAAAGGAAGATTTTTTTCCAAGCTTCAAATCTCTCATACTTTTGGGGTTCAGAATATAGATTTAATCTTCCATTGTTTTGAGATGTAAGGATGTGGAGTTCCTTTGTTTGGATGAATTGAATGTTAAGAATTTGAAATCTTGTTGTCTATAAATGTTCAGTTATATTATTTTCTAGTTTTGTATTAGACTTCTTGGGATGTCCTTGTCATTGAGATGTTTGTATAACAATTTGTTAAAAATAATCTCTGATCACAATTGCTTAGATGATTAGAAAATGGTAAATTAAAATTCTCTTATGAACAATATTTTGCTCTACCCATAAAATCACTGTGGTCTGGGCACATATCTGCTCATGAGTAGTGCCTGTCATGTATTTGTCCAATGATGCTCAACCAAACATGATAGGTAAGATGTTGTTGCTGTTGTTTTTAATGTCTTTCTTGGTTTAGCTCCTTTAAGCTAAGGATGTATAGGTTCCTTGCCACTTAACAGATGATTCATTAATATAAAGAAACATTGTTTTTAGTCTTTCTTGTTGGGAATTGGGACTTTCTTTTAGAGGAACTCTTTACAATACGTTATTTTTTAGTTATTTACAAATATAAAACTGTCTTCTATCCATTGTAATAATGAGCTACTTAAATACAAGAATTGTTTATTATTAGTTGCTTTAAACCTTCTCACCCATTTGATTTGTGCTTAATTGATACATTTCTTCACAGGCTCTTTTAAGTACTAAAAATTAATAATTAATAATATTCATCTACAATTTAATTTTAACAGCTTTGTTGAGCCATAATTCATAGGTCATAAAGTTTACCTCTTTCAAGTGTGCAGTTCAGTTTTTTATAGTATAGGTATGATTTGCACAGTAATCAACATAATGTAATTTTAGAACATTTCCATTACCCAGCATAGAAATCTGAGGTCCATTAGCTATCAGCTCTCAGTTCCCTCTTCCTGCCCCATTTTTGCTCTCTTCCTCCAATCAGCTGTATGCTGTGCAATTATCTACTTTGTTTCCACATATTTGCCCATTCTGGATATTTGATGTAAATGGTATCATATAACATGTGATCTTTTGTGGCTATCTTCTTTTACTTGATATAATAAGCTGAGATTCATTCATGTAATAGCATGTATCTGTATTCATTTCTTTTTATTGCAATATTTTATTGTTTGAATATAACAGATTTTGTTTATCCTTTCATCATTGGATGGACATTTCAGTTGTTAGCTCTCTGTAGTTGTTAGGAATAATACATGTACAAACATAAAGGTAAAATTTTTGTGTGAATACATATTCACATTTCTCTTTGGTAGCTACCTACATGTAGAATTTCGGGGTCATATTGGGTCTTTAATTCCAAGGAGAAATTATCAATAATGTGATAGAACATTGTGTAAATTATTATGTTCACTTTTCTTAAACTGAGATCATTAAATTATTATGTGACCAATTATATATAAATTATTATATATCCAGGCTGCATACTGTGCATATTATAAACCTTTCATGTCTTAATTAAACATTTCATGGTTGTGCTATCTTATGCAATTTTGTATTGGTGTCCATTCTTGGGACAGTGTTTTCATAAATATAAAACGACAACTTCCTAATCAATGGATATTTAACAGAAGAGTAAAATATATGCAGAGATAAAAAGAGAACAGCATCCCTGGAGTAGTCAACAATGAGTTAGCCTGGCAGCACAAATGAATTTGTTTTTCTTCAAAGAGTTCAAATTAATTTGTGTAATTGAATATGTGTGGTGGTGTGTTTCTATTTGTTATGTTAAATATATTTCAAACAATGAAATCAAGCCATACATTTGCATAATAGCCAAAGTCCAGGCAGTCAGTAGAATGTGGTTTGGAAACTAATGATTCACACAAGCTGGGTCAATTCCATCCTATGTATTTAACTATCTCTATTGTCCCAGGCCCTGAAATATTCTTCCTTTTATTCCAACAATCCAAATAGTTCAAGATACAGCTCATATCACAACTACAACCAGTAGCTTTTACAGATCAACTTTGCCTATACAAATACAATGCCATGTGGTATTTTTTTTGTATTTTTTTTGCATTGTTCTTTATATGAGGACATAGTATGTAATTTTATAAAAAGTAGTTGATTTTTCCTCTCATAATGTTGTTCTAACTGGAAGCAACACATATTAAGAAAAAAGTAAACCACATAAAAATTGTTTCTTGATCTTAAGTCTGGAGTACATTCTTATATTGATGAGAGTGGGGGAGAAAGGATGAACCAGTGTCTAGAGCTTGCAGAAACGTGTACTTTTGTTCTTTTGAGTCTGAGAATTTCTATAATAACTTTCAAAAATTCTATTAGCCTGCCAATGATTATCTTAGAAAAAACCCAAACCGTACATTTTCAGCTATAAATCAAAACTCTTTGCAGTGATAAATCATGATTGTGATTTATTTATTTGTCTCCATATGAAAACTTGGTTTCATAAATCAATATTTCTCAGACTTTTATAGTTATACTCCTGGGGACTCAGAAGGACGATTTTCATCCCCCCCCCCCCGCCTGCCCCATTAAAAGTCTATTCCTAACTTCGACCTGGGGAAGAATATATGCAGTATTCATATAAACTATGTTTAAAGGTTGTTGTAACTGGAGATAAAAGACTGTTAAACTTGTCAATTACACACTTCTTCTGCAGAGTTTTAAAAATCATCAGGCATATCCAAGAAAGTCCAGGTTTCAGTTCAGAGAAGTGTTTTTATAGGAATTTAAAGAAAGAGAAATGAGTGTTCTGGCAGCTAGATATGTGCCATGTATAAAGCTCAGAGAGAAAGCATGCAGAAGGAGGCAGAAATGATGGATGAGGGAGAAGAAGAAATGATGTACCTGGGTTTAATGAAGGAGAGAGAGAGTAGATGATATGAGATTAGAAGAGGCATGATGCTAGGGCAGAGATGCATTACCTTTAGCTCAATTTCAAATCTCCTCCTCCTGTCATAACAATCATACACTTAGACTGAGCTGGAAATTAGTATCTTTCTACATTAATCTAGTGTTGTTTACTCTTTTAAGCACATAAAACTTAAGTGCTTAGTGTGTATAAAACTATTAGAAATTATTTAACATTCTTATTATGCTAAACAAATTAACTAATGAATGCTAAGAAAATTTCCATTTCTATGAAATTTGAATATTAATATAGTACCAACACATCATCTCACAGGAACACTATATTAATAGTGTTTGGGCATTGATGAGTCATGGAAGAGGTGAGGCAAACATTTAGAAAGAGATCTAAGTAATCTTAGAAGTTCATTTCCTACTCAGAAATAATGATAAATGATTAAAATGACATTTAGATTTTTAAATTAGGTGAGGAAATTCAGACTTCAGGTTGTCATTTCAAATTATATTATTTTTCTTTAATATTCAGAAAGGATCTTTCTGATTTGTTACTATGGAGAAATTGTGAGAATATTTGACTTTGATTATAAAAGGAAATAGAGATTTTTCTGCCATGTCTTTTTCCAATGCTGCTTCTGTGTTTTCATGCCTAACATATGTGACAGTCATTGTCCTGTTTGTTCTCATATCCATGCCTGATTTTAACTCTTCTCTGTTCATAGCTAAAGAAGCTAAACTACAAAAATTATATTATTTAGGTTTCCATGTCCATGTGCTTTCAATTAGTTTTGGCAAATGGAAGCACTAATGTAAGACTGCAGGCAAGAAGAAAGGGGGTGTCGCTCCCTACTTCTGGGTTCCATGTAGCTCTTCTGGCTGTGGCTATAAGCCCCCTGGTCTGCAGATCTGACCATGTACCTCTCCTCCATAAATTATGGTCCAACTAGTTAAGCCAGCTGACTAAACCCTACGCGACCCCTTCTCCTTCTGAATGGTCTTTTCTCTTGAACTTTGGTACTATCATCTCCTTTCCTTCTCCCAGGTCTACATTAGATAAAGGCCACCTACAAGTATAAACTATGAATTGTTTATCTTCTGCACTACTCTCTATGTTAAATTCTTTCTGTTGAAATACATGACATGGATTCTGTTTTTCTGACTGAAAATGCTGACAGATAAAAGATGGTTTGGCTACATACACAAGCTTTAGAAATTATTTCAGTATTTTAAGGCTATGATGTGCATGGTTAATCCTTTACATATTATCCTCATTATTATTTTACTCACACACATTATACCAATATATAAGCTGAAATGTAATGTATATAAAACCTAAACCTAAATGTAATGTATATCAAACCTAACACCACCAGGTAAAAAAGATATGTTTTGACTTGGGTACAGTTTCTATTTATCTTAGTGTGCACATCATTGGTTATTTAAATAATACACATACTTCCACAGTGCATCAAATGCAGTTGGCAGACCAATTTGCTTCTAATATATCCTTGTAAAGAATCATGCTTGCCTACATTATGCCTAACTTGCACATTTAAAAAACAGATGAACTATAGAATTAAATGTGATGGAAATGTTGAAATAATTCTGCTCCAAGATTCTGTGTATACAATCATATTAAGCCTTCAAATTACTGATTTCAAACCTGTGATTTTACTATATTGAACTGCAGAGCTGCATGCATGTCAAGTAATTTGTTACTTGAATGTTTAAACCTGAAAGTAGGCAAATAATTTGCATTTTAATAAATTAGAACATTTTTCAGTATTATTTTAAGAATAATATCTCAATCACTTGCTTTTCAACAATGCTTTTCTTTCAATGGGAACTAAGCAGATATCTTTGAATTGGGGTACAAGGAAGTTTGCACCTAGCAGCCTAGTTAGCCTACCTTTGTCATAGTATTTACAATCATGAGAATAGTCGTTAACTCCCAGCAAATAGCCCACCAGGTAGTTGTATCCTCTCACCTGGTATATCCCTTCCCTTGCTAAATTAGTTAAGGATGCCTGTTTTCCTTCTGCTCCTTGGGCATATCAAGATGTACCTTCTGCAGAGAGAGCTCTGTCTTTTCCGTACATTCTTCTGCCTGTTATGTCTTTGCATGACTAGTTCCTTCTTCATTCTATAATGCCTCTTTGAATTGTATTTAAAAGGTAATGTTAATATCATCAGTGGAAATGTGGAACTAGTTGTATGAATTCACCACTCATGAGTTGGGTCAGGTTGGGTACACATCCAAAATTTTCCGAATCTTAATGTTCTTATATATATAACATGACAGACAATGTTAAAAGGTCGGTTTTTAAATTGGCTCTGGTAAATAATTAAGAGACCTGTCAAAACTCAGATTGAACTTTTTATGTTCATATGATGCAACATCTTAGGGGACATTCATTCGATAATTTTTTTCAGTGTCTACTATATGCCAGGTACTATTTAAAAAGCTGACCCTACAGCAGCAAACCAGACAAGTGAGATCTTTCATCTCACAAACTTTACATACTTGCGGAAAAATATATTATCGCAATGAACTGTGTCATGGGAGAAAAAATTAACAAAAAAATCAAACTTGTTACTTAAGAGGGACTGGCATGGGGTATGATGGGGATACAATTCAGACTGGGTAGTCAAGGAACTCTCTATGAGAAAGGTTTTCATTAAGAATGAGAAGAAAGATTCTGACAAAAAAAATGTCAGTGGGTAAATATTTTTCCCTTTTAATATATTTCCCTATATCAAGAACAGACTTCAAAAATTATGGTCTTGTCCATGCTTTCCTAACCATCCAAACAGCCTTGAAAGCAGTCTTTTAATTCTGTTTATTGGGAAATAAGGGTCTGCTTGAATCCCCTGTTCTTGCTTGTGTCTTATTTGTTTTCCTTTAAGTGAAGATCTCAAATGTGACAAATGGTGGAAGGAGAGTTCTTTAAGAACAGAAAGATAATATGAAAAAACAAAGGGGAAAGACATGGAGGTAGCATTTTAGAGATTGATTTTAATAAATGGGAATTTGCTTCTTTCTCACATTCTCTGAATACATCTCCTACTTAATGCCACATGGTCAGATATACAATATACAAAAATACTAGAAGTAGAAATGGAAAAAAAAAAACTTGGGAGATAGTGAGGGAGGGGGTAAAAGGCGAATGGCAGCAATGGAGGTCCCTGTGGGAGTCACTGAACTTGCTGCTTTGATACTGGAAGCATCAGCTCTAGGAATTTCTTAATTAACTTTATGACCTTAGGATCTATGGAGATGAAAGCAGGTGCTTAGAGATGGGGCATAACATCCTAACTAGCACCATGCAGACCTGGGGGAATTATTTTCTACACCTTTCCTCCATTCCTCTGACTTCCCATGTTCAAACAATCACTAAAAGATCTCCAGCCCGTATATTCTCCTCTATTCCCCTGCCACCACCTTTCCCAGGGTACCAGGGTCTCTTCCCTGAAGTTGTGCACACATCTGCTGGTTCTCATACTTCCAATTCCACTTCTTCCCAATTCTTCCTCACAGTGGCCATAGTGATTTTTTTTCCTAAGGTATAAACTAGTTTATATTACTCCCCTATTTGAAACCTCATCAGCAACATTCCATCCCATTCAGAGGGTAACAGGGCTCTCTGGCTCTGGGTTGTCAGTCCTGCCCTTCTGATCATCTAGTCCTACCTGATGCCTTGCTTATCAGGCATGAGTATTGCTTTATTTTATTGAACATACCTTATTCTTATCTGCTTTCAGGTCTTTATTTCTCCTTGAGTATTCAGATTTTTCCAATTTCAGATGAAATATTATCTTCTGATTGAGACTTTCCCTGATCCCGAGTTACCATTATTCCTTTTATTTCTTATTATATACAAATTTTGTATTACTCCATTAAAATGTCATACTTTTAATTATGTAATTTTATGCATATTTTTTTTCTAAGGTTTCCTGCATTAACTTGGTTTTCAGCTCCAAGGTAATTTTTAACTTTCTTAAAAATGTTCTGCATGCTTTGAAATTAGAGACAGGACCAAATATTTAACTTCTATTCTGTATAAAATTGTCAAAGTATTTGTTATTTAAGACAATTCTGATAGAACACAAGGCTAAGCATATGATAGGGTTTCAATAAGTCTCAATAATTATTTAGGGTGTTTAACAGATTACAATAGAGATATATTGTGGTAAAAATCAATCTGTCATTGATTTTTCAAACTCATTCAAACAACCAACATATATTGATGCAATATTTATCTATACTTTATGTGTACACTTATAATGTCAGGTTATGAAATGATGATTCTAAAATTACACTTTCCCTTTGGAGATTCTGATATGAGGCTATAGGAAGTGACCTCTTATTCTCCCTCAAACTGAGTAGCTAAAAAATAGATTAAAGGAGTTTAAAACACATGCTTTGGAAACAAATATTGATCCTGTCATCATATAAATGAATATTTATCTACCCTCTATTTTGATCAGTTTAAATACTCAGCCTTTGATCATTGAGAAAGTTTGAATCAAAATTTGAGTAAACCGAAAGAAAATTAACTTTCTTAAAAATGTTTTACATGCTATATTATATTTAAATTCTATTCTGTATAAAATTGTGAAAGTATATCGAAAGACAATCCTGATATTTTATTTAAAGAAAAATAACTAGAGGTAATCATCACCTTTCTGAGAATACTAACAATCACTTGTTGAGAAATTCAATTCGTCTTTGAGTCATACATAAATGGAATGTATTGATACACATATCTTGCAACATGTATATAAATAAACACTGATTTAACAGGTAAATTACTAGAATGAGAATATTACTATACCATTTCAAGCATAAATGATTATTTTAATATATATAACAATTTGACTCAATATATGGGAGGAGGAAAAAAGCCCAATGAACTTAAGCTTATAGTTCTAATTAGAGATAAGCAGAATAAAATCACTAAATTAATTATAAGATATTGAAACAGAATAATGTTTTTTTAGAAAGAAAACAATGTCCTAATTACACATGAATCATCCATATAGGATCATAAAATATCAGACAATAAGAGAGTATACTGATATGATGTTTTGATGACCCTGAAAGGTAAAAATAATTTCTATTTATGCAAAAAAAAAAGAGAAAGACAAGAAAGGGAATTGATCCAAAACAATTCAAGAAGAATTATTCTATATTAAAATTTTCATCAGGACAAAATTCTATTTTGGGACTTTAATGGTGTTTTAGTCAGCTTTTTCACTGCTGTGAGTGAAAGGCCCAACTAGAACCCAACTGTAGAGTGAGGAAAGTTTATTTGAGGACTTATGGTTTCAGGGGTGGGTATCAGTCAATAGACACTAGGTCCTTTCCTCAGGGCTCAAGTTGAGGCTAAACATCAAGATGCAAGAGTATGGTGGAGGGAAGCAGCTCACATTAGGATCAGAGGGCAGAGAGAGTGAGAGACACCACTCTCCAGATACAAGATATATACCCCATAGCCCCACACACAATGAACAGCTTCCTCCAGCCACTCCACACCTGCCTCCAGCTACCACCCAGTTAATCCTATCAGGGAACAATTCACTGATTAGGTTAAGTCTATAACCCAATTGTTTCTCCTCCAAACCTTCTTGCATTGTCTTACACATGAGCTTCTTTGAAATTATAAATCAATAGAAAAAATGGAATTTTAAAAATCTTAATCAAATTTTTACTGCAAGTATATTTTTATTCAAACTGAATACTACTCTAAGGGAAAAGTTTTAAAAATATAAACCTTTCATTGTTAGTTTAAATGGTGTTGCTTTGCCTTTTTCTTCAATATAAATTTTTAAAAAAGATTCAGGAAGTTTCTGTGTTCTTCAAAATAATTATTATTCTAGATTGGAATATTTAAAAAAACATTTAGATCATGTATCATTGCATTTTACAATTAAAATAATATTAGTATAGAGCCAACAGATGTGTTTTGTTTTTCCATTCTTCATATTTATTTTTAAAATTAGAAATATTTTTTTTTTCTGGGATTAAACCCAGGGTTATTCTACTACTGAATTACATCCCTATTTATTTATTTATTTATTTAAATTTGAGACAGGGTTTCACTAAGTCGCTAAAGTTTGCTTCAAACTTGAAATCTTCCTGCTTGAGTCTCCAGGGTAGCTGGAATTACAGCATGCACCACTGGAGCTGGATGAAATATTTTAATTAATAATATTTACTACAAGAACATATGCATGTTTTCCTTTAGAAACAACATTGCAAGTCTTAAAGAGCATAAAGATTTTTCCTTCCCTCTATTTGTCCTATTAAAAAAATGTATAGGTTTCACATAAACATCATCATAGAAACCTTTGATTTTAGCCATAAGACGTAAAATAAATTAGCATTCTGTTACTCAAGGAAATTACTAAGGTCATGTCTGCTTTAATTTAAAAAAAAACTCTGGGTTCATTACATATAATGCTTAATTATGCTGAAACCAAGATCAAGTTTATAATGACATAAGGGAGATCAAGAATGTAATACTTTACTTTGCTGCTTACATTGATTGAAACATAAGTTGATGTGAGAGTCATTATTTGCTTCTCAATTATCCCCCCCATCTATTGAGTGTATGGGCCATGTATATCACTGCAGACTCTTGAATACATATCATCTAATAAAATAAAGAGCACATAATTCAGTTCATTCTCAATAAGTATGTATTTCGTGTGTAAACATTCTTTTAATAATAACATTCTATATTTTCACATTTATATTTAAATATATTTAATATTAATCATCAATAAAATGATTCAAACACATATAGATGTTGCTATGGTTTGGATGTTGAATGTCCCCAAAAGGTCCATGTTGTTAGCTTTGATACCCAGGATAATGCTTAGTGGGAGATCCTTAGGTCATTGGGACTATTCCCTTAAGAAGGATTGTGGAACCCTACTATCTTCCTCCTTCCCTTAGCTTCCTGGCTGAGGAGACGGTTAGTTTGCTTCTTCACATGCTCTTTCCATGATGCTCTGCTTTGTCAGTGACCTAAAGCAAATGACCTAAACCAAATGTCCTGTATATCATTCCCTGTTTCTGAAATGGAAACCTCCAAAACTGTGAGCCAAAATTCACCTTTTATCATTATAAGCTAATGATCTTAGGTATTTTGTTTCAATAACGAGAATCTAATACAGATGCATGTCATTGAATTAACCATACTCTAAAACAGTGCTGTTCCCACTACAAATATTCCCAAACATTCTGTGAGATCTGAGAGAGGGAGAAACAGCAAGTATTTCAATCATATGGTACATCCAAATGTAAGCTGAAGAAGGCTGACAGGAGGGAGGCACATACATGATGGAGAATAAGGATTAACACACAGCAGTCTCCTCACAGGCAAAGGCATGCATCTCTGGCTCATGACTGTATTTGCATCCTTGCCACCAAGATCATGTTGAGGTGAGAAGTCACTTTCACAAACTGATATCAGAGAAAAGACAATAGGTGTTTGGTGGTATCACCAAATTCTAATTGATAAAGAGGGATAGACATGGAAATCTTAACTCAAATATTGGGAAAAGAAGCCTTGGTTTCTCTTTTACAAAAATCAAATACAGCCAAAACTCTGATGTATTTGTTTAAGGGTTAAGGACAATGTATGTGAAGCATGTCATAGAGCACCTAAAACATAGTTTGTATGTAGTAAAATAGCAGCTAGTATGATTATGTGACTTTCCCAATGGATTGTGGGGCATATTTACATTTAAATGTCTAATTCACACGGATGCAAATATGTGGTGAAATGTTGAAATAAATTGCATTCCTAATTTAAATAGATAATCTCTGCATAAATGCTGCCAGGCCTTGTCTTTTGCAGCTGTTCTGTTTAATAATTCACCTAGTCATCAGGTAAAAACACATACTCTGCATTATCTCCAAAGAAGTGCACAACAGTGTGCATCTTAATGAGCAGCCTAACCTTTTACTCTGCCTCACTTTCCTGAGATATTAATTTTAATAAAAAATTATAGCCAACCACAGTAGAAACCTCTCACCAGGGCTAATGGATTTAAGGTGCAGGTGCTGTGTATTAAGGAGCTCATGCATAATGCCCATGTGACAAGATATCAAAATACTCTACAGAAACTAAAGGGTTGACATCATTTTAGTTAAAATAGTTGAATCAGAAGATTATTTGACATTCTCAAACTTAATGAATATGGGCATACATTTTTTATGGTATGAATTACTGAGTCTCATTTAATGATGCGAATTATGTGAGAAAAGTAAAACCACGATAAATAAATAACATTTATAACTTACATGTTCTTACTATAAACTATAAAATCAGACTGCTCCAGAATTTTAAAATAAAATATTTTAGAATTGTCATGCTTTACCTAATTATAAATGCATAAATATATTAACCAAATTATTATCATTAAGTTTTATCTTTACTACTCTTATCAACAATTTTCTTCAAACTGATAACAAAACGTGAGATAGTATATCACTCAGCAGAACAATGTAAGATCAAAATAAACTTTTACTATATGATTGGGACAATCTCCTAGGTGATATAGCAATCCTTTCAGTTCACAAAGGGTGCAAATTATTCAAAAAGTTAAAAACATTATTTTGTAGGCAAGATAAGCTTAACTTTCATAAGCCTAAAATAATCTTACTAGGTAAACTGTTTGTATTTGGTTCCTTTTATGGTTTGGATGTGAAGGGTCTCCCAAAAGCTCACCTGTGAGACAAGGCAAGAAGGTTCAGAGGATAAATGGGTTGTGAGAGTCTTAATTTAATCAGTGATTTAAATCCTGATAGGGATTATCTGTGTGGTAACTGATTTGTTCGAGTGTAGTTGGAAGAGGTGGAAATTGGGGACTTTGGGGTATTTTTGTATCTGGTAAGTGGAGACCTCTCTCTCTCTCTGCTTCCTAATTACCATGCGAGCTGCTTCCCTCTGCCACACTCTTGTGTCATGATGTTCAGCCTCAACTCAAGCCCCAAGAAATGGAGCTGGCTTTTCATGGACTAATACCTCTCAAAGCACAAGCCTTCAGATAAACCTTTTCTCCTCTACAATTGTTCTGATTGGGTTCTTGAGTCAAAAAGTTGACTGAAACAGTTCTCTATTCACTAAGTTCAAAATTTTGTTCCTTTTATCTCTTTCTGCTGTCTTTATTTAAAAAAAAGAGAACTCTTTTCTATTTTCTTTTAAGGTTGCTATCATAAATGAATTGTCCTAATGGATTCTGTTGAGAACAATAATCTTGTTCAACGTAAATGGATGTTTCAGAAGTACATCATAAAATGTGCTAGATTTCTGGATGTCATTTTATTACAGTGTCAAGTTAAGTGTTTTTCTAATACACGCTTATAAGATTGATTCCTTAGCTGTCACTCAGCCATTAAATCACTTAATGATTTAAAGATAATGTTCACTATGCCTCTTTCTGGCCATCTTTTGTTTTCTGTCATATTAAAAGTGCATTTCTCTACATATAGCTGTCTAATTGTCTGTAATCCTGTAAGAATTTGCCCACACACTAACCAAGAATCTGTTTTATAAATCAATTCATATATAGATATTAACATGTGTGTGTGCACATGCATGTGTGTGTGTTTGTGTGTGTGTATTAATAGAGGAGAGATAGATTTTAGAATGAAACTCCTAGGAAAATAGAGTATTTGGTCTGTTTTTTTCCTTTCTATCGACTTCTGTAATGCTATGATTTTCCTATAACCTTTAAATAAATGAACAAAGCATTAATATTCTTTAGTTATACTGGTTCTTGCCTCTATGATTCTTTAGATTTTTGATTGAGACTTTTTCTCAATTCATACCTCATGACAACAAATTGATTTGAATTTATATATTTCAGAACAGTTGGGATACATGACACTGTTATTTTTAATATCAGATAAATGCTAAATATATAATGGGACTTGCACATGAATTTCAAGAATTGTAAAAGAAACAACCTGAAAATTAGAATAACACACAATGAACATGCACTCAGACACACATCCAGAAATCTTTTAAAACAATAATTGTTTTTCATTCCTGCTATATTTCCAGCTTCTTATCTTGCTGTTTTTTTAAATATGTCAGATATTTGTGGCACTATGGCCTTTTGTGCCCTAAATTGCTGCTTCACACAACTGGGTGTGCATCAGAACTCCCTGGAGAGTTACAGTTGGATTCCAGAGTTCTCCTCATCAGAAATTCTGATTGTGTAAGCTTCAGGGTGGGGCTAGAGACATTTTAACTTTCATGTTGTCAAACCTGCTTGAGTTACATTTAGGCAAAATAAAAAAGTCATCCTTACTTCATCTATTATATGGTTAACTCATTAATGGCATTTAAGAAAGAGTTAGCTTAAGCACCACAGAGAAAATGTGTGCTATGCCACTTACAACCAATTCTAGGGACACACAGTAACTCTGGTCAATCATGGATCAAGGGTGCTATACCTAAAGTGGTTTTGGAAAAGGAACAAATGCCTTCTAGTCTAGTAGGTAAATAAAGAATTACATTAGTATTTGGAACATTTAATAACAATTATTACCATAAAATACTGTGAAATTATAATCATAAATTTGGAATTGGAAAATTTAATGTAATTGGCAACCTACTTTTGAAATTATTGTTTCTGGAAATGCTGATTAGACACTTAAAATTAAGAATGCACTTAAAGATTATCACTGTTATTCATTTCTTAGCTCCTTTAATAATATTTTGGAAAATTGTGCTTAATAGGGTGCTTGAAGATTTTACCAAATTATCCTGCTAACTTATATTTTTTAATAATAGAACAGTGTTTGTATAATGCCCTGAAGAAGGAATTTTGTATAATTTTACGGAATTTCAAAGGAATCACACTTGATTCCTTGGTTCCTTTGGTATTAATGAGAAAAGAGTATCAAAAACTGCTTCACAGTACCCATGATCTCTTTAACTGAAAGTACAAGTTTTTAATCATATGTATAAAATTACATTATAATGGCTAAGTCTCCAAATTAATATAAAATTCAGTTTATTGCAACATTAATTTTTCAGAAATAAACATGAGTATTTTGTATTTTTTTTCCATAGGAAAATGATAGAGAAAAAGCTTAAGCCAATCAGATAATACTATTTTAAACAGAAATAGAGTGGTAACGATTATTACATCTTTGAACAAACCATGAAACTGCCATAGCTCCTAAAATTAGCAAAGATGAAACAAAGCATTACTATGTTAAGAAAGTGTATTATCAACATAGAAATCATAGTCAACAATGGTAAATAAATTAGTTGAAATCTTCTTTGGAATTTTACTTTCTTTGATCCAGACCCCAGCTTGGCACTTTTGAAAGCTCTTTAAGAAGAAACTGAATTTGCTAAATGTATATTTTGTTTGATTAATTTTTTCCATGGGACAGGGGAGAACATAACATATCTTGAAATGTTAAAAAGGTTGGGATAAATCACTTCCCATCTGACAGAAAAGGAAACAAGCAAGAGCTTTGCTCACTCACACCACCTTGGACAGTCTCAGTGGATTAAGTGAAACATCCTGACCAGTGTGAGTCAAGACTTGGAACCATCCTGGTGGCCATAAATTATCCTTCCCTGCCTTACTGCAATATGGGAAACTGAACATAAGAATTAATATTTTGCAATAATAGAAAAAATTCTTATTTGTCTTATAATTTTCAAAGAACTTTCCAATATGTTATTTAATTCTATCTATCCCAGAAAAAGCCTATAAGTTATCTAGGGTAATTTCTGTAATATTCTAATAGTTCTTTAAATGTATAACATGGCATAACTAGAGAGTAAGAAGATGTGCTAGCTTTACACTAGACCTTCCAATTAACACACACACACACACACACACACACACACACACAGATGTACACACACTCATTCCAAAATGGGGAGACATTATTCTCAGAAGCCCTCTGTTAAGATAAATATTTCCTGGGAGAAGTAACATATCTTGAAACTCAGTTATATTTGAGTGTGATAAGAGTGAGTGACTGATAGCAGGAATTCCATAGTTGTTCTCTTTAGTGTTTATATCCGCATAGACACTTTATATTTTGAATAAATCATTTCATAAACAAGAACATGGGCAAGATGTGTTCTGGAGAATGATAATATTCAAACTTCTCTAGAGCCCACAAATGCACCTATGAAGAGTTGCTTCTAGCGAGTGTAAGCAGCAGGCATCAGGTGAAGGCCCCAGAGGCTGAAGCAGAAATGTGGGGAGAAAAGAATTAGGTGTAAAAGAAAAATCACTTGTGTGACAATTTTGTGTATGGATATTAGTCAAAATGGTAAAATTGTAAATGGACACTGATGACTACCTTCTTAAGATTAAAATCAAAGCCCATGATATTTTTGTACCAAAGTTATATTTTGCTATTTCTTCTTTTTGTTGTTGTATTTTTTTTGTTTGTTTGTTTCTTTTTGTAGTGTTGGGGATTGAACCCTGGGCCTTGTGCATGCAAGGCAAGTACTCTGCCAACCGAGCTATATCCCCAGAACTGCTGCCTTCTTTTTTGATTAATTTTTTATTTGTTCATTTTTGATGTACATGTCAGAGTATATTTTGACATATTATTCCTACATGGAGTCTAACTTGTTCTAATCAGGATCCCAGTCTTGTAGTTGTACTTGATGAGGAGTTTCACTGTGGTATATTCATACATGAACATAGGAAAGTTATGTCTGATTCATTCAACTGTCTTTCCTATTCCTTGCTACATTCCTATAGTAGGCATTTTTTCATCATTATTGAAAGAGGAACTTTGATATTATCAAAGAAATATTTTTATTATAGAGAAAACTTAGCTTGAAGGCACAATGTGTATAATTTGGTTTAGGCATTAATTTCCTCTTTGGTAAATTGGAAAGAGCAATACCCATCTTAGAGCTTAGTGAAGAATATCTAGAATAAAAGATATAACACTGCCCACTAAAATTTGTAATCCTATGCATCAAGTGTTGTTATCAGAAAAAAATAGGATTTTGATGACAATGATTTCATATTACTGGTAAGGTTCAGCATACATGAGGGGTATAAAGGAGTGTGCATTTACATTAATATCTTTTATCTGTCTTTCCTGGATCAAGCAGGCAGTTTGAAATTCCTAAAGAATATTAAGACACTAAGAAGAGAACTAAAGTCATGCCAAACCTGTTTTTCAGCTCATATTAAGAGAACCCACCTCTGAGTTTTCTGAAAGGTAAAACTGAGCATAGCTGGACAATTAATACCGATGTACAAGAGGTTTAAATACCAACCCAAAGGATCTTTTATTTCTAAGTGCCACTGGCAGTTCTAAGTGCTATTGGCGTATATAGCCCAAAATGCAACAATGAGTTTCTTCCTTCAGTAATATGAGGCGGTGGAGTATATATTCTTATGTTTATGTAAAACATAAAGGGTTCAAGCTTTATTTTCTCTGCTAATTATGATAAGAAACAAAATTTTTTATCTGTTAATTACAGATATATTACTGCTATCATTCTCTCTTGTCCCTCCTCAATTATTTCTTTAATAATCGATATTTTCAGAGATCTGATTATTAATCATTATCTCTTTTTCACCCTCCTTTAATTTCACTGTGCATATTCAGCCAGCTACATTTTTACTGCTTTGTCAAGATCATTAACATTCATACCCTTTCCAAACCCACCATGACAAAGTGGGATCTTCTTAGGTTTGCAGAATATGTTAAAAAGATAAATTGCATCATTAAAAAAAAGCATATAAACTTTGTTTAACATTGAATCAAATATGCTTGGATAAATTATTGTTTAATATTTCAATATAATTTTCTTAGTCTACTTAAAGAAAAATGTTTCTAGCATTAGAGGTCAAAGACTTTTTCCTGTGCACATTCAAATAGTTATTTAAACATGTCCCATTTTTAATTGTTCAGACCTCAATATAACATTTAGTTTTTGTTTGGATGTTGAATGGGAATTGTTATTCCCATTGATCCAAGATTCTGGTTTTTAATCAGAGATTCAAATCTTTCAATATACATTTCATATTACTTGTGGAAGAAAAGTATTTTTCTTACTAGACCTGAAAATGTCCTCCCCTGGGCTCCATTCTTTGTTCCATTTGTTTTATAAGCTAGTCTTGCCAGGTGGTAGGCACTTTGCTAGGTGGTAGAGGTTGAATGGCAAAAAAAGAATCATCTCCTGACTCTATGGTCTCCCCTCCCCTGCAGGGAGGAAAGAAATTAACATAAAGAAAAGAAAAGATGTGAGAACAGTTTTAGTCAGCTTTTTTGTTGCTGAGATCAAAATAACTAACAAGAATAATTTTAGAAAAGGAAACGTTTATTCGATGCTCACAGTTTCAGAGGTCTCAGTCCATAGATGGCCACTCTATTATTTTTAACACCAGATGAGGCAAAACATCATCCCAGCAGGGTGTGGAGGAAGAAATTAGCTCAGGACAGGGTCACCAGGATGCAGAAACAGCTCCACTCACTAGCAACAAAATCTAAACCCCAAAAGCACACCCCCAATGACCCCACTCCTTCAGCCACATCCTACTGCCTACAGTTACCACTCAGTTAATCCCTATCAGCAGATTAATTTACTGATCAGGTTAAGGCTATCATGACCTAATCATTTCACCTCTAAATTTTCTTGCATTGTCTCAAAACTGAGCTTTTGAAGGACAACTCATTTCTAAACTATAACAAGGATATATATCAGTAAGACATTTGCCATTTTATTAAAAAGTATTCTATTATGATTTGGGCAGTTAGGAGTTCTAAATGCTGGAGAACTGAGAGTTAATGTTTAACTACTTTAAAAAATTGAAAATGGGCTGGATGTGTGGAGTTGCCTCTTAATCCTAAGAGATCAAAGCTATTTAAGAAAAGAGGCTCCTTAGAGTTATCCAGTAAACAGGATTAGTTTGAAAGAGTGACAGAGACTAGCATGTATGATTATATTAATCTTACTATTAGGAAGTATTCATTCTTGCCTCAAAAAATCCTGTTATAGAAAGGAAATAACTTTATCACTTTTTGTTAATTAAATGGTTTGTCTCAATTTTTTTAATGAATGCTATTAAAATGCAGTTCACAGAGAGATGTCATTTGTGAAGTCTGCATGTTACTAGAAAATGATCTACCATTCTAAGATAAATACAGAAATAGAGGCTAAATATTTAAATATTTATGGGAATTTGAGTTTTCCACAGGAAATCCATTTTATATTATAAAAGTATTGGTCTAGAAGAAATGGAAAGTACATAAAAATCAATAAGAAATATTCTCCACAGATAGTTTGGGTAGGTAACTAACTATAGATAGTCAAGAATATATTGAGGGCTGGGGATGTGGCTCAAGCAGTAGCGCACTCGCCTGGCATGCGTGCGGCCTGGGTTTGATCCTTAGCACCACATACAAACAAAGATGTTGTGTTCGCCGAAAACTAAAAAATAAATATTAAAAAATTCTCTCTCTCTCTCTTAAAAAAAAAGAATATATTGAAATTGTTTATGCAACAATCAAGAGTTTTGGGAGGTTAAAAACTTTATAATCAAAATTAGTTCAGGAAGACACACAAGATGATTCAAAAGCACACTTTGTAACTACAGATGTGAGGCAATCGGAGACCAAGCACATACACAATCCTGAGGTTAATCATGACCCATTACCCATGGAGAGTACTGCAAACACAAAGTGAGCCTGGCTTCCCTGTTCTAACAGACTTAAGGACATTGCTTTGGCTGAAAAGCACTTGGGCTTGCTGATGCCCTACAGATAAGTAAAAATTATGAAGGCTTGGCATTTATGTCTTCATCATGTATCTGTTCCCTTTACCTTAAACTTTGGGTAAAATACTTGCTTAACTCGATCCACAAGTATGTTCATCAGTGAATGAGTGTTCATCTAAAAACTGGCACTGTAAGGTTTTTAACTCTAAATTTATCTAATTGATTGCCTCCACCTTCAAGACTGAGAACAACAAGGTAAGAGTAACTAAGGTATTTTCAAGATTTGCAAGGACATTCAACAGATCCCCTGGGCTGGTGCCTAGAAGTCCTCAGTTCCTTCAAGGCAGATGGCCCTGATGAGCCTCCCACTCCAACCAGGAGTAATCACCTGATGGGAACCAAGGTGCCCTTTTTGGGATCACAGGTCGGACAGATAAACATCCTGGGGTAAAATGGAAATTGCCTTTTCAAGTGATGAGGGTAAGTCTGCAGCCACCTGGTAAAACCAGAACTGGTACTCTAGCCCACCAAGCATTCAAACACCCCAATAAAAGGCTGTAGCTTCCTTTGTTCTGGAATAGATTGATTCTCTCATATTCATATTCTCTCTCTCTCTCTCTCTCTCTTGTCTCTTCTCTCCTAGAGGTATACCTCCTCCCAATTAATGTTTTGCCTGTGTGATCACACTCTTTGGCTCAGTTTCATTTCTATTACCATTGTGTCAGAAGCTCCCATCTCTGGAATCATTTGCAATGAAGTCGTTTTTATCTTTGTACTAGCACTTTTAATGTTAACTTTTGATTCAGTCCCATGGCAATGTCACCTATATGTTAACATTACATGTGTATCAGCACTTTCATTTTCAACCACAAGGTAGCCTAAGAGGCCCAGAAACAGCCTTTATAGGGACTGTATTAAAGTTTGAGGAAAATATAATAAAAACATTCAATATATCACTGGACTCACAAAATAAGAAAAGATGATCTAAAATTTATACAAGTCAAATAAGAGTCTTAAAGAAAGTGGAAAGATAAGATTGAGCTAGTGACCTAAAATGGCAAAACCCATATTTGAGTTCTTAGATGAGAAAAATGTCTGAACAGATGAAAAAATGTAAATTATGTAAATCATATTCTTATTGTTAATGCTTCAACTGATAAAGAATTGAAGAAATAATATCTAGTAAATATTTCCTCATTTAGAGTTGATGGTACAATTTTCTCTTTACCTATTTGCCAATATTATTTTTCATTTTTTATCCCGTATCTTGTTTTTTTGTCTCATTGCACTTTTGCTATGAAGCTTAGCTCTTTTGTACAACGAGTCAGCCTAAAAAAAAAAATACATTTTCAATCACTGATTTCATACCTTGGTTAAGTGCTGAAGAATTGCATATTTTAATATTTCTTAATTTAATGGTAGCTGCAGTGTTTAATGAAAACAAACTTCCAATCACTCAATTTCTGTATTACCCCCATTTACAAAAATTTAAGGCAAACTTGTTTTTGAATAATGTGTGCCTCATTTCCATTTTGGTTAAGTTTGCACTTTAAGCTCAGTTAATAGATATTATTTTTAATTTATTGGAATAAAGACGGTTGAATATTGGCACTGACTTGAAAGTCCAACCATTATGACTAGCATTTGTTTACACAGTGATGCAGATCACGGACCTTTTCTATCCTCAACATTTTTACAGAAATATAGTTTATTTACTGCTTCACAATTCAATGAGTCGAGCACCAAGTGTGATTTTTTTTTTGGAAGTGTATTTTCTTCATTTTCTATTAAAAGGCCTGTCCACTATATTCACTATAAAGACTGTGTTAATCTTATTCTATTTATTGCCTATTAAATTGTATGAAATGTCTTTTGATCCTGAACTTTTAGTATTTTATCATCCTTTTCACCCTGCAAATCCATTAATTTTACTCTCTTATTTTATCAATTTTTTTACTGTTTACATTTTCTTAATTTTACCAAAGGTGACTGAAAAGAAAGGTACAACCATATTTCATATTATATCAATGCAATAAAAATAGTCTTAGAACTATTTCTTCATAAGGACCCAATTGCCATTTAAAACACTATTTTTATTTACATCTCAATTTCATTGGCTCAGCTTTTGGTGTCATGTATATAGTATTTTTTTCTTTATTTGGGCTTTATTGTATTTCAGCTTTGTACTCTGTATTTATATTCTTCAGGAGCTGTGAGGTTTTCTTCAATATTTTCTTCTTATCTTCTTTAATTTATTCTATTGCCTGAAAGACCCAAATGAAGTTCTGACCTCATCAACCTGTTGGCCCAACACAGACAGGTCAGGACCACTCAGCAGAAGAACCATAAAACACACATGTGATTGGCACACCAAACAAAAAAAGTGTACACCTCTTCACAAGTCTTGAGTTAAAAGTATTTTTGTGTGACATCCTTGTACAGTATCATCTCTTTCCCACTGAATATGTTTCTTTACTCTTCTTCTCTTTGGTAAAATATTTTGAGCCTTTTACTGTAATTCTACTTCAAGAAAGGATTATGTGCTTTGTATCTGCGGACAGTTCTGGACTTAATGAAATGGCTTATAGCTGTTCTTGATGTTTTTTCTACTTTATAATGTGTCCTGTAAAGATTGATTATGCAATTTCAGTTTTGAAAATTCTTTGCAATGGAAGTATCCTAAAATTAATGAAATGACTTTATTCTAGCTTATTCTGATATGTTATCTTCTTCCCTATTTTATTTTATTGCCAGGGGACAATAAAATAAAATATGTATCTCAACAAAAACATGAGAGAATTATGCCAGAACTGCTCCATGTGAGAAGTCTCACAATCTTTTATATGAATTGTATAAACACTAAAATACTAGGAGCAATGGATCCCCCTCTTTTCTCACACTTCTTTTCCTGTGACACTACTTAAAGTCATCTTTACTTCATAGGTTCTTTTAGTGTAACATTGTTTACTCTTTGTTTTTTTTTTTTTAAGAGAGAGTGAGAGAGGAGAGAGAGTGAGAGAGAGAGAGAGAGAGAGTTTTTCAATATTTATTTTTTAGTTATCGGCAGACACAACATCTTTGTTTGTATGTGGTGCTGAGGATCGAACCCGGGCGAGCTCGCTACCGCTTGAGCCACATCCCCAGCCCCCATTGTTTACTATTTGTTCTGACATCGTCATCAATGAATAGAATAATACATGATAATTTATAACATTTTCTGGAATTTTACTAGAACTCAATGTCAGAAGAGTCACTTTTTTTTTTTAGAATGCATGATTCATTCACTGAATCAATCCATGCACATATATCTGGTTTTGATATTCCAGAGCAAATGAAACTTTGGACCTTCAGTGCCAATTCAAATTTCTGGGCATGTCATAGCTACCTAAATCACCTGAATGATACCAGACAAAGACACACAATAAATCAATGGTGAAATGTCTAAAGAAATATGTAGTTGGGTTAACTAGGATAATTAATTTGTTCTGCTTGTTTTCAAATTTCAACACAAAGACCCCCAGAAATCAGGATGCAAACACAAGCCTTGATGCTATAGTTTGGAAATGATTTGTCACCCAAAGCTCCATGTGCTGTGGGTGTTCTGCAGTATAACAGTATTGGTGGGTCTCTAAAACGAGGGTCCTAGTGGAGGTCATTAGGTCACAAGGGCGTCAATTTTCAAAGGAATTAAAGCCCTATCACAGGTTGGGTCAAAACTCCAGGAACTGCATTAATTTCCTCAAGAATGGTTGTTTAAACAGCAAGGCCAACTTGCTCCACACTCTCTCTTGCTTGGCTCTCTTGTACACTTGGTTTCTCTACCATGTCATGATGCAGCTAAGGTCTCAACAGTAACAAGTGTCATGCTCTGGGGATTTTCCAGCAACCAGAATCATCAAGGCAAATTCTCACTTTATAAAGTATCCAGCCTCCTTCATTTTATTATAGCAACATAAAACAGAGTAAGACACCTGGGGATAAGGATTGTTGTTACCTTGTTCATTCATATATCCCACAATCCCAGAATAGAGCTTGGTATGTATTCACAGACAATAAAACATGTTAAACTTAAAAATCCAAAAGGAAAATAGTTTGTTTAAAGAGAAATAAATTCATTTGAATTTAGAGTTTTACAACGAAACACTTTTAAAAGGTTGGTAGGAAGTATGCAAGCCAAACTTTTTTAATAAACAAATTATTTGTCATGCTTTAGTAGAAAAAAGTTTAGTAGAAAAAAATTTTGATACTGGCAATGCCTCCAAAGTATGCAACATATATGACATAAAAAATAATCTTTGGCACTCAAATTACATTGATACATATATAATTGCTGAAGTTTAAGACCCACCTGATTTTAATGATTGTTAATTCAAAATATAAAAATGAGAAAACACAAGCTTATCTTAAGTCTCTCATGAGGAAATCAACCAATATATGGTAAAAATAACAGGAAACTTATGTTTTATCCATAAATACTGAAATCTGTTAGTCTATTTGGTACTGATTATACATATATTCCATATATGTGTTCACTTGGCTAAATAAAAGGTAAGAGACGACATGTGACTTCCTTTTGAGAATTTTTTTTCAGAACAATTCAGACTATTTAATTTAAACATTGATTTTCTCAGTCTGAATTTCAGTTTTAAATGTGTTGCAGATGCTTCAGTCACTCAACGGTGCAAAATAAAATGAAAATTTGTCATTGGAAACTGAAGAAAAACTCAGATGGTTACTGAGCTAATTCTCTGTATACCATAAATATTTGCTTGTATGAAAAAAAAATGGTTCAAGAAAGTGAACACAGACTTGATTTGCTGAAGAAATAGATTTCTGTGAGCTGGCATAGTTTTCAGCAGCAACCTAGATGAACTCTATCCAGAGACCTGCTGTGGTTGCCCCAGATCTTTTCTAGTTAATAATATTAACTTTCCCTAAATGATTTTGAAAACATCAGTGTCCATACTTTTACTCTTTTCTAGCAGTAGTAGCCTGTGCTCTTGAATTTTTCTCACTATGCTTCCCATCCTACACATTGTTTTTTTTTGTTTTGTTTTGTTTTTTGGTACAAAGAATTGAACTCAGGGCACTCGAACACTGAGCCACATCCCCAGTCCTATTTTGTATTTTATTTAGAGACAGGGCCTCACTGACTTGCTTAGCACCTCACTTTTGCTGAGGCTGGCTTTGAACTCAGATCCTCCTGTCTCAGCCTCCCGAGCCACTGGGGTTTCAGGTGTGTGCCAGTGCACCCAGCCCCATCCTATACATTTGTGAAATGTGGTGTTAATTTAAAAATAATGCTTTTAATAAACACAAGGTTAAAATTAATATTTCACTTGTTTCTCGTACACTTCCTTCTGCCCTTCATTTTCTTCTTTCTTTCTTCCTCTCCTCTTCCTTCCTTTGTCCTGTCTTCTATTCCTCCTTTTATTTCTCCCTTCGTTTCTTCCATTTTACCAGACTTCATCTCTTATTACATTCTTCCTTCCTTTCTTTCTTTAATGCCTCCCTCACTCTCTTCCTAATAAGTATCGACATATTCAAATCGCTCAGGAACCACTAAAGTGTATTAAATGCAAAAGTAGAATAATTATAGGGTTAGTGATGAGGTAGAGAGTAGTATGAGTTAGTGTTGCATTAAAAGACTAGTGGAAGTCTAGAAGGGACAAGAAAATTGAGATAGATCTAAGAGGGTATGTAAAAGTCAGTGTATTTGTTCCTAGAAAACCTAGTCAGAAGGGAATTTTAAAAGACAAACAGATATAAAATGTTGAGGTTCACTACAAATTTCACAAAAAATGTTCTGGTGTATAAGGAGAGATGAGGGTAGAAATTCAAGGACTAGAAGACACAAATGAAGAAAGCGTGAGCAGTCTCTGTATAATGTGAGATGTTAGTTTTTCTTTTTGTAAGGAAAGACATACCTTTAAAATATTCAAACATTATACATTAAGAGAGATAATATATGCAAAACTTTTAAAGAAGTGATTAACAGTAACACTCCATAAAAGTTAAATACTGCAACTCTATGCTAATCAGAAATTGAAAGTCCTAACAAAAGAACTTCATCGTCCCAGCTCTATAACAAAGATAGTTACTTTGATCTATTTTTTTCTATGTGCATTTTGAAAACTTCACCTGTGTACCTGTGTATGCATGTGCGTTTCATGCTATACCATATTTTATATATATAGAACTATTAATGTGCAATTTACATTTATAGAAGCACAATATATTCATATTTTATTCACCAATGAACCTTTATTGTGTTCTGTATTTTCACATATCATTTAACCAATCATCTATCAATGAATATATGCAACATTTTCCAATGCTTATGTTAATCAGTGCCACCACTGAATTTTCTAAATATGTATAAGACAATAAACTTTTCAACAGTTTTCTGCTTCCTACTACACTCATCTTTCTACTATGCTGATGTTGACAAGGACTGCTTTCCTGGATATTAAATGTTTGCCACAAAGAGAAGAGAAACTGTTTCATTAACATATAGTATCAATTTGACCACTTATATATACTAGGTAGTGCCAATATATTTTCAAAAGATTATCATTAAAATTGGGAGCACATATCAATCATTGTTTACAGTTTTATGTCTAATTATGTTGTGTTTGAAATATATTGTTTGACAGTTTGAATTTCTTACTTTTATCTTTTTTTGTAATGCTAGGGATTGAACCAAAATATATACTAAGCATGTGCTCCACTGCTGAGCCATACACCCAGTTCACCAAATTCTACTTTTTAAATTGCATTTCTATTGTTTCATTTATTTTTTTAATTGATTTGTTAACACTCTTTATGGAGGGATCATATAAGTGAGACCATTCTCACCAGTGAACAAAAGCCACTCTTGTTTTCCATGAAGAGTACAGCACACTAAGAAATGCATCCCCCAGTCTCAACAGGCTAACTAAAGCCTGGGGTCATTGTAGTATGGTGACCACTACTGAGTGAGGGCAGGGGCCTCTGCTCAACCCAGTTGGTATGCAGCTAGTATAATTTTTATGTGTGCAATAATATAAAAAAATTGTAGAAACACATCTTCCAATACATTTCAAATAGTGCTTTTAATTTCAATTTAGATTTGTTTATAAGCTTTTGTTCCATATTTCTTAGGTTTTAATTACAGGTATCATTTTTCCCTTTATAATCTAAGAAGTAGTAAAAGCATAGGAAGCTATAGGCCTAAGATATTAAAATGTCAGTATGAATGACAGGAACCGTGAGAAATGAGTAAAATCAAAATAAAAACGTATTGCTCATGTTTATCATTTACTACAGGAACTTTAGCAAAGAAGAGGAACTGAGAATAAGACTAAAGAAACCATATGAATAGTATAGACTAAAAAAGTTTAGTGCTAGGGATATAGCTCAGTCAGTAGAGTGCTTGCCTTACATGCACAAGGCCCTGGGCTCAATCCCTAGCACCACACACACACACACACACACATAAATAATAATAATAATAATAATAATAATAATAATAGCAAATTCATACCTAAATATTATTAATACTAATTGCAATTTAAGCTGTAAAGGAATTCCAAGAAAAAAATGCTAAGATTCATCACTGGTTCACTTAACATTGGATGCTGACTATGTTGCATGAGCAATATGTTCTAGGTAATGTCCCCAGTGCCAGGGATTCAGTCATGAGCAGAAAGGGCACACATCCCTCTTTCATGAAGGTGTATCATAAAGGAAAGCATATTATGAAACACAACAAATTTTGTGGTATGTCAGATGGTCATGAGTGTTACAGAGAAAAATAAAAGAGGAGGGGTACTAGGAATAGATGTGAAAAGTAAGGAATGACATTTTTAACAGTGTGGCAAGGGTACATTTGTGCCCACCATCTTGGTTAATAGAAGGTAGTTAATAACCTTGTTAGAAAAAAATGTATTATGGCATTGGTCGTGCAAATCAAATGTAATGAATTCATGAAGTCAAGCATTACAGAAATAGAATAAATAGAAAATGTGCTCATGGGTGTTTTCCTTATAAAAAGAGAGATATAGTGAGAGAGAGAAGAAAGGGGTCATAAGGTTGAGGAAGAAGCTTTTTTGTTATTTCTGCTTTGGTTTAATTGAGCAAAACTTAGGCATATTTCTAAGCTGATAAAAAGAATCGGAAAAAATAATGCAAACTGGACTCTAGATGACTATAAGAAGACAGTATGAAGAGCATTATACTGGTACAGGAGAAAACTGGAGATAATGAAAATGTAGGTAAAGAAATGTTACAAGATGCTACACTAAAATAAGTGGTTTAAAGAGAGTGCAAAGGTCGGGTAAACATCCCGAAGGGAATGAATGGATGAGGAGGGGGATGGGAAAGTTGTCTAAAAGCAAATAAACAAAGTTTCCAGTGGTCTCTAAAACCACATTTTAAAATTATCATCTTTCTTACTGGGCAGCTTTTGAAAGCAGACACTTTATTGTTATTTTGGAAACCCAGGCTCAATATTCCATGGTAGCAACCTGGTAATGTTGAAAGGAATGAATGAACATGTCCATAAATCATGGTTTAATGTGCTCATTCAAGTAGAAGCAATGTGTATGTTAAATTCTCTTTGCCAACAACACTTTCCTCATTAGAACTATCAGTCTTCATATCAAAAACACTGAAGACATTTTACACCGTGTAAGATTCTTCAATCACATCATAACTTTTCTTTCTCCAGGTAGATGCCACAGAGTTTCTGTCCCCCACCATTTATGTCTCCATCGGGAACCTCTTCTGCTTTCCCTAGATTAGAAATGAGTGTGGTAATTTCCACTCTGCTTGATTCCTCCCTTTCTTGTTTCCTCTATTTGGATTTTCAAATGTTATTTAAAAATATTTAACTCATTGCTTTGTGTATGATGTGCATGCTAATATTCAGCTAATCATCATATTCTTTTAACTGAATCATATTCATTTATCCTGTTATCATTTGTAGGGCTTTATATATGAAAAGCTGTGTGTGGGGGGGTTGTTGTTGTTGTTGTTTTAGCTATTTAGAAAGATATCTGCATTTTAATCTCTATTTTAGGAAGTAGATATTACAAGGACTAGACTAAAGGACAAATTCAAAGAAGGTTGAACCTGGCTAGATGATAGTAATTCAATTTTAACAGAAATTAACTCTATGCATACATATGTGTGCATGCACACACACATGCATATTTATTTATATGTATATAATAATATAGTTTGTTTATGCGATGCATATGTGAAGGTATATATTATGTAAAGTTAATATATATTGATATAATAAAAACCATATAAATATGTAATTACATATATATACCTATTTTCCTTCATTGTTCATTATGTAATATTCTATTTTTCATTTGATTTTTAACTTATAGGCAATGTAAGGGTTTGATTGATTTACAATGTTACTTTTACAATCATGTTTTCCCTTTAGTCATATAAAGAAACTCAAATTTTAAGTATTTGTATATTTGCACATAATTGTGGTATTGTATTATTTTATACAAAAAAGGAATTAGCTGTGCAATATGTTTATCATACTCTATTAATATTTACGGGGTACTGCAGTATGCAAAATAATTGCATTAACAATTTGTTAAAACCATTACATTACTAGAGTTTTTATTTAAAATTTGTTTCACCCAAGCTCTGAAAATTTACTTTGAGCTCTAGAAAATAGTTTAACACAAAGTCAAGTGTTCAGAGCTGAAATTCAGTGACAAGTTATTTGTTCCACACTAAATGGTTCATTTGGAAATTCATGGATGGTCATGTGTTTTAACAAAATTCGAGTAGTTCCCACACAGAAGTAGGTTCAGGAAATGGAAAGCATCCACACTTTTATTTACTGATTTTCTCAATTTGGATGTAAGTTCACATTAAACCCCCCAAATTCTACATGTTAATTTAAAATAATTTTTACAAGTTTACAATATGCTTTCATAGTTTCAATAAATTATTTGTGAATTAGCATAGAAAAATTCTTTTTGAAAGTCAGATAAAGAGAGAGACAGATTTTATTTTGATAGTAGAGGCCACATATATTTCATTACCAACAAGGATACTATGACAGCGATAGCATATTATACAATCTTTGCTTTGAACAAAATTGCTTTGTCAGGATACATCAGTGAACACTCCAGACCAGGATCTCTGTCTGTAGTCCACATTCCTGTGGGCTGTTGCATACAGTAAACATGAGCTGTAATTTACGGTATTTTGGAGGATGCAAAATGTTATGGAAGATAGAAAGGTAGCATAGGTCCCATTAAGAGGAATCATTGATGCTGGAGTAGAGGATGGAGTTTCAGCAAATTTGAAACAAATTTGTTGGAGGTAGTGAGGTTGGAGCAAACACCAGAAGCAAGTGGAGGAGTGAAGTCCAGGCTGTCAGCAGAGCTTTCCAGGCAGAGGCAAGCACCAGGGAAAAGCTCCAGAGGCAAAAACTTCCAAAATATGTTCCAGAAGCAGAAGGAAACTGGCAGCCTGGCTGGGGCAGACTCAGGTAAAGAGACAGGGACAGGATGAAGCAAGAATGGAGGTGATCATCCTGTGATTTTTAGGTCCATTATAGAAAGTTAAAAGTGGCCCCCCAAAGATGCCTATATGAATTTGTAAGTATGGACTTTTTTAGAGATAATTAAGTTAAGGATTTTGAGATGAGATCATCTGGGATTTAGTGTGGGCTGTAAATCCCGTGATCAGTGAAGAAGACACAATGTCACCATGTGATAGTTTCAAGACCTCAACCAATTTAATTAACTTTTGTAAACACAATTGTCATTATCCATCCACAAAGCTTATAATATATGTGGAAAATAAATAAAAATAATTTGAAACATCAGGAAGTAGTAATGATAAAAACGTATTATTTTTCGCAACTCTGAATAATAGCCAGGATAGTAATATTTGGTCCCTGAGAGAGAAATGAAGTGTTAGTAAATCAGTTGCCTTGCATGAAAGCAGTGAAGAATAAATGCTCTTGATACATTTACCCTTTGCCCCCTCATCTCCTCCCTGTGATTCTTCTGGTCAGTGATCAAGGAGCTCAGTGACATAGTCCATGAAGATCACCCTACAAAGGCACTGAGCAGAGATGAGAGTAAATCTGTGAGGGCAAAAGATAGCATCCAGCCCATAGTAAAAGTAGTTATATTTAAAGTATGTATTCTCTTTTCTTGTCATTATTTTTTTTCATTGAATTAGCAATCTTCTCCACAATCAACCACAGACGTTGGACTATTAATGATAATCTTATCCACTATACTTGAAGAAGTTTCTATGGAAACTCCTGGCTTAAGACATTTTTGGGGAATCTAAGAGGTCAAAGCTGCCTTCATAATGACAGTAAGACTTTATTTATCTGTTAGTTGGGGTGGCATTTGCCCTGACAATGCAGAAGCAATAGTGTCATTACCACCCATGAATCAAGCCAGAGACATCAAACTCTGGTCATGATATTTTTCACCTTTTATGAGTTTATCTGTTGGGGATGGCAGGCAGGGGGTGTCTCTTAAGAATATCCTTCATGATTCAGTAAAATTTATTAATTTCATGTATCTCAATCACTGCACAGAACCTTGGGAGGCTGAGGCAGGAAGAGCCTGAGTTCAAAGATAGCTTCCGTTAAAAACAAGGTGCTAAGCACTCAGTAAAACCCTGTCTCTGAATAAATACAAATGTAGGGCTGGGGATGTGGCTTAGTAGTAGAGTGCCACCAAGTTCAATCCCTGGTACCCAGAAAAAAAATCTCAATTACTGATTACAATTATGTTTTAGTGATGAATGGGAAGTATGCACAAAACATTTCCACTGTGTATCAAAATGAATTAATACTTCAGAAGAAAAGCCCTCGTGTAATTGAGCTGCATCCCGAATCGGCCAAGGTGTTGAGGGCCACAGACAAGTCAAGTTGGCACCTGACACTTTGCCAGGAGGAGTGGTTTGAGAAGTAACGCCAGTGAGCCATTAAGATGATGGAGATTCCTTAATGACTGACTGCTATGTCTAGATTATGTCAATTATGTTAAGCTGTGTATAATTATTAAGATGATGGGGATTCCTTAATGACTGATTGCTGTAACTGGATGATGATAAATTGAGTCAAGCTGTGTATTCAGTTATGTATACATACCTCTGCTGTCCTGCAATAAAGAGGCTCCCGCTGTATCAACCGTCACAAGTTGCTTGTCACCCCCCCCCCCCCGTTATTTTGCCCAGCCATACTGTGGCACAGGAAAACAACTGACAGCATTTTTTGACAAAGATAAAACTCAAACTTTTCAGCAAAACCTCAAATTTTGAAAACACTTATCTACACCAGGATATTAATAGTCTCCTAGCATGTAGACTCTTTTTAAATGAGATTTTTGGTGGCATTACCATGTGATTATTTGACATTACATAATGCAATCTGTCAACCTTTAGGAGTTCTATGTAACTCCATAAATTGATATTTTCAAAATTACCCATTGACTGAAGTAACAAAACAATACATGTGCAAAAAAATCTAATTAGAAAGAAAGATAAACAATGGATTTAAATTAAACTGATTACAACAAGCTTAATGACATGGTTCATTATAAAACATTGAAAACATTCTTTAATAAATTATCATTTGTCAAGTTTTACTATAGTATCAGAGAATATTCACGATTATCTGAAAGCTACTGTAATTTTTCCAAATACATAACAATGTGATGCAAGAATTTCCTTATGAAGTTCAACCAAAACAGAATATTGCAACTGATGTTTCCTCTATTAAGCAAGAATTAAGAGGTGTGCAAACTAAAAAACAATGACACACTTCTGAATAGTTTTCTGAAATTTGTGTTTTTAGAATAGTTTTTTATTAAAATATATTTTTATTGGAAAAACTTTTCATAATAATACTTCTTTTCTATAAGTATTTTACTTATATTAACATATATTGTATTATTATTGTTATTTTGAGATCATTAGAGAATAAAATTATTTTCAGTTTTGATTTCTAATTTAGTATCAAAATTATATGAACAACATTTCTCCAGAGCCCTCAATAACATTTAAGAATATGGAGGGGACCTGAGACCATAATGTCTAGACTTGCTAACAAATGTTCAGAGATTATATAAACTTATGTGAAAACTTCAATTGGTGTTTGCCTAAAAATAAGTATATTTATAATTTTATATTTGCATATTTTACACAGAATAAATTTTGTACATAATTCTAAGAAAAATGTAATTTCAACATAAGGACATATGGCCTTTGGATAAATTGCATGAAGTCAAAGCATAAAAATCACTACTTTGTTTCATAGAAGACTAGATGATTATTTATGTGTGTTTTAAATAGTTTGGCACATGAAATCTAGCATTTATTCAAATAGCCTACTAGAAAGTTTATGAGAATTATAATTAAGAAGTCATTAAACCATAAAATGTTTTTTTGCAAATGGTCACACTTGACAAATAAACATTTACTATTCATAATTTATGAGTATTTTAGGAGCCAAAAGTGAATAATTTTTTCCCAAATATTCTGAAGAACAATTGCTATGAATTTTAAAATTTTGTATGTGGGAAATATTTTACATATATATAAAAATATATATTTATATATATTGTGGAATTGGTACTTTATGTATTCATAATTTTAGAAAATACAAGTGTATTTATTAAAAATCATATTTATTACACATATTTTCTTAAAAAGAATGTCCTTAAGTTGGTCATGGATTTTATAATTCAGCCTTTTTAAAAAAATTATGCTTAAATTATGATAGCTATTACTAATTTTCTACAGAGAAAAAAATAATATTACATCTTATATAATTTAGGAGGAGCTCAAATGACTATGGTTATCTTCATTCAATTCTCTTCTAGACATATGCATGCATAGAGTGCACCCAGAATCAAGTGCAATGAACAAGTAAAACCGTGCTCCTAGAGGGGTTAGGAATAAAAGATTGATTTTTATTTCATATCAGTATTTAAACATTTGGGTTAGTTTTGTGTTATCATGTAAACCTTCATGTCATCAGATATTTCCAAAGGTTGAAACAGATTTTTCAGTAATTTTTATGTTTTTAAGAAGGAGAGAATTTTCTCTAAGAAATTACTTAAAATATCACTGCATGAAAATTGTGGTTATTCGTTAACACTCTAATCTCCATCATAAATCTCTATTAACCTGTCATTTGCTAGGAAAAAATATATATACTTACATATATATATATATATATATATATATATGACTGACAGTATTATAATTAATTTCTAAAAAAAATCATTCTCTTTCCATTTTTAAAACATTTTATAATCCAAAAATAGTTTCTGTAAATTACAGAAGACAAGAAATAATTAGGACACAGGAACTCTCACAAAGTTTCTTTAACAAAGTTTTATAGATGACAAGTATTAGCCCTGCCCAGTGGTAGGAAGAGCCTCATGGTTACAACAAGGATCAAGGAGTGAATTCTCAATAGGCTCTGGCTTTAACCATTATACACTTAATGTATTTTGTGGGTATTGGGGATTAAATCTAGGGTCTCACATGCTGAACAACTGCAATACCACCAAGCTACATGCCCAGCCCATAAGATTTCACTTTTTTTTTTTTTTTTTTTTTGTAATGGTACTGTGGATTGAATCCAGGACTTCATACATGCAAGGCAAGCACTCTGCCACACAGCTACATCCCCAGCCATTAACCATTATATATTTGTTAAAGGGAACAGTTCTTACAAGATTTCTTATAAGTTTTATAGGAGGTTTCAGTTTAGTGTGATTGCTATGAATGCCTTGATTAAATATGTATACATATATATGTATAATATATATATATATATACATACACACATATATACATAAGCACATATTTACATATTTTACATAGTACACCTATACTACAAAAATACTATAGATAGTATATTTTATATATAATATGTAATGTTATCAGTATATTGTAGGTAAATGTTTACATCTTTATGATAGATATTTTTTCCTCTTAAAACATATTCTATTAAAACTTCCTCAACTCTCAGTTTTTGGATTCTGCTAATTAACAAAATGCGTTGCCTGTATATTAGCATAGGAAGTTAGTAATTATTGAATACAAGTGACAGAATTTCTTTCTTATAGACTTATGTTAAAGCCATCATTTTTATTGAAGTTATTATTATTTTATTGAGAATAAATCCTACTAATCTGGAGAATAAAATTGAGAAAAAATATTTTTAATGAAAAAATTCATATGTCATGTTATAAGTTTATGAATTCTAAGATTCGGGTAGCATAAACTCTAACTACACATCTTTTTAGAAGAATTGTTATTATGCATAAATTTTGGCAATGATTCTTACAAACACAGAGTATAATTCTAAAGCCAAAAATTCTAGGATTTTAAGAAGGTAAAGAAAAAGAACCAATAGCACTCAACTTATCTTCCCATCTGTACTTCAATTTATTTTTAATTCTAGTAGCTATTCAGAGAAAATGCTTCTAAATAAGAAAATAATCTGACTTAAATCACTTCTTCATGCTAATTTAAATTTAAACCACTTGATTTACAGCCCTAAAATCTGAGTCATCATTATTACAAAGTCAGTTCTCCTGAAGTTATATTATAATATTAACATACTGTAAAAGAATACCATTAAGTTTTCTTTTTAAATCAAAGTAGACAATAAATACTATCCTTTATGTGGAAAAACAGACATGCAAAAATAACCGGGAAATTGCTTTTTTTATCTAGCAGTGATAAGACATAACCCCATCAAACATTAACTGTTGTATAAGCTCTCTAAAATTAAAACAATATAATACTGCTCACATATAGACCGCCCCCCAAACAAAAGTGGAATGAAAGAAATTACAGAAATAGACTTGATTCAAATGTGACATTACTGTGGGATAAAACTGCTATCCATTTATTGGGGAAAATATGGACTTTCTAATTAAAGTGACTGGAACAAATTGTAACACATTTGGGAAAAGAAAAATTGAGATTATTACTCCATATTAAACAAAATAATAAATCCAAATGAATGAAGAATGTAAAAATAACAACAAATAAGCAAAAACAGAAATAGTACTAAAGTAAAGCATGGGTACATGTATTACTCAAGCATAGAAAAAGTTACTCTATTTCTCAAAATACAGATATAATAAAAGAATGTTGATAGTTTGACAACATTAAAAAATGTGTTATGGGAAAAATGTCATACTGACACATAAGCAAAGCCACATGCCACCTGTCAATCTGGGAGAAATATTTACAACATTTATCACAGGTAAAAGACTAATAACCATATTATATACAGATATTTTTAAGGCTGAGAAGTGAAAAGACCAAACTTCCCATAGAAAACAGAGCAACAGAGAATATATAAAAAAAAAAAAACTACAATGAAAAAAATTTTTAAAAGACTTAAACATACGAAATGATGTTTACTCTTAACATAAGAAAATTTGATAAAGCAATGGATGTAATATTATTCACATTATTCTTAATTTTTTTCATGTTTATGCAGTGCTAGGGATCCATTTTAGGGTATCATCCATGCTAGGAAAGTACACTACACTGAGCCACACCCCTACCCCATTTATAATTTTTGAATTAGGAACATTTCAAAATTATAACCGGATACTCATGAGAAATCTATGAGGAAAGAAGTACCCCCACACACTGATAAATAGCTATTATTTATTGAGTACTTATTAATTGGTAGTGCTGTACATATATAATTTCATTTAGAATTTACCATAACTAGTATCATCTTCTGGTTTAGAAATTTAGAAACTAAAGCTTAGAATATGTAAGTCATCTATCCCAAGGTTACACAAGTGGAATTTGAGAGCCAATAAACTGAATGACTCTATAGATTATAATTTTTTAGAAAAATGTCCAGAGGTCACACTGGGAAAAGAGAAAGATCTTCTGAAGAGGGGACACTTAAAGGAAAAAATAATAATTATTTGTTGGCTCATGATAAGGAATGTTTCTCCTACTAGTCAAGTTATTATTATTTTCCCATCCATTCTTCTCTTAAATGAACACATTTGTTTGGCAACAGTTATTTATCCCAAAGAATTAACAGAAGAAGGACCAATTAGAACTGTGTCTGGCTTGGCAGTGGCACACACCTGCAATCCCAGCAGCTGGGGAGGCTGAGGCAGGAGGAACATAGATTTCAAATTTAGCAACTTAGGCCCTGAGCAACTTAGCAAGACCCTGACTCTAAATCAAATATGAAAAAGGGCTGGGAATGTGGCTCAGTGGTTAAGCAACTCTGGGAGTGCTTCATAATCAGAAGAAGGCACCAAATCTTTGTTCATTAGGGTTGCTAAGCCTGGGGCTGTTGTTTGCCATCTTCCCCAGTGCAGAGAAGTGAAATGTTCCTTCTAATTGGGAAGATAAAGGTCAACACACAACTGAGAAACAGAAAGAATCTGGTTGCTGAAATCTTTTATGTTCCTCATTTCAACTTTGTCAAAGCACTTCTTCCCTATACTATTTTTAAAAGTTATTTCAGGAAGACATGCTGCCACTAATTTAATTTGTTTTTAAGTAGAAGCATAAAGGCATGTTAGGAAGACTAATCACAGCCTCTTTGTAAAGCGATTAGCATGGCATTGAGGTATAGACTGAACTGAAGAGAGAGGGAGTGGAGGAGCACCCTAGAGAAGTGATCTAGTGCAAAGCTGGACCTGGTGAGTGATGTCAAAACCTAAGAGGGGATTGAGGAAAGAGCTGTCAGGATAAGCAAGTGAAAGCATCAACAGAGAGTTAACTACAAGGAGCTGAGTCTGAGTTCAGCCAGGATGGAAGCTGTTACTCTGAACCAGTAACTGCTAAAGGCAGGCATAGCTGGTTTCAGCAGAAGAGATGGCTGAGAGTGTAAATAGAAAATGAAGAACATATCTTAGACCCTAAACTTGGAATACTTGTCAGGATCAGAAAAAGCAAAGGAATGAAAAAGACTAAGGAATATAAAAGAAGTAAAGAAAAAATAATAGGAAAAAATGGAGTTTTTCATTTCAGTTTCATTTTGTTTCTCTCTCTATATGGATGAAGTGTGACTTCAGGTTCATGTGCCTTGATTTTCACTTTGACTAGAATCCTCTTTCATGTGCCTGATTGATCTCAGAAAATGTGGTAGAATCCAAATAAAAACCAAACAGCAACTTACGGATTTAGCTTTCCCATTGGTACTCATGTTGTACCCTGAAAATTTCAGCTCAGGACACTATTATCCATCTTACACATTTCTAGCACATTGTGCCAGGCTTTTAACAGTTCGTGTTCTTAATATGACATATTAAATTAGTAGGTATTATTGTATTATGTTTTATTTTATCATGAATGATTTATCACCTAAAGCCAGGTATGTTTCAGAAAAAAAAATTGTACTTAAAATAATGTTGAGAAAAAACAATACAATTAATATGAGTGTTGTTTATAATGCAATTTATGCAGTTAGTAAAAGATTAGGCAATTGAGCACTACTCTGAAACATTTTCATAGACAAATTGTCCTGTTGCTGATTAAGGAGTTAGGTTTAAAAGTCTTCTTTTTCATTCAATGTGTGCATAATTGCAATGCAAACAAAGAAGATATACCTGTTTTTTTTAAGTGGGAAAGCCTCTGAATATGGATTATTGAATGGGAGCTGGAAAAAACAAACAAACAATCACACAACAGATGGAAGAACTGTCTTGATCATTCCATGCTGCTTAGGATTCAAGGCAAAGTGGTCAGAGCCAGACAACAGGAGAAATTACTCAAAATTGCAAATGCTGCCTGAAAAGCTTGTAATAACATTTTGTAAATGTATGCCTCAAAGAGGCAAAGCAGACATTTAATATTGCAGACTTACCACTTTATTCTCACTGACCTTGCCATCCCTTCATTTTAAAACCCAAGACATTGCTTTAATATAAAATGCAATACTTCCAAATATCACTGGCATAAACATCATCTCACAGCAAGTTTTCCTTCATTTTCAAGATATTGCTTGTTTTCTAAAGAAAACATTTCAATATCCCTTGATTTTTTTTATATCTAAATGATGTTTCTTTAAAAAAAATACAGAAAACTTACCAATAATTCTGCTTTCAGGAAGATGAGTTAGACTTAACTATTACCTGTGTCTCCTGCTAAGTACAACTAACACCTTTGGACATTACATAAAAAATCAAATCAAAGCAAAACAAACATACACTATTCTAAAAGGTGGAGATAAGGTGAAGTGGCTAGCTCTCTCAGATTCAAGAAATTATTAAAAAGGCAAGGGGTTGCCAGGCACAGTGGTGCATGCCTGTCATCCCAGCTGCTCAGAGACTGGGGGTGGAGGATCCGGAGTTAAGTCAGCCTCAGCAACTTAGTGAGATGCTGTCTCTAAATAAAGTACAAAAAAAGCATAAAGAAGGTCTGGAGATGTTGCTTACTGGTTAAGTGCCCCTGAGTTCAACCCCCATCACCAAAAAATTTTTTAAAAGGCAGGGTTTTGGGGGCTGGGGATGTGGCTCAAGCGGTAGCGGGCTAGCCTGGCATGCGCGGGGTGCTGGGTTCGATCCTCAGTACCACATACAAATAAAATAAAGATGTTGTGTCTACCGAAAACTAAAAAATAAATATTAAAAAATTATCTCTCTCTCTCTCTCTCTCTCTCTCTCTCTCTCTCCTCTCTCTCTCTTTCTCTCTTTAAAAAAAGGCAGGCTTTGAATTCTTGAGTTTTCTTTTTACCTCATTTATCACAGTCTGAATTTAATCTGTATGATTATAGATTAGAAATTATAGGTTAATTAAATATTATTAGTAAAATAATAGGATTATAAGATAAGTGTTATAGAATTATAGTAAGGTTAAGTTACTTCAGTCTGCCATAGCTATAAGATAAAAAATAACAATACAACAATATAATCACTGTAAGACATAGGACTTAAGTTGCTAACAACAAGATATAGATAATGTAAGGTGATAAGTGTAAGCTCAGAGGTCTAATATAGTTACAGATAGTTACAGATAAATATAGAGATGGATATAGGTTACTAGAACAGAAGTCAAGTATAAGAAATAATAGAGACAAGCATAAGTAAGTATAGCCATAGGGACTCCATCTTCTTGGTTCCTGTGAACTTGTTAATTTGTGAACTTGTTACACAGGCTGTTATTTTTAAATTGTTTTTGTGTAGACTCAAATAAATGAGGATGTAGACCTATACAAATGAGGATATAGACCCCCATAAATTAGGATATGGTTTTCTGTTTTTGCTATGCTAACCGTATTTTCAGCCCCTGTATTCTGCATACTTGCTACTTGCAAAATTCCACAGGAAAGTCCCCAGGGTATCATTTTCTTCGCTGTTTTCTTCCTTAAAATACTTTGGTCACAAACAACTCAGGGCTGCTGTTCTTTCAGAGAGCTCCTTGGTCTCTGACAAAAGCAGTCCCAAGACAGGTAAAATTGGTAAAATAAAATTTTTTGATTTGTTTCAAATTTGGAATTGGTGTGTTTTCTGAGTGGTCTCCCCATAACAAAACAGTAACCTAAAATATAACTTAGAAACAGACAAAAATAAACTAAAAAAGAAAAAAGAAAAACGCAAATGCTTCTTCTTTCTTTATACGCAAATGTTCAGGAAAGAGGCAACCTAGCAAGAGAGAATCCTTTAGACAATAATCCTTCCACTACAGTGAAAAGTCACAAGAGTGCCGTTACTGTCTCCCATAGCAGCAAAGGCTGAGTACAGAGCCCATACTACTACTACTACTACTACTACTACTACTACTACTACTACTGCTACTACTACTGCTACTACTACTGCTACTACTACTACTACTACTACTACTGCTACTTCTTCTTCTTCAATATTTTTTAGTTGTAAATAGATCATTTTATTGTATCTATTTATTTATCTGCAGTGCTAAGGATCAAACCCTTACACGTCAGGTAAGTGTGCTACCATTAAGCCACAACTCCAGCCCCAGAGACCATATTTCTACCTACACCAAACTGTAATGAAGCAATCAATTCCCTCTCCTGCTGGGGTTGTATCATAAGAGGCTGAAACAGAGCTAGACCTTACCAAAAGCAGAAAAGTTTCTCTGCTTCCTTCTCAAACCACCTTCAAATCAAAAGAGGATTAAGTGGGAAATCTAGATTTCTATCCTGAACCACAGCAATGAGGACTCCCTGTTTACTACCTGGGGATTGTGTCAAGGGTCATGCCAAAGGTTTGTTGTTGTCATTGTTTTCCTGTTTTTGTCCCCCTTATGCACATAAAAGTTGTTGGATGGATGTATTGGGTATGCTATCTAAAAGAAACTCAATGAATATATATTACGTGTGGCTGAAAAAATGATAGAGAAGATATGTCTTTAAAACATTCATGAGAAGGCAGGAGTGTCTACATTAACATAAGCTAAAGTACATTTCAGACAACAAAAATATCTGATGAGTAATGGAAAGAGAAAAAATGTATATGATAATAAATGGCTAAATCCATCAAAATGATATAAGTATTTTAAAAGGTAGACATGAACATGTATAAAACATGTAAAAGTAAAACTGATAGATTTTAAAGGCAAAAATAGACAAATCAGACAACTCAACAATTACTTTGAAGAATTCAATACTTTTCTCTCAACAATTGGTTGAAGGAATGGCAAGAAAATGAACCAATCTAGATAATTAATCAGGAGTACCTGCATCATTCTGCTGTCATGTATAACAAATTAGCATAAATAAATAAATTTTTAAAAAGAATACCTTCAAATAACAGGGTCTATTTAACACTTAAATTACATATCACTTAACAATGAGTAAATATTCTTCTAAAAAACACTATTTTCAAGAAGTTGTTGGTTCATACCAAACTCAAATAGTAGTTTTGCCAAAAAAACACAACCTCCAACACTATCAAAATCTCCAACCAGAATTATACATTTATTAGAAGTGGTAAACATACTTAAAACATCAGCATTACTCAAAGTCTAAAATTCAAATTATGGTCACTTTTGGTGTTAAGCATTCTATGGATTTGAAAAAGTATAATGACATGAATCAACCATTACAGTATTTTATAGAATAGTTTCACTGCCTAAAAAATTTCTCTTAGCTCTGCCTTTTCATCTCTGCTTCTTCCCTAACTTCTGGCAACCACTGATTATTATAACTTCCCCACAGTTTTGTTTTTCCCAGATTATCAAAGTGGAAATCATGTAGTACACAACCTTTTCAAATGGATTTCTCAGTTATATGCATTTGAGACCCTTCCTGTCTTTTCGTGTTTTAATAGCTTATTCTTTTAATGATGAAAAATCTTTGATTATCTTGATATGTGAAAGTTTACTTTTCCATTTTTCTATTGCAGAACATTTTGGCTGCTTCCATGTTTTATAGACTGTAAATAAAGCTACTATAAACACTCATGTGCATGATTTTATGTGGAAATAAGTCTTCAAATTCTTTGAGAAAATAACAAGGAAGATGATTGCTAAAGTACATAATGAGAGTGTTTAGTTTTGGAAGCTATTGCCAAACTCTCTTACAATGTGGCTGTGCACATAATATGCATATTTAATTAAATGTATAATCAACAATATTGTTGCTATTATTTTGAACATTACTTTTTAGATCAGTTAAAAATAAGAAAAATAAAGTTTTTATCTTATCTCCCTACTCTTTTCATAATACTTCTTCATGTAGATACAAGTTTCTGATCCATATTATCATTTTCTCTCTGAAGAACTGCTTTTTAATATTGTTTGTAAGGCAGGTCTACTGGCAACAAATTTGATTTCTTTTGAGGAAGTCTTGATTTCTCTTTCAATTTTGAAAACTAATTTTAGCAGTATAAGGGTTTTTTTTCTACACTTTAACATTTTATTTTATTCCTATTTGGAGGAGAATTCTGGAGGAGAATTCAGCTGTGGCTTTTATTGGTCTCTATTTAGTGCATTTATACATAATAACGTGGGTCATTTTTTATATTTTCATAAATGCATGTAACATAGTTTTCTCCATTTCAACCCCGAGTATTGTCCATTGCCTTTCCTCCTTCCTCCTCCTAACTCCCTTAGTCTACTATATTTGTCCCTTTCTATTTATTTACTTATTTGCTTAACTGATGCATTATAGTATATTTAAAATTGGAATTCATCGTGGTACATTCATATATGCACCTAGCATAATTTGGTCAACTTCATTTCCCTGTTCTTCTCTTCTTCATTTCCTCTGACTTCATCTTTGATTAATTACATAAAACTGCAGTGGAGAATCTCATGAACAGACTAGACCAATCTTAACATTATGAGGAATCAAAGATAAGAGATGCATTGGAACACACAGTCAGAAATACAGAGGGAAAATCATGAATAGAATATAGAGAGCTCTTGGAACAACATCAAAATGTCAAACATGAAACTGATAGGTACTGAGGAAGGAGAGGAGATACAAACTAATAGCATAGAAAAATTATTCAGTAATATAATAGCAGTAAATGAGCCTAATTTAGGAATATCATAAAGTTGAATAGTATGTGACTTGCTCTGATGTAGTAGTAAATAGGGTTCAGTGTGTTCTCTCAACATGGTCCTAATATTGGGAAAATAGAGGACATACAGAGTAGAAGAATCCATACCTAAATATCCACCTAGCCCAAGGCACTTACGAGAAAGAAGCTTACAAAATTGTCCCTTGCATAAAAGAAGTGATAATCATCCCAGTGGCTGGGCAGACATACAAGCAGTATGAAAAACAAGAGAACAAACCACCTCATCCAGCCTATAACACACAGCAACTGACCATATGGATACTACAGTGGAGGAAATGTCAGAAAAAGACTTTAGAGAATTTATAGTTAAAATGGTCAATGAGCCAAAAGAAGATGTAAAGAATAAAATTAGAGAGAAAATACTGGATTTAGAGGATCCCTTACTATAAAGAGATAGAGATTCTGAAAAAAGAATAAAATAAAAATTTTGGAAATGAAATACTTGATAAATCAAAATAATAATTCAATAGAAAATATACACCAATAGATTAGACCACTCTGAAGATACATCTTCAGGCCTTGAAGACAAAGTATAAATCTTGAAAATAATAAACATAAAAAAGATTTAAAGATCATGACTACAATATTCAATAGCAATCTAGTTAAATATCAAGAGACCAAATTTAAAGAATCATTGGAGTAAAGTAAGGATTTACTAATATAAACTAAAGAATGCACAATCTTTTTTCCATGAAAAAATAACTCTTAGGAATGAGATGGATTTCAAGTTCAATATGTATATAGAATTTCAAATAGAATCACAAAAGATCTTCTCCCAGACAGATTTTAAAGAAAATGCCTAATTATAGAAAAAGGATAGAATTTTTAAAGCTGATAGAGGAAAATGGCAAGTCACATTTAGAGGTAAACTAAGTCAGATTTCAAATGATTTCTCAACCCATATCCTAAAACCCTAGATGGATTTTAATGATAAATACCAAGGTCCAAAAGAAAACAGGCACCAACCTATTTTACTATAGTCAGCAAAATTTTTCTTTAGATGAAATAAAAAATTCATAATAAGCAGAAACAAAAAAAAAATCAAAACCACTTTGCCTACACTACAAAGCATACTAAATTAAGTATTTCATGCAGAAACATGAAAAATGAAAATGAAAACCAGCTGAGGAATGAATTGCATTAGAAAAACCATAAATCAAATGAGAATAAAGTCTGAATTAATCACTAGAAATAAATTTGTTTGAAATAAAAATCATCTTTCTAGAATAACATTTAGTAAAAATAGCCTAAACTCTTCCATCAAAAGACACAAATTAAAAAACAAGAAAGACCCAACCCTATAGTGTTTGAAAGAGATTTACCACAAAAAGACAACCACAGAATGAAGTTTAAAAAATGGGGAAAAACATACCTTTACAAACAGAAACTAATTGTAGACAAAGTAGACTTCAAACCAAAATTAATTAGAAGAGACAAAGAAGATTATATCATACAGGTTAGGGAAAGCATCCAACAAGAAGATACAATACTTGTAAATATTTATTTCCCAAACAATGCTGCATATATGTACTTAAAACAAAACCTTCTCATCAGAAAGACTCAAACAGACCACAATACAATAGTGTTGAGTGAGTTCCATGTATATCTCTCACCACTATATAGGTCATCAAACATAAAATATGTAAAGACTCTTCAGAACTAAAAAGTTCTATTAATTAAATGGACCTAACAAACATCTACAGATTATTTGATCCATTGACAATTGAATTCACATTTATCTCAGTGGCATATGGAACATTATCTAAAATAGATCATATTTTATTGCACAAAGCAAATTTCAGCAAATACAAAAAAATAGAGATAATTAATTGCATTTTATTAGATGGAATAAAATTATAAATCAATGGCAACATAAAAAGCAGAAACCCTTTAGCTCCTCTAACACCTTAAGATTAAATAATATACTTTTTAATGAGAAATGATCACAGAAGAGTACTTGTAGGGGAGAAATTTAAAAAAAGAAATCTTAGAAACAAAAGTTTATATATGAGGTGTCCTCCAGAAGCTCAGGTGTGAGACAATGCAAGAAAATTTAGAAATGATAAGGTTATGAGAGAATCAACCTAAACAGTATATTAATCCACTTGAATGGATTAACTGGGTGGTAACTATAGGCAGCTAAGGTATAGCTGGTGGAGATGGGTCCCTGGGAGTGTGCCTTTGGAGTTTGTATTTTGTCCTTGGTCAGTGAAGCTCTTACTCCTTTCTGGTGGCTATGTCCTGAACTGTTTTCCTCCTCCACATGCTGCTGCCATGATGTTCTGCCTTATTTCTGGCCCACAGAATTTGGCCAGGTATGGACAAAGGCCTCTGAAATCGTGAGCTACAAATGAAATTTTTCTACTCTAAAATTGTTCTTGTCAGGTCTTTTGGTCACAGTGGTTAAAAGCTGACCCCCCCCCAAAAAAAATAGAAATGCAATATATTAAAATCTCTGAGGTAATATGAGGGCAGTTCTAAGAGGACAGCACAGAGAACGTGCATTAAAAAAATAGAAAGATACCAGATAAACAATCTAATATTATACCTCAAGTCCGTAGATAAAGAATAAGCTAGAAGACAGAACATAATTAAAATCAGAGTGGAAATTAATGAAATTGAGAATAAGAAATAATAAATAGGATCAGTGCAATAAAGAGTTGATTTTTTTGAAAGGATAAACAAGAAGGATAAACTCATAGCCAAACTAACCAAAAGAAAGAGACAGATGACCCAAATTAACAAAGTTAGTAATGCAAAAGGAGATATCACCATAAACACTTCTGGGATCCAGAAGATCATTAGAAACTATTTTGAAAATGTATACTCCAGTAAGCTGGAAAATGTTAAAGACATTGACAAATTCCTAGAGACAGATGACCTACCCAAATTGAACCACAAGAATGTAAAAAACTTAAATAGACTAATACGAAGTCATGAAAATGAAACAGCTATTAAGTCTCCATCTATGACCATATGAATCCTCAGCTGATTTCTGTCAGACCTTTAAAGAAGAAATGCCAATGCTGCTCAAATAATTACATGAAATACAAAAGGAGAGGAACAATACCAAAGCCCAGTATTATTCTGATAACAAAACCAGACAAAGACACATCTAGAAAAGAAAACTTCAGACCAATATCCCTGATGAACATAGATGCAAAAATTTTTAATATTGGCAAACCACACTAAAAAAAAAATCAAGAAGATAGTGTGCATCCTGATAAAGTGGGTTTCATAACCAATTATGCAAGGTGTGTTCAAAATATGCCAATAAATAAATGTAATACAAAAGAGAGCTAAATTTTTTTAAATTACATAGTTATCTCAATAGATGCAGAAAAAGCATTAGATAAAGTCTACCACCCATTTATGTTTAAAACACCAGGGGAAAAAAAGGATACAGAAATGTTGCCTCAACATTTTAAAGGACATTTATGGCAAACCAAAGTTTGAGATGACACTGAATAGAGAATACTGAATGCATTTCCTCTAAAATCAGGAAAAAGAAAATGATGTTCATTCTTGTCATTCTTATTCAACATAGTTCTTGAACCTCTAGCCAGAGTAATCAGGCAAGGAAAGGAAATTAAAGAGATACAAATAGGAAAAGAAAATATCTGTTTATTGATGACATAATCCTATACTTAGAAGATCCAAATAAACTCCAACAGAAGACAACTAGAGCTAATAAACAAATTTAGTAAACCAGCAGGATACAAGATGTACATAAAACAATTACTTTCTTTAACTCCAATAAACAATTTGTTGAAAAAAGAAATTAGGGAAAAAATCCAATTCACAATAACCTAAAATAATACTTAGGAATAAATCTAACCAAGAGGTGAAAGACCTATAACACTACAACACTGAAGAAATAAATTGAAGAAGAACATAGAAGATGGAAAGACGACTTTCCATGTTCCTGGATAGGCAGAATTGATATTATAAAATTGACCATATTACCTAAAGTGTTACACATATTCAATGCAATACCCATTAATATACCATTGAAATTCTTTAAAAAAATTAACATAAACAGTTCTATAATTCATTTCAAAGAACAAGATACCCAGAATAGCCAATGCCATTCACAATACTAGACCTCAAAATATACTACAGAACTATATTAACAAAAACAGCAAAATATTGACATCACAAGAGACATGAAGACAAATGGAATAGAATAGAAGGTACAGATACAAAACAAAAAAAGATAGACACCTCACATTTGACAAATGTGCTAAAAACAAACATTAGGAAAAGGAGTCGTTTTAACAAATGATACTGGGAAAACTAGATATCCATCTACAGAAGAATGAAACTATTATCTTTCCCCTGCACAAAAATCAACTCAAAGTGGATCAAAGGAATTAAACAAGACATGTTGCAACAACTAGAAGCAAATCAAGGCACAATACTCCAATATATTGGCATCAGCATTGACCTTTCTTAAGACTTTTAAAGCACCAAGTTAAAACCATATAAGAATCAATAAGTGGGATGGCATCAAACTAAAAATCCTCTGCATAGCAAAGGAAATAATTAAGAGCATGAAGACAGAGCCTACAAAATGAGAAAAGATATTTGCCACCCACTCCCTCATTGATTAATATTCAGAGTATATAAAGAACTCAAAAAACTTTATATATATATATATATATATATATATATATATATATATATATATATATCCCCCCATTATAAATGGACAAAAGAAGTAAGCAGACACTTCTCACAACAGGATGGCCAATATATGAAAAATGTTTAACATGTCTAGCAATCAGGGAAATGTAAATGAAAGTATATTGCTATTTAATTTCACTCTAGTAATAATGGTAATTATCAACAATATAGATAATAACAAATGTTGATGAGGCATTTGGTGTAGGGAGGTACACTCACAAGTTGTTGGAGGATTCCAAATTAGTGCGATCACTTTGGAAAGCAGTATGAAGTTTCCTCAAATAACTAGAATGGAACCACCATATGACCCAAATATTCCACTCTTTACATGTGCTCGCTTGCTCTCTCTCTCTCTCTCTCTCTCTCTCTCTATATATATATATATATATATATATATATATATATATATATATATATAAAAATATCTGAAATCAGCCTACTATAGTGTTTCACCACATCATAACAGCCAAACTATGGAACCACTCCAGGTGCCTGTTAACAGGTGAATGGATGAAGAATGGATAAATGAAGTTTTACTCAGTCATATAAAAGGATAAAATTTTGGCATTTGCTAGTAAATAAATTGAACTAGAAACATCATGCTAAATGAAATAAGTCAGGCTAAGAATGTTAAGTGTTGAGTATTCTCTTTCATATATGGAAACTAGACCAAAATAAGATGTTGGGGGGTCAGGGCATAAAGAAAGAAAAGAAAAATGGAAGGAATTCCATGAAAATAGAAGAAAGAGCAATGAAACAGAGTAAGGGGATTGAGGGGAAGGAACAAGGGATGGGGAAAAGGGAGAAAAGGTGGAAGGAATCTAACCAAACTTTCCTATGTACATATATAAATATACCAAAGTGAATTTCATATATATATAACAAAAACAGCTGCATATAAAAAATAAGATACACTTATAATTATTTTTTCTCTAAATGTTGGTGCACCTGGTTTCATAAAACAGACTTTACATGATTTAAAGAAACAGACTCCCCCCAACCAACCAATAATAGTGGAAAATTTCAATATACCCCTTAGGCTAATAGACAGGTTATCCAGACAGAAAACCAAGATACATGAGATTTACTACAGATCAATTGAATTTGATATACATCTACAGAATATTTACCCAACATTAGTTGGATACAATTTTCAATTTTTCATGGAAATTTCCCAAAAAGTTTAATTAATAATATATTATGACAAACAGAAAATCTTAGCAAAAACAAATGAAAACAATCCCCTGAAATAGTCTCTTACATCTTTTCAATTTATAGTGGAATGAAATTAAAAATTAATGATAAGCTAAACTACAGAAACAATATACATACATGGAAATTAAACAACACATTTTGGAATTATTAGTGAGTTATTGAAGCAATTAAGTGGGGAATTTAAAAATTTAAAAATTCTTGGAATCAAATGAAAATAGAAACAAAACGTGAGAATCTCTGAGATAAAGTAAAATGGTTCTAAGAGGGAAATTTATAGCTAGAATTGCTTCCATTAAAAAAAAGAGAGAGAAAGAGATCTCAAATAAAAAACATAATAATGCATCTTAAAATCTTAGAGAAACAATGACACACCAATCCTAAAACTAAGAAATAGCAAAGATTAGAGGTGAAATTAATGAAATAGAGTCTAAAAGACTAATACAAAGGGACAGAGAACTGCTTATTTGAAAAAAATAAATAATATTGATAAATCCGTAACCAAACGAATAAAAAAAGTTAAGAAAAAAACCAAATGAACAAAATTAAAGATAAAAAGGAGGCTGAGGAAGGAGGATCTCAAGCTCAAAACCAGCCTCAGCAAAAGTGAGGCACTAAGCAGATCAATGAGACCCTGTCTCTAAACAAAATACAAAATAGGATTGGAGATGTGGCTCAGTGTTTGATTGCCTCTGAGTTTAATCCCCAGTAACCAAAAATCAAAACCAAAACAAAACTAAAAAAGCTCCCTAATAAAGAAAAGCCAGGACTCGTTATATTCTTTATTAGACCTATAAAGAACTAAGCCCAAATATTCCTCAAATTATGGCAAAACATTGAAATGAAGGGTAAACTTCCAAGCTCCTTCAAAGAATCCAGAATCTGCCTCAAACCCAAACAAGACAGGCACACTTCAAGGGAAGAAAATTACAGACCAACGTCCTTGAAGAACATAGATACAGATTCCCAATTTGTAACAAAATCCCACCAAGATCTTGGAGATATAAGCAATATTATTCTGAAAAATGTACATATGAGGTAAGATATTATAAAAGCTCAAGCATTTTTTACATATCAGCATAAAATTGGAGAAGTCATTCTATCTGACTTTAAGACTGTCTAGCCACAGTAATCAAGGTTCTGAAGCATTTGTGAAATTAAAGGTAAATAGGTCAATGAAACAGGATAAAGAATCTAGAAATAGTACAGAAATTATATTCAAGTGATCTAAAAAAATGAAAGACAATTAAAAAGAAAAAAAATACAGTCTTTTCCACAAGTGATCTTAGGGCAACTGGACTAAGATTACTTATTTATAGGCTAAATAACCAAATAAATTTATTTCTATAAAAGTTAACATAGTCTCACATACTGTATAAAAGTTAACACAAAATGATCATAGACTTAAAAAATGTAAAACTAACAACTTCATATAAAATAGACATCTTCCTGATATTACATTAGACATTTAGTGAAAATTGATTAATATGATCTCATAAAATATAAGCCTTTTTTTCTTTGAAAAATTCTGTAAAGACGATGAGAAGACAAGGCAACAGTCCATAGAAATACCTGCACAAAAACATATCTAGCAGAAGAGCAAGTGTATATCCATAGGATGAACTTTCCTACTCATCAACATAAAAAGAAACAATCCAATTAGAAAATATGCAAAACACCAGAACAGACATTTCACTGAACAGGGTGTTCAGACAACAAATGAACACAAGACAGCTGTTTTAATCAGCTTTTTCACAGTTATGACCAAAAGATCTTTCAAGAACAACACAGAGAAGAAAAAGGTTATTTGGGGACCCATGATTTCAGAGATTTCAGTCCATAGAAGGCCAACTCCACTCTTCAGGGTGTGAGGTACGGCAGAACATCATGGTAGAAATGTGTGGCAGAGGAAATCAGCTGAGAACATGGCACCATGAAGCAGAGAGATCCTCCATCCTACCAGATACAAAATATGTACTCCAAAGGCATGTCCCCAATGACCTACCTCCTCCAGTCACACCCTACCAGCCTACAGTAAGCACTCAGTAAAACCCAACCAGGGAATTAATACAGTGATAAGATAAAGATTTTCACAACCCAATCATTTTACCTATAAACCCACTTGCATTACATCACACATGAACTTTTGGGGGACAACTCACATCTAAACCATAGCAACAGCTAATTCACATTATTAGCCCTGAGGCAAACTGAAACAACAATGATCATTTCACACTTATTTAGAAAGGCTTCATAAAAAATTGTGAACACCAAATGCTGGCAAAAATGGGTAGGAAATGGATAACTCATAATTAACTATGTAATGAAAAAGAGTAAAGTACCCTGTAAAACAGCTTCATAGCTTTTATAGAATGAAACACACAATTTTTATCCAACCCAGCAATTGCATAATTCTACTTAAAATAAAACAGGAACTATTGTTATGCACAAAAACCTGAACGAATCTCCAAGGAATTATGATGAGTAAAATATATCAATTCCAAAGGTTACATTATTTCATTTACATAACATTTTTTGAAATGATAAGACTATAGAAATAGAGAAAAAATATTAGGCATTAAAGAGGAAATGTAAGGCTCTGAGAAGTAGGTACAGTTATTAAACAGCAATGTGACAGATTATTATTATGGTGTAAATGTTCTGAACTGGTGGGATATTTATAACTTTGAAAGATGTTAGCATTGAAGGGATCTGAATGGAGAGTAAAGGAATTGTCCTTGTATTATTTCTAATAATGCATAAAAATTTATAATTATCTCAAAATAGAAAGGTCTAGATTTTATAATATATTTACTTTAATGAAGCTACCAACCTAAGCCATTATTCTTCACAGACTCTTCAGTTACTTCAAAACATAGGGAAGGTTGATCAATATTCCATAAAATGTGCCTATCTTAAATGTCCCTGAGTTTTTATAAACATATAATCATGAAACCACCATTTTGATTAAGATATTTCCCTCACCTCCTCAATTTCTCTGACAGTTTTGTCATGTAAATATTTTTTAAAAAATATTAATTTTATAGAATACAATTTAAGTTAAATGGTAGGAGTATTAATTACATTATTAATATTTAAATATTTGTTTATTTATTTATTTTGGTACTGGAGATTGAACTCAGGGGCACTCAACCACTAAGCCACATTCCCAGCCCTATTTTGTATTTTATTTAGAGACAGGGTCTCACTGAATGCCTAGTACCTCACCATTGCTGAGGTTGGCTTTCAACTTGCAATCCTCCTGCCTTGGCCTATCAAACTGCTGAGATTACAGCAATATTTAGTACTGAAATCATCTCATTTTGATAATAAGAAATTAGAAAGATATTTGTATAATACCTTATATAAAACTACATTTTGATATATCTATGTGTACTAATTGTAAAAACAATTTCTCAATGGATGATGACAAATAGTACAGTTTGTATATGCCTTAATAAATTATGTGAGCATTCTAAACTATTAGTGATGACTAACTCTAATGTAATACTTAGGAAATATATTCTCTATAATAAAGCCAACACAATACAGAAATTCATTTCGTTGTGCTCTAAAAGGCTTAGTTTTTCTTCTCTGCCCACATTATATATGACTGTGTTATTGCTTTACATGCATTTAAGAAATACTTTATATAAGATTTACATTAAATTTAACTTTGTGGGGAAAAGTGAAAGTTCCATTTTTTTTCATTTGCATTGTGCTGACTCAGATTGTCCTTGAGTCAGCATGCATTCTGATATAAATTAAAGTCACAAATTCATTACAAAATCCAATATGAATATGGACCATTACATTATTTTTTTCAAAAGCATAGAGAATAACGTTTTAAAAGATAACAAGAAAATTGCAACAGATCAATCTTCACATTTATTACTCCAAATGAAATATGGTTTAACATTATTTTTAAAGTAGTTTGTTTCCAAAAGATTAATTTTCATACAAAAGCTTTAGATCTTTGAAAGTAATGGAATTAAGGATAAATATAGGAAAAACACATAATTCATTTCAGCAGTTTTCTAAGAAATGCCACATTTTCCAGGAAAGGCATATATTTTATAAGTGAATTATCTTTAATATTACAATATTAACATTCCATTATTATGCAGGGTACTAGACATATGCTCACTCAACCACCCTCAGGATGTGAAAACTGAGGTTAAAATATTTAACTGATTTATTTTAGATCAAACACTTATCAAGTAAAGAAGTTGTAAGTCAATTCAAGAGTTTTTTTCCTAAAGATTTTAGCCTTTCCATGATGGCTAATGTACATATATATAACATAAACATATATATAACATAAACATATATGTGTATATATTATGCACACACATACACAAACATATTCATATACATATTTTATGTGTAGATATTTATATATTCAAAATATGATAATATTCTAGTAAATATTTATACTGTATCCTGTGTAAAAAACTGAACTTAATATTTTCAAACATTTAATAAATTTCATATATGGTAATTTAAAAAAAAATCAGGTTAATGCTAGGCACAGGGGCACACACCTGTAATCCCAGTAGCTCAGGAGGGTGAGGCAGGATAATTGCAAGTCAATCCCGATCTCAGCAACTTAACAAGACCCTAAGCAACTTAAGAAGAACTTGCCTCAAAATAAAAAATAAATAAATAAATAAAAAGAGATGGGGATGTGGCTCAGTGGTTAAAAGCACCTTGGTCCAATCCCTGGTAGAATAGATAGATAGATAGATAGATAGATAGATAGATAGATAGATAGATAGATGTCAGGTTGCATATTTAGAGAATGTTATAAAATCACTAATAATAAAATTAGTTGTTTTTCATAGAAAAGTTAGTTTGTATTATAGAAATCATTAACAGACAACCTCAAAACCTTTACAACATATACAATTAAACAGCATTACAATCCTTAACTTCCACATAATCTAAACACACTCATTAACTTATTTTCTGAAATGATCCTTAATGAAAGATGAATTGGAACCAGAGGGATTAATTAAGGAATTATAAAATTTGATAATGTAGTACCAAAATCTTTCTACCATTAAGACTTTTTATTTCTTTGTAGAAATGTTCTTGAAGGTCATAACAGACATGGTCAGTCAGACAAGGTCATATTGGGAGCATTAAATCACTTTTATTCTTTTGGATCTTGAATGTCCCCAAAGGTTCATGAGTTAGAAAGTCTTGGTCACTAACCTATGATGCTACAGGAGATGGCAGAACCATAGAGGTAGGGTCTAGATGAAGAAAGGTTACTGGAGTTGTGCCCTTGAAAAAGATATTGGAGCCTAAACCACTTTCTCGTTCTCCTTTTGTTTCCTAGTCACCATGATGTAAATATGCCTCTTCTACCCCATTCTCCTGCCATGATGTTCTGTGCTGTCACACATAGGAAAGACAGTAGAATGACTCAGCATTACATTCCTATGTTCATATATGAATACACAACCAGCATTAATCGTCATCATGTACAATGCAAGAATGGGAAGTTATACTCCATGTTTGTATAATATGTCAAAATACATTTTACTGTCATGTACAACTAAAACAACAAATACAAAATTTGAAAAGAAAATCAACAGAACCAAGTGATAGTGGATTCCTGGTTACCTCTATAACCATGAGCCAAAAATAAACCTTTCCTCCTATAAGCTGATTCCCTATGGCATTTTGTTACAGCAATGGGAAGCCGACAGACACACTGACTTACAGGACACATATGGAAAAGTTCTAAGAAACAAAATGTATATGTGCTTATGAATGTGATTACCATTTCTCCTGTTAGGATAGTTTGCAAATGGAGTCAAAACATAAAAAAGAAATGTACATTCTAAATGAAAATTAGAATGTCTGTGGAACTAGCAGCAGATATACCAATAGACAAAATTGGAGCATAAATGCTAAGAAGATGTCAACAAGGAAAGTACAAGACTCCAGATGCTCTAGTTAGTAAAATGCAGACTCAGAGTTCACCATCTGTAGCATTATATAGCCAAGTACATTGTGTATATGGATACTTGTACTGGTTAAAATCAGGATCCATATTAAGAAAGCATAAAAAAGAAATGCATAACAGATACTTTTCTGACACGAAAAGTTCAATTTAGCTACAATTATCTACAAGTGCCAATATCCTCTGGAGTAAATTGTCACATTGGGCTACATGCATCAGTTAGAAAATCCAAGTAATCCTTTATTATATAGTTTATAAAAACTAGACTGTGAGTTTGGGTTTTGCAGAAGTGAGAGCAGAAATGTACAAATAGGACAAGAATCTTACCTTTGTCTATGGAAATTTTTGGATCTAATGCCCAATAAACCCAAAAAGAAAATATTTGGGAAAATTTAACATCATGATTACAGTCAAACACATAGGTTGTCTATATGAATAACTATCATCATGACAAAAACAGTAATTCAAATTTTCTTAGTTCAGAGATTTTAGAAATTTATTCTTAGTGTGTTTTATGATCAGAAACATGTTATAATACAGGCTTAGAATAGTTCTCATGATTTTTAGGGATGTTGTCTTTCTTATCATCTGACACCACGAGGCCTCTGCTTCTCCACTGAGCTCTGCAACAGCCTATTGAGGATTCTGATTTTCCCTAACTTCAGATTTGACTCCATCACCCCAGTTGGTGCATGGGCAGGCACTCTCCTCTATTGTTCTACTTTGGCTCTGCCAGTCTTTTTGACCTCTGTCTTTTCTCTACAATACCATATTTGCACTTGGGATCAAACATGACAAAGCTGGACACTATACTTTTTGGTGAGAATAGCTCTTTCCCATTTTACTAGGCTAGACCAAAAATGCTAATCTAGGTTAAATGGTCAATAACAGTGATCACTTGGATTTTATTCAAGATTGACTTTATCATGTAAACAAACATAAAGTTATATTCCAGTTGAACAGATAAAGTGAGTGGAAGTGTTCCCTGAGGCCAGTCCTTCATGGTATGGAGAATAAATCCTATCAGCAAGGCCCTTAGTCCAATCAGAACAAGGACTTCCAGGAGGGAAGAATCTATACAAAAGGTTACTGATATTATCACATTAGCAGAACAGAAGGGTCTGCTCACAGCCATTCAAGGAAATTCCAGATTAGGTTACAGCAATGATTTTTTTTGTTGTTGTTCTGTTTCTAAACAAAACTTTAAGCCTACATGCAGGATTGGACAAAGTTTCCCATTTCTGTACTATTTACCTACCCAACTTATTCTCAAAGAATGCTGTGTGAATGGCGGCATGTTATACAGTGTTTATGGCACATCTGTTTTGTAGATCCAGATGGATTTTGTTTAAAAAAAATTTTTTTTTCAGTACTGTGGATTGAACCCAGGGCGCTTAAACATTGAATCACATCCTCAGCACTTTTTAATATTTTATTTAGAAACAGGGTCTGGCTAAGTTGCTTAGGGTCTTGCTAAGCTACTCAGGCTGGCTTTGATCTCAGGATCCTTCTGTTTCAGCATCCTGAACTGCTAGAATTACAGGAGTGTGCCACCACACTGGGCTAGGTGTCAATATTTTATAGATTTTTTTTTTTTGGCAAAACTATGCTTTCAATTTTAACTTCTACCCCCTCCTTCTTGCTACCACCTATTCATGTCATTAGTGTGTCCACAGAATCACTGTTCCTCATTAAATACTAAGGCTTTAATTTATGTAAGTTAATTGTGCCTGTACCTTCTCTTGCCTCACTTCTGCATCCCCTCAAGGTAGGAAACATTCTCAAAAGTCTCCTCAATAACCTTAAAAATAAATCTGGCTGTGCTTTCATCCAGTAATCTACTCTTTACTCATGAAAGGAAATTTATCTACAATTTCTTCAGTTGACCAGATGCTAATTGTGGCAGATCTGAAGTTTAAACTGAGGTCACCTCCAAGATTTGAAAAAATGGTGCCTTACATTGTGGAACCTATATTTACCCTGAAATTTGGGGTATGATGTGGACCTAGATTTACCCTGAAATTTTCTCCCTGACCATAGTAAGCAGAATAAGAGTAAACAATAATAGGTGAAAATGAAAAATTATAGTTCAAATAACACAATGTGAATACTATAATACATAATGGTATTTATAATATCATATAACCCATGACTCTTCTAAAGAGAAAAAGTAAAAATGAAAATGATACTCCATGTTTAGCATACACTACATTGAAGCATAAAGGAAACAAGGATGTGCCAGATAGAGGTTACCTTGTGAATGGGAAGCAATGTCAACCTTATGTGATAAGGTCAAGATAGACAGAACCCACACTACTACAAAGGTCTTTATTAACAACCTAACACTCCATTAGTGAGCAAAGTTCAGTTCGAACTACTCCTAATCTTCTCTACAAAAGCACTCTCAAGAATTCCTAAGTACAAATATTGGCTATGCATATGCCTGTTTGAATTCAAACTCCACCAGAGAACTAAAGAAATGAAATGTAGAAATAGACTTTATAGTCAGCATAGCCCAACATAAAGGGTCAGAAGGGTAATGAGGAGTATTGAATTAACTTGAAAGTATAGGAGAAAATGTCTTTGTTGAAACAGAATCATCTGCCTTATCAGGAGTGTCCTGGTATCTTTGGTAGCAATTTTAAAGCAGCTATAATTTTAGTCAAATGTATCATGCGGAAATCACAACCTCCAGTGACCACTGCTATTTTATGGAATCAGACCAGTTATTTTTATGTATGAGGAAGTGTGGCAGTCAGTAAAACCATACCACAGTGACCACTTAGATTTTAATTTAACCTATTTTAAGATTCTCAGAAAGTTTAAACCTCTCATCTCTGTCATTATGATGGATTTCTGTGTCATTGCTACAGGGCAGAATCGTTTGGAGGAGAGTTCTGAAGTGCACACTAAGGACAGAATTACCTGGGCTCCAGCTCTATTTTTCCTGATGTGTGTATTCTTTTCAAGGATACTACAAAAGTGATATTTTAAATCCCTCCAGCAACATCCACTGGAATCATCATGAGGCATGCAGAATATGGTAGGTTTATGAATATTCATAGCAGCACATGGCCCATTATGATTCAGTGTGCTGTGCAGAATACAGCTGCTTCGCTCCAAGCTCACAAGAAGAGCAGAGGGTACTTGTTCTGAGTGGTCCCCAAGGTCAAAACACATTAGAAATTTCATAGTTCGAAAATTATCCATCTCACCATAGAGGTTTCAAGCAGGGTCTCCCCTAAAACATTCAGGGATCCAGACTCTCTCTTGTCTACTAAATGTGAACTATTTGAAAAGTGATGAAATAAAAAATAGATTCTGTAGGAAATTTAGTTTCCTTTATGTTTTTTTTGTTGTTGTTCTGTTTATTTTTTTATTAATATTTACTAGAAAATATGCAATCTGCCAGCAACCTATTGTTAGCAATGAAATCCAATCATATGTTGGGGTACAGCGTTACCAAGTGGAAATATCATGAAACTAAGAGGTAGAAGCCCTACTTTATACTTTACATTCTTGTTCATGTTTTAGTAATTTACCTTTTCATATATAGTAGGGCACCAAAAAGATTTGCTTAGACCTAAATTTTAAAAAGAAACATGGTCAAGAGAATGATTATACCAGCCACTGTCTAGGAGAAAATATTTGCCAAAGACACATTTGATAACTGTTTCCTAACAAAATAGAAAGAACTCTTAAAACTCAATATATGTAAGAACAACTTGCTTAAAAATTGGGCAAAAGATCTGAATACCAATTTAACCAAATAAGATTTACAAGTGGGACGTAAGGATATGAAGAGATATTCAACATCATAAGTATTAGAAAATTACATACTGAAATAACCAGATATCACTACATACTTATTAGAAAGGTTCAAGGCCAAAATACTGGCAATACCAAACAGTGGAGATGACAAGGCGTAACCGAAACTCTTGATCATTTTTGGTGAAGTGCAAGATGTTATCACCACTTTTGGCAGTTTCTTACAAAACTTAAGAAACTCTTACAATATGATGTACCAATTGTTCTTTTATTTAACAAATGAATGGAAAACATATGTAGACATAAAATCTTGCTGATGAATGTTTATAACAGCTTTGTTCAGAATTGACTAAACTTGGAACCAATCAAGATGCCCTCCAGTAGATGAGTGAATATACTTGGTACATTCAAATGATGGAATATTATTATGCATGAAAAAGAAATGAGGTATAAAGTCATGCAACAATATGTAGGAAAGATATACTAAGTGAAAAAGCCCCTCTGGAAATGCTACATAATGTGTTATTTCAACTGTATTATATTCTGGGATAGGCAGAACTATGAAGATACTAAAGTGGTTTTGGGATGTCAAGAATGAAGGCAGAGAGAGGGATGAATAAGAGTACTTTTAAGCAGTAAAATTCTCTTGCATGATACTGTAATGGTAGAAACTTGTCATTGCACGTTTGTTCAAATCCGTTGAATGTCTAAGACCAAAAGTGAACCTATACAAACCCTGGATTTGGGTTAAAAATAACTTGTTGATATAGGTTCATTGGTTATAACTGATGTGTAGCTATAATGTGGAAAGTTGGTAGAGGGAAATGTTGTGTGTGATCTGGGTGACAGGGTGTATATGGGGATATATATATATATATATATATATATATGCACATTTATATATAATTTCTGTTGAATTTTTTCATGAACAAAAATATTCACGAAAAAATAAAATTTATGAGGTAAAAGCTAAACAAAAAGCATGAAACATTCTGTAAAAAAGAGTAATAATTTGGGCTGGGGATGTGGCTCAAGCGGTAGTGCGCTTGCCTGGCATGCGAGCGGCCTGGGTTCGATCCTCAGCACCACATACAAACAAAGATGTTGTGTCCGCTGAAAACTAAAAAATAAATATTAAAATTCTCTCTCTCTCTCTCTCTCTCTCTCTCTCTCTCTCTCTCTCTCCCTCTCTCTTAAAAAAAAGAGTAATAATTTTAGGTTCATTCTGAACCTAAATAAACTTATAAATATACAAACCTGAATACACATGTATATATCTGAATATATAAATACTAAAAAATATATAGATGTACAACCAGCATTTTTATCTTTGAAAGGAGTTGTAAACATTCAATATTCATAACAATCATATTTATCAGTAGCCTACATCTGAAGCTTTATCTAACATGAAGATGCATCATATAACCAAATTAGGGTTTACTTAAAATCAATAATTTCTTTAAAAATTGTTTTGATTTACAAAAATTGTTCCAAATACTGCTTGCACCAATTGTTTTAAGTCTCTCTCACTACTTTGTGGAATATTTTCAATTAAAATATCCAATATCATATAATTAGAAAGTTAAACAGGATATCTCTGCATACTTTGTCTTTACTATAAATAATAACTTTCTTGTGATACATCACTTATAAATAGCTGGGACTCTAACAATATGAGTTTGGCATGGAGTGGTGCTGCAGGGAAGAGAAAAAGGAGTCCAAATTGTCAATCTTCTCATCAGTCTCCTAGTAATAAAGTGATTAAAGGTGATCAACAACAAAAACAAATTGTGATGGAAATGGAAAATATCACCTACTTTTTATTCACAATCCAGAATTTAAGCAGCATGCTAACCCTTATCCATTATCAGTTTGAGCAATGTGACAACTCCTTTATCTTTAAGTATATTTTTAAAACATCATAGATCTTATTTCATTCAAAATCTACTTTGCAATTGTTTCTAGTTTCCACACATTCTGTTAGTCATTATAAAAGTAGATTTTATATTCCCAGGGACTCCTGAGGTTGAGGCAGGAGGATGGCAAGTTCAAAGCCAGCCTCAGCAATTTAGGGAGGAACTAAGCAACTTAGGGAAAACCTGCTTCTAAATAAAACATAAAAGGGGCTGGGGGTTTACTCAGTGGGTTCAATTCCTGGTACCAAAAACAAATAAATAAGTAGATTTTTAAGTACAAAAAATTTAAACAACAGAGATATCTCCTTGAATTATTTTCTTTTGCCTTGACATTCTAACTCTGTCAAAATAGTTTAACACAAAATAACCCAGAGTTATTTTTACGTAGTGCTTAGTTATTTAAACACTAACAACAACAACAGAACAACCAATGATTTTTTTTAATAAACCTTTGTGAAAACACAATATCCAGAAGGATACTAACCACCAAATTGCTGCTTAGGTTGATACCTGCTGGAAGGCTTGGGGAACTGGACATTCTCTTAAATTCTGACAGGTACTAATGCACTTTCAGTCCTCCTTGTGTAAGAACCAAGGTATTTGGGTAGAATTTTGAATGAATGTTGTAATAAACACTGTGTGTCATGGTTTTCTAATAGGAAAAATTCATTTCAGGCAGTTGAACACCTAAGAGCAACAAGAATCTGGGTATCAGGAACTTGGAACACTTCATTGTCATGATGAAGCCAACACAAGAAATGTGCAGCCTTCATCCTCCTGAAGATGCACATGCCTGACAAAACATCTATAGTTCAGAAAAAAGCCCCCACTTAAAGTAGCATTGTATATTCTTTCTTATTTGTGCCTCTGATCAAATATTCAATCACTCGGGTAAAGATGAAGCTCATGTGCATATGTTATAATAATTTAAGAAAGAGGTGGCATTTCAAATAACTAAGGTAAAGATAGTCTTTTATTTATTTATTTATTTATTTTTTATTGGATGTTCACAACATTACAAAGCTCTTGACATATCATATTTCATACATTAGATTCAAGTGGGTTATGAACTCCCAATTTTACCCCAAATGCAGATTGCAGAATCACGTCGGTTACACATCCACAATTTTACATAATGCCCTATTAGTAATTGTTGTATTCTGCTACCTTTTCTATCCCCTACTATCCCCCCTCCCCTTCCCTCACATCTTCTCTCTCTACCCCATCTACTGTAAATCAATTCTCTCCTTGTTTATTTTCCCATTCCCCTCACCACCTCTTATATGTAATTTTGTATAGCAATGAGGGTCTCCCTTCATTTCCATGCAATTTCCCTTTTCTCTCTCTTTCCCTCCAATCTCATGTCTATGTTTAAAGTTAATCTTTTCTTCCTGCTCTTCCTCCCTACTCTGTTCATAGTTGCTCTCATTATATCAAAAAAGACATTTGGTATTTGATTTTTAGGGATTGGCTAGCTTCACTAAGCATAATCTGCTCTAGTGCCATCCATTTCCCCGCAAATTCCATGATTTTGTTATTTTTTAGTGCTGCATAATATTCCATGGTGTATAACTGCCACATTTTTTTCTCCATTCATCTATTGAAGGGCATCTGGGTTGGTTCCACAGTCTAGCTATTGTGAATTGTGCTGCTATGAACATCAATGTGGCAGTATCCCTGTAGCATGCTCTTTTAAGGTCTTCAGGCAATAGTCCGAGAAAGGCAATAGCAGGATCAAATGGTGGTTCCATTCCCAGCTTTCCCAGGAATCTCCAAACTGCTTTCCAAATTGGCCGCACCAATTTGCAGTCCCACCAGCAATTTGCAGTCTCCACATCTTCACCAGCACTTGTTGTTGTTTGACTTCATAATGGCTGCCAATCTTACTGGAGTGAGATGATATCTTAGGGTGGTTTTGATTTGCATTTCTCTGACTGCTAGAGATGGTGAGCATTTTTTCATGTACTTGTTGATTGACTGTATGTCCTCCTCTGAGAAGTGTCTGTTCAGATCCTTGGCCCATTTGTTGATTGGGTTATTTGTTATCTTACTGTCTAATTTTTTGAATTCTTTGTATACTCTGGATATTAGGGCTCTATCTGAAGTGTGAGGAGTAAAAATTTGTTCCCAGGATGTAGGCTCCCTATTTACCTCTCTTATTGTTTCTCTTGCTGAGAAAAAACTTTTTAGTTTAAGTAAGTCCCATTTGTTGATTCTTGTTATTAACTCTTGTGCTATGAGTGTCCTATTAAGGAATTTGGAGCCCGACCCCACAATATGTAGATTGGAGCCAACTTTTTCTTCTATCAGATGCAGAGTCTGATTTGATATCAAGCTCCTTGATCCATTTTGAGTTAACTTTTGTGCATGGTGAGAGAAAGGGATTCAGTTTCATTTTGTTGCATATGGATTTCCAGTTTTCCCAACACCATTTGTTGAAGATGCTATCTTTCCTCCATTGCATGCTTTTAGCCCCTTTATCAAATATAAGATAGTTGTAACTTTGTGGATTAGTCTCTGTGTCCTCTATTCTATACCATTGGTCCACCTGCCTGTTTTGGTACCAGTACCATGTTGTTTTTGTCACTATTGCTCTGTAATATATTTTGAAATCTGGTATCGCTATACTGCCTGATTCACACTTCCTGCTTAGAATTGCTTTTGCGACTCTGGGTCTTTTATTTTTCCATATGAATTTCACGATTGCTTTATCTATTTCTACAAGAAATGCCACTGGGATTTTGATTGGCATTGCAGTAAACCTATAGAGAACTTTTGGTAATATCGCCATTTTGATAATGTTAGTTCTTCCTATCCATGAACAGGATATATTTTTTCATCTTCTAAGATCTTCTTCTACTTCTCTCTTTAGGGTTCTGTAGTTTTCATTGTATAAATCTTTCACCTCTTTTGTTAGGTTGATTCCCAAGTATTTTATTTTATTTTTTTGAGGATATTGTGAATGGAGTGTTTTTCCTCATTTCCGTTTCAGAAGTTTTGTCGCTGATATACAGAAATGCCTTTGATTTATGCGTGTTGATTTTATATCCTGCCACTTTGCTGAATTCATTTATTAGTTCTAGTAGTTTCTTTGTAGACCCTTTTGGGTCTTCTAGGTATAGAATCATATCGTCTGCAAATAGTGATAATTTAAGTTCTTCTTTTCCTATTTTTATGCCTTTAATTTCTTTTGTCTGTCTAATTGCTCTGGCTAGTATTTCAAGGACAAAATTAAATAGAAGTGGTGAGAGAGGGCATCCCTGTCTTGTTCCAGATTTTAGAGGGAATGCCTTCAACTTTTCTCCATTCAGAATAATGCTAGCCTGAGGCTTAGCATAGATAGCTTTTACAGTGTTGAGGTAAGTTCCTGTTATCCCTAGTTTTTCTAATGTTTTGAACATAAAGGGATGCTGTACTTTGTCGAATGCTTTCTCTGCATCTATCGAGATGATCATATGGTTCTTATCTTTAAGTCTATTCATTTGGTGAATAACATTTATTGATTTCCTTATATTGAACCATCCTTGCATCCCAGGGATGAATCCTACTTGATCGCGGTGCACAATTTTTTTGATGTGTTTTTGTATTCAATTCGCCAGAATTTTATTGAGGATTTTTGCATCTAGGTTTATTAGAGATATTGGTCTCTAGTTTTCTTTCTTTGAGATGTCTTTGTCTGGTTTCAGAATCAGGGTGATGTTGGCCTCATAGAATGAATTTGGAAGAGCTCCCTCTGTTTCTATTTCCTGAAATAACTTGAAAAGTATTGGTATTAATTCTTCTTTAAAGGTTTTGTAAAACTCCGCTGTATACACATCCGGTCCTGGGCTTTTCTTGGTTGGTAGTCTTTTGATTGCTTCTTCAATTTCATCCATTGATATTGGTCTGTTCAAATTGTGTGTATCCTCCTGACTCAGTCTGGGCAAATCATATGACTTAAGAAATTTATCGATGTCTTCACTATCTTGTATTTTATTCAGTATAGGTTTTCAAAATAATTTCTAATTGTTTCCTGTATTTCTGTAGCATCTGTTGTGAAATTGCCTTTTTCATCCCGTATGTTAGTAATTTGAGTTCTCTCTCTTCTTCTCTTCCTTAGCATGGCTAAAGGTCTGTTGATCTTATTTATTTTATCGAAGAACCAACTTTTAGTTTTGTTAATTTTTTCAATAGTTTCTTTTGTTTCAATTTCATTGATTTCCGCTCTGATTTTAATTATTTCTTGCCTTCTGCTACATTTGCTGTTGGTTTGCTCTTCCTTTTCTAGGGCTTTGAGATGAAGTGTGAGCTCATTTATTTGTTGGTTTTTTCTTTTTTTGAGGAATGACCTCCAGGCGATGAATTTCCCTCTTAAAACTGCTTTCATTGTGTCCCATAGATTCCGATATGTTGTGTCTGTATTTTCATTTATCTCTAAGAATTTTTTAATTTCCTCCTTTATGTCTTCTGTAACCCATTGATCATTCAGTAACATATTGTTCATTTTCCATGTGATGTAGGATTTTTCCTTCCTTCTTTTATCATTGATTTCCAGTTTCCTTCCATTATGATCAGATAAAATGCATGGTATTATCTCCACCCCTTTATATTTACTGAGGGTTGCCCTATGGCATAATATATGGGCTATTTTTGAGAAGGATCCATGTGCTGCTGAGAAAAAAGTATATCCATTTGATGATGTTAATATATTCTATATGTGTCAGTTAAGTCTAGGTTATTGATTGTGGTATTGAGTTCTATAGTCTCTTTATTCAACTTTTGTTTGGAGGATCTGTCCAATGGTGAGAGAGGTGTGTTGAAGTCACCCATAATTAATGTGTTGTGGTCTATTTGATTCTTGAACTTGAGGAGAATTTGTTTTATGACTGTCGTAGCACCATTATTTGGTGCATAAATATTGATAATTGTTATGTCTTGTTGGTGAATGGTTCCTTTTAATAGTATATAATGTCCTTCCTTATCCCTTTTGATTAACTTAGTCTTGAAGTCGATTTTATTCGATATGAGGATGGCCACCCCTGCTTGCTTACGAGGACCGTGTGCGTGGTATATTTTTTCCCATCCTTTCACCTTCAGCCTGTGTCTGTCTTTTCCAATCAGATGTGTCTCCTGGAGGCAACATATTGTTGGATTTGTTTTTTTAATCCATGATACCAGCCTATGTCGCTTTATTGGAGAGTTTAAGCCATTAACATTCAGAGTTACTATTGATATATGGTTTATACTTCCAGCTATGTTGGATTATTTATCCTTTTTTTAAAAAAATTAGTTTGTTTCTCCATGATTATCTTTCCCCTCACCCTCTGTCTTTACCGAGGCACTTCCCGCTGATGGTTTTGGTTATTGTTTTTCATTTCTTCCTCGTGTAGTGTTTTGCTCAAAATGCTTTGCAATGCTGGTTTTCTGGCTGCAAATTCTTTTAACTTTTGATTATCATGAAAGATTTTTATTTCGTTGTCATACCTGAAGCTTAATTTTGCTGGATACAGAATTCTTGGTTGGCATCCATTGTCTTTCAGTGTTTGAAATACATTGTTCCATGACCTTCTTGCTTTCAGTGTCTGTGATGAAAAATCCGTTGTTAACCTTATTGGTTTACCCCTGAATGTAATCTGCCTCCTTTCTCTTGGAGTTTTTAATATTTTCTCTTTGTTCTGTATATTGGCTATCTTCATAACAATGTGTCTTGGCGTTGGTCTACTGTGATTTTGTGTGCTTGGTGTCCTGTATGCATCTTCAATTTGTATATCTGTTTCCTTTTTTATTTCTGGAAAGTTTTCTGTAATTATTTCATTCAGCATGTTACTCATTCCCTTGGTTTGAATATCTGTACCTTCTTCTATCCCGATGACTCGTAAGTTTTGTTTTTTTATGTTATCCCATAACTCTTGGATGTTTTTCTCGTGATTTTTTACCAGCCTTTCTGAGTTGGCTAGACTCTTTTCAAGATGATATATTTTGTCTTCATTATCTGACGTTCTGGCTTCTACTTGCTCCACTCTGTTAGTGATACTCTCAATTGAGTTTTTAATTTGGTTTATCGATTCCTTCATTTCTAGAATTATTGTTTGATTGTTTTTTATAATCTCTATCTCCTGATAAAGATGCTTAACTTCTTCTTTTATCTGTTTATGTAATTCATTCTCAATGTGTTCTTTCGCTGCTTGAATTTGCTGTCTCGTATCCTCTTTAAGGTTCCATTCCATCTGTCTAAGGTGTTCCTTGAGTTCTTTATATGACCATTTTTCTGATGACTCTAGGTCCTCCTGAATATTTAGGCTGTCCTTCATTGTTTTTACTCCTTTTCTTCCTTGCTTTTTCAAGCTGCTCATGTTACTTCTTGTTCTGTTTGACTGCTGAGTTACTGTTTACTCCAGAAATTTATTTGATCCTATAGCCGCAGGTTTCAATGAAGTTATCTCCTCTGCCACAGTCTGGTGACGTCATTTCTCTGCCATGGTGGTATCTCTTGCAAATGGCGACAGTTCCTTTCCCTTTGCCGGGTGACCAATGCAATGGGTGGGTCCTTACTGTCTCTCCCAAGCCCTGTTTCAAACCTGTGGCCACTACCTATGAAGGCTCGGCTGGCATTTACCTCCATAGGATCAGAAGGGCTGACCAATTGTTTCAGCCGGATGGATTAGTGCTGAGTCACAGCTGTTTGTCTCAAGATAGGCTTTTAATAAGGTGACAACTGAGTGGCCACTTAGAGATGAAGTTATTTATATCTTCCAATACACACACACACACACACACACAGACACCTTCAAATGGGTTAGGAAAAAAAGTGTAAAATGAACTTACACAACTACAATGAGGAAAGAAACATGAATTATTCTTTGAACTTGATTCCAGGAAACTTTTTCTATGAACAATTCAAAATCAGAAACATCAAAGAAAACAATTGATATATTTGACTACCTAAAACTTTTTAAGATGTATGACAAAAACAGTACAATAAAAAATCAAAACAATACTGAAAAACTCAGAAAAAAAAGGGATTGCTACAATAAAGGATAGTGTAACCAAACCAAGATGGAGAAATGAAAAAAAGTACCTTACCAGCCAATTCATAAGTAAATATTTTAAAGGATCTTCAAAAAAGATTAAAAAATAAAAATTCCAAAGTCAATCATAATTAGAAAAATGTTATTTATAAACAAAAATATATTTTTCCTTAGCTTTAATTCAGGCAAAAATTAAAGGGCAGTTTTAAAGAGTCTAAAGAAACAGGCACTTGCATTGCTCATGGATATCATTATCAGTTTAAAAGTGTTAGAAAATTACTAATGCCTATATAATTTCTATATGCTGTCCTTGCTTTCTAATCATTAATTACATCTCTAGGCATTTACCCTAAAGGCATATCCCAATGACATGAAAATACATATGCATAAGGTTTTTTTGAGTATTGCTTATAATTATAAAATATTAGAACAATCTATTTGATTATTCTTAGAAAATGGTTGAACAAATCATAGCACATTCACACAAGGGAGTGCTCAGCAGAATTAAAAAATGAAAACAATTTCTATGCACTATCTGCATTGATATACAGGATATGCAATTAAGTGGAAAAATAGTATTTATAATATTATCCCTTTCATGTTAGAAACAAGTGGATCACATATTTCATGATTTTATTTATGTAAAGTATTTAAAATAGTCAAATTTATACACACAAATAGATCCATGGTCATCTAGGGGCAGGGTGGTGGGAATACAGATTGACTATCAATAAGAACAAAGACTATTGAAAGAATGATAAAAATATCCTAATTATATGATGATGATGATTGTATAACCATTATTGTGCAACACCAAAACAGATTGAATTGCATATATTGCAGAGGTAAAACTCATTGGATATAAATTATATGCCAATAAAGCTATTAAAATTTGGATAAGAAAGGAGATCTAAAAAAACATATGTGTCGATCATTCATGCCAAAACAAAAAACAGGAAGGACATGCCATTCTCTAGAGATTGGCTACCTATGAAGGAGTAGGGCAGTTAACCGAGAAGGGTTTAAAGAAAGAATATAATAGGTTAGTAGGGATGAAGGAGGAGTCTGATTTTTCTGAATATATGTATTTGTATAGTATTGATGTTTAGAATTACAGCAATGGTTCACCTCCTCAAAAAGTGACTGAAAAAATAAAAAAGGGGACACAAAATTAAATATAAACAATAACAAATCAACATAGCTATATTAATACTCAAAAAATGGCAGATGATAAACTGGGAGTCCAAAATTATTATTAAATTTATATATATGTTTTGAAAAAGGATTGAGAATTATATTAATTATTATTTCATACTTCACTAAAATGATAGGTAATATTTTATCTTGTTCTGACTCTCCTGTTAAAATTGAATACTTTTATGATTTAATTAGCTCTCCAACTATTTCTATTGAGAAAAAGCATCTCCCAGGGATAAAGGAGACATTGTTAATGCAGACTGACAGTGAATCCCACAGATAATATGTCTACTAAGGCAATCTTACTACATGAAGATAATTCTGATGCTTTTTCTCAATAGTGATAACTTGTCTTTGCAACAGTGCTATCAAAAGCTAGTCCTATTGGATATATCTTCTCCAATTCTAATGGCATGCATTCAGAGTGACTCTTAATTTCCACAAGAAATATGGCTTTCTTCAACTAATCACTCATGGCAATTATAATATTTTCCTTATTTCATCTCTTTGTGCATGTCTAATGACTTTCATAACTGACCATTGCTACTCACAATGTGATTTATAGTGCCTTTCAGAAATGGAAAATCTCAGACTTTTGCACCAGACCTACTGAATGGTAAACTGCAGTTTACCATTAAAGTTAATTTTACCATTAAAGTTTAAGATGCATTGACAAAAATGTGTTAGCATAGCCATTTCAGTACAATATTTAAAAGCCAAAAGGCTATGTACTACTAGAAATATCATTTTCGTCAAATAAAGGATGCTCATAAGAAGGGAAAAAAAGCCAAATGATACCATGGCTCCTGAGGAATTTTCTAGTGACAACTTGCATTAAATCTCTTCCACAAAATATATAACACACTATACATAAAATCACAAGATGTTTTATGCAAAGTTTTAACAAACAGAACTTATATACACATTCAAAAAGTATTTTAAGGTCTTTATAAATGATTTCACATTGTGTAAACATTTCTGAAAGATATCATAACAAAATATACCTGCTTCCATTATAGAATAAGTTCTTTCAGGATGAATTCAGAAAAATTATTTAGATAGATGAAATAGCATATGCATTTGGGAATATCTTGAGGACACCCTTAAGTATCTTCCACTTTCTGGAAATACTTTAACATGAAATAGGTATTTGGAAAAGATTTTCCCATAATTTTGTCATTTGTTTGTCATATATTTCAATCATATAATATATTTACTTTCAGTTAGTCACAATTTTATCTCCTTCTCTTATTTTAAAAATAGTTTTAGATATAAGAACCTTTATTTTATTCATTTATTGATATGTGGTGCTGAGAATTGAACCCAGTGCCTCACATGTGCTAGGCAAGTGCTCTACCATGGCGACACAGCCTCAGCCCTCCTTCGATTGTTTTTATTTACTTTATGAATTATGCAGAATACCTCACTCATTTCTCACATATTTTAAATCTTTAGCATTGTGATATTTTATTGAGTTCTATTTAATTAGAAAAATACTTATGATTTGACCTCAAGGAAAGAACACATCTACGAAGAATATATAATATGTAAAATTAAAAAAAAAAACTATTAGTGACACACTCATTCTCTAAATATATTTCTGAGAATATAATGGAAACTAAATACATGATGATGGAGGATAATAAGTAATTATATTGAAAAACATTCTGACATTCTGATGCAGAATGAGAAGAATGCATAAAGGTGTAAATGAAAAGTGTCAGAGATAAAATAGCACTCTTTGAAAGTGCTCAGAGAAAATTATTTGGACCAGTATTCTGAGAAGAGATTGATTTGCACTGGCCCTCCACTGATACCAACAATCAGTCCTCTGGTTATTTAGACAGTCACATTAAGTTGTCCTGACAATATTCCTTTCATTGACATAGGTCCCAGGCATAATAATCACTTGTCAAGTTAACAACCCCAGGTTCGCTGACGGAGGAGTATCTTCAGAAAAAAAAAAATACCATTTCTTTCTTTTATTTGATTACTTTGGAAAAATAACATTTTTGGTCAGACAGATGTATGGACATTTGAATTACATTTTTCCAAATCTTCTTTAAACAAATCTTTTTTCTTTTCATACCAGGGATTCAACATAGAAGTGCTCAATGGCTGAGCCACCTCCCCAGCCTTTTTTATATATCATTTTGAGACAGGGTCTCACGAAGTTGCTTACGGCCCTCCCTAAGGTGCTGAGGCTGGCTTTGAACTTATGATCCCCCTACCTCAGCCTACTGAGCCACTTGGATTACAGGTATGCACCTCCCCACCCAGTTCAAATACTTTAGATTTTAATGAAGTACTTGCTATTTTTTAAAACTCTATAAGTCTTTTACACCTTGTGTTTTCTTAAAGAAATGAAATATAGACTAAAGCATGGCAAATTAACATTATTTCCCCAACTATTAAATGATTCAAATACAGATGGTCTGTGAAACTGTAGCATGTCATATTACTCCACTCACATGGTGTGCCTACTATCTCATAATTGTGAATAATTTGCCGCACTAAAATAATAGTAATTAGCATATGTTCATGTAACATACTTTAGCAATCATACTATGTTTTTAAGCATGCTAAGTAAATACCTGTAAGGTATATGTCACTTCTCTGGCAATAACCACACATATCCATCCAATCTGGTACTAAACATAAGTTCCAATATCCAGGTAATAGATTACACATACAACAAGATTATAATTTCTGGGTTGAATTTCTCAAAGGAGACAATTTCTCATATAAATTCCCTTAAATGAAGATAAATTTTGCTAGTAAGTGATTCAACATATCTTTAAATTATTACCAACAGGAAAAAGCATTTTAACCCACACTTCACATCAGCTACATAAATTTGAAAGCCAATTTAACATTCACTATTATTTTATTAAATGAATAAAATACAATTTTGTATCCAGTTGGTAGTTTTTAATAAAATAAATCATTCCACATATTAATATAAATATCAAAAATATATCTGTCAATATTGCTATTAGGATAATTCTATAATTATTAGGATAATTCTATAATAAATAGCTCCATATTTATTAGATACATTTACTAAGGGATCATACATATGTTTGAATAAACATATCAGCACCAAAATAGTTAGAAATGCCCATAGTGCTTTCCAAATATAAGGTAAATGTTCAGATGTAGTTAATAATGCTAATGATAATTTTTATTTTGTAATCTTATATTTGCCAGACTTTCCTATCAAACTGTATATGTCTCAAATAATAATAAGTTTTACCGTCCTTGTTTTTATAATTCAGTAATTTTAATGCATGGTCACAGGTTTTAAATTAATTTTAAATAGTTCAATCTATAAGCAGGAAAAACAAATTTGTTTTTTGATTTTTGTACTTTTTTTGAAATACTAAAAAATATAAATCTCCTATGATAATTTCATTGAGGGGCTACATATACTTCTAATTGGATTGAATGTCGAGTAAATAGAAATTTATCCATTCATTAACCCTATCGCAGACCTAAAATATCACTGTCTCTGAGTTGGCATAATGAACTGATAAACTCAAATTTTAATATTTAAATGTATATTTGTAATTACTCTTTCCAGTCTAGACCACACACAGAATAACTGTTTTTTTTAATAATCATTCTTTCAAACAAATATTGGGATATCCTTAAAATGTAAAAAAAAAGCTTAATGATAATATATCAGAAAGCAATTATACATATTTCCCTATATTAGAAGAATAATTTTGAGTTTGAGCTCACAGCGAGCAGAATTTCTTATTGAACTGGGTGAAAAATAAGTACATATATAAATATTTATTGCTACATAAATGAAAACAGTCTTCAAATAATAATGTGATTGTGTAATATTTTTAAAACTAACATTGAGTCTGTAAATAAATTGATTATAATTTTTAAAAATTTTCATTGTAAATACAAAAAAGGTTGATAGCATCACTGCTAAATAATAATCCCCAGTGCCAGGCACAGTGGCATATGCCTGTAATCCTAGATAATTCACAGGCTGAGGGAAGAGGATCATGTTGACTTAGTGAGACCCTGTCACAAGAAAATTGACTAAGATAGCTCAATGGTAGAGTGCCCCTGGGTTTAGTTCTCCTTACCACAATCATCATTATCATCATCATCATCATCAACATCCCTATAAAAGTTAAGCAAAGATCTTTTACTCTAAATCACAAAAGTAACTCATCCTCTCCAGTTTTTTCAACAACTGTCAGAGCCAAATGGAGTTAATTAATGGTGAAGTGGTAATAAAAGACTATTTACCAAAAAAATAATAATATTTTATATTCATAGGTTTTGTTAATTCTGAATGATGATAAAAAGAAACTCTAATTTAAAATAAATAAATAACTGGGTCACTGAACATTAAAGAGGTAATTTAGAATGAATTGAAATCTATAATAAAATTCACACCTGCTCCCTTCCATATTAAAATATATTGCAATGGTTTATGAAGTACTTTGTTTAAGTATTATCATAGAAATAGATAAAATTCTATTTCACTAAGATAATAGTTCAAACTTTTAGCAATTTTCAAATTGCACTTTTAGGTATTAAATAATTAATAATAAAAATAAACCTTTCCTTCCATCTGCTATGACTATCAGGTTAAACCAAAGTTCTTTAATTTTCGTCTCTATCCGATAATTTCACTAATCTTCTACCATCAATTCTAGAATAAGTACCAGAGAATAAAACATATTCAACCTAAAGTTATTAAATTGAATATATACATAATTGTTTCTACCAAAGAATAAAGTATTATGTTACTTTTGAACCAGCCTTTTCAATTACATAGGAGTTAGTAAAACACTTGGTTAGAATTCACAAATGAATAAAATTGACTTTTCTAATTGCATTTTAGCACAATTAAGAACAGCTTTTATAAAAACTAATATATTTAGGGGCTGGGATTGTGGCTCAGTGTTAAGTGCTTGCCTTGCATGTGTGAGGCACTGGGTTGGATCCTCATCACCACGTAAATATAAATAAACAAAATAAAGGTACTGTGTCCATCTACAATTATAACTTTTTAAAAAAGTAATATATTTAAATGATTTCCAATTTCTGTAGCAGTATTCATTCTCCTATTCAGAATAAGTCATTGTGTGTAGGTAGGGGGTGGCATTACAGGTGAAATAGAAAATGCCTTAAAGAGGTTAACAGAACTTTCACAGTGTGGAAGAGTTCATGCTCCTGGGAAGTGTTAGATGCAACAATGCAATTTAATATTCCCTAAGCTCACAAATCAATTGTGCACTCAGTAGTGAAATACTAATAATACTTTGTAAATACATAAAATAAATAATCCTTTTCAGTTTGTATTATTGTCATAACCACACATGTGATCATTATTGCCCATGAGAACTTCCTAACTATCGAATCATTTTTCAAATCTTAAACTTTTTAGATATTTATTTAGTTGTAGATGAACATACAGTATCTTTATTTATTTTTATGTGGTGCTGAGGACCAAACTTAGTGCCTCACACTTTTGAGGCAAGCACTTTACTACTGAGCTACAGCCCCAGCCCCCAAATCTTAAACTTTTAATGCAGATTATCAAGTTGTTTTTTTTTTTTTTTTTTTGGTCTGTGTTCCCCTAGATCTACAAAGTATCTCTCTCACCCTACCCTCCTATCAAAAGTACATTTTGCACTAACATTCATCATAATTCTCCTTTATGTTTTGGCAGGCATAGTTTTACTTTTGATACAGATCCATGAGTTGATTTCTAGAATGGAAAAGATAAATCATACTAGGTAGCCCTACATGCAAAATTAAAATATATCTGTCCATTAGAAAGACAAAAAAAATACTTTTCTCAATTATATATTGCAGACATTCTCCTCTAAAGAACTTTGAAACTATATTCAGAAGCTAAAATACTTTAATTTACAGTTAGATTTTGATTCACACTAAAAATCAATTACTTGTCCTTGACAAAACCTTTTATCATATCCAAATGATTTTAGCCACCAAAGAGATATTGAACATTTTTTAAAGTCACAGACAGCTTTAATCTAACAAGTGCATCATTCTAAAATGTGTGAGATAAATTTGGAAAGGTCAAATCTGCTGTAACTAAAGCTATTCTTTATAATCTTTATAGTTGAAGCAGCCAGAAATCTATGCTGAATGCCAAAAGAGGTAAGAATTCAGATATACATTTTTTTAAGATTAAGATTTAAGATTATGATTTTAAGATTAAATTTTGTGTCATACTCTAGATTTATTTCATGAGTTATTTTGCAGTTTTTGTTTTAGAAAATGGAGTACTTCAAATCATATGGTACCTTGGGAATAGAACTATAAATCTTATATTACCAAATGATTTAATTTTACTTTGATATTAAAGAAGAAAATAATATTTTAATGAGTCTAGTAAAAATAGTTTTTTTTCTCTTTTCATGTACACATTTATGTCTAAATAGTTTCACCTGCTATAAATAGCATGTTTTATGATTCTTAGTAAATTAATTTTGGGATTAGTGCCAGGGTACAATTAAAGCAAATAAAGTAATTACATAAGTAAGAAACAGAAACATTCAATTAAAATATTTTTTTTGTAGAAATTCACTTCTTTTGCCATTTAACCAACTGACATCTACATAAATGATTCATTTAATTCACAATGATTGTTAAGAAAACAGAATAAAATTCATTCATCAGACTCAAAACATATTGAGATTAAATTTTCATTGATGACTCCTAATAAAGATAACGTTTTAATTGATTTCATGTGTTCACTAGTTGGCTTCCATTTGCAAGGTAACATTATGCTGGACATGCCTTCTGGGATCTTAATAATCAGAAGATTTAAAAAACCAGAAATGATTCTAACATGTAAGTAATAAGTTCCACATAGGTGATACACAACAAGCATTCTATTTGGTCAAATGGTACAACATCAGATACACACATTGTGACAATTAATTTAAATGTCAACTGGGTAAGGAAGTTTCAGACTCCTAGTAAAACACTATTTCCTAGTCTGTGTCTGTGAGGGCATTTCTAGAAGATATTTTATGTAATAAAGAATCAGGAGTAAAGAGCCAGCAATTAAGAAAATTCACCCTCAACAAGCATCACCCGGCCTGTTGATGGCCCCAGTAGAAGTGAGTGGAGTTGTCCACCTGCAGGCAACACATCATTGGACCTCCTGGGCTCCATAACAATGAAAGTCAATACCCATAATAAATATCTTACATGTATCCCTGTATATCCTATCGGTCTCTGGAGAACTTTTATATATATAATTCTGTATGTGGATATATATGTTAATAAAAAGCAAATAACTATATTAATTGGTAATGAAAACAAAGGCCACAATGGTACTAAATATTTCTTTCCAATTCTCTAGGAAAATATCTACTTATCTATGGCTAACTATCAATCGCAATTTAATAAGATTAATATGCTTCTATTTATTGAGCATTTTCTCTATGTAAAATGCTGCCCAAGTCCTAATGTTTATGTGAAGATACTGATTCTTACAACAAGTTAGGTAGCTAATAATATTCACAATTTCAGATGAGAAAATGGAGTTGTAACAAGTTAGATGTTCCAGGCTTGCATGGTTAATTGAACAAATAAGAACTAAAATCCAGAACTATTACATTCATACTTTTTGCTTTGTGTCTCATTGCCTTGGAGAATCAATTCTCAGACTCCTCCATGCACTTCTATAAAAAGACAGAAATGTATCGCCTCTATACTAAATTATTATATTGTATGTCCCTAATGATACTTTTCAAAAAATGTAAATACAAGCTGTGACCCTGCTCAGTACACATACAACACACTCATTTTCCCCACTTTGGGAAACCTTTGAGGAACCACTGCTGCTTGCAAATGTTCTTCTGCTTATTTATGATCTGAGCATACTCTACTTATTTTATTTAATATAATATTTCCTTCTTCTCTTTGTCACCTTTTGTTTCTTTACATTTCTGAATGATTTACAATAATAAATTATTTTTACTGATAATTAAACTTATTAATAAACTAATCATTCATAAATAAACTTCTTAATATTTAACTCTATAATGTATCTCTCTACAAAATTATTTGTATGAATTTCTACTGGCCTGCCACTTTAGTATTTAATGAATAAAGAAAAGCCCAAGGTGATAGCAAAAAAAACAAACAAACAACAACAACAACAAAAACCCTTTAAAACAAAGTTTGAGATGCTGAAGTTCTTTGGTTATAAGCATTTGATTTTATGAGCTCATTAATGAATGCTAATATTCTTCATTGAAATTTACTACTTATATTTTTATGCTTCTTACCACACTGTGAGTTGTTTTACATACTAGTGATTTTTATTGCCCTATTAGTATTCTAAATTGAGTTTGGGTAGTAGAAATGACACAATTATCTTATTTTTATTAGATATCTCCTCATAGTATTTTTACACTACTTTATTCTTCTGTAGTTTTTCATCTACTAAACCTGTCTAAAACAATATGTACAACAGACTAAGAAATGCTTCTGTTTAACTAAATATCCTTTGGTCTAGTTACAATGAAAATGTTGTCTGAATTTCTAAACATCATAAGCAATTTTGGAAGTGTTCAGATGTTCACAAAAACACACATTATACCAGATTATTTTATGTTTAAAATATAAAAGAGAAGACTATGTAGAAACTATAACTAGAATCAAAATGATCACCTCCAATTCAACTGTTGGAATTTGTTCTGCTAATGAGGTTCTATAAGATCTTTATTTTAGTATCATTCCTTTACTCTGCAACCTTTAGCTCTTAACATACAGTTAACACTTTTTTTTGCAGGCTTTCAGATTCACAAAACTCAATAAAATGGTTTAAGAAAGGATTTGGGAATGAATGAAGGCATTTACTTAACAGTCTGTACAGAAAAATAATAAAGATGAAAATGCAGACAAAACCAAATGGTGAAGGGAAGATGGAGCAAGAGGAACTCTGTATCATGGAAGTTCTCCTCTACTGCTTTGTGTCTTCCTGCCTTGGAGGATCAGTCCCCAAACTCCTCTATGAAAAAGACAGAAATCCAAGAAAATGACAGAAATCCATCTACACTATAATAAATAATTATGGGAATGAAAATGGTACAGTCACTTTATAACATAGTTTGGCAGATTCTCTTATCATGTAATCCAATAATCATGTTCCTTGATATTTACTTATGTTCACAAAAAACCTACCCATAGATATTTATAGCATGTTTATTAATATTTTATTGATAACTGCCAACACTTGAAATCATCAATATTTCCTTTAGAAAAGGAATGTGTAAATTGTGATACATACAGATAATGGAATATTGTTTCGTGTTAAAAAATGAGCTATTAAGCCATGAAAAATCATGGAGATACCTTAAATATACATTATTAAGTGAATTAAGTCAATAAGAAGAGTCTACATGATTCCAGCTATATGACATTCTGGAAAATGCAAAATTATGGAGGTACTAAAAAAAGACTCAGTGATTGTCAAGAGTTACGGAGAATGGATGGAAAAATAATCAGAGCACATAAGAATATGGGGACAGCGAAACTCTTCTGTATGATACTACGGTGAGTATGTCCAGGTTCAGGCTTTTTTCCAACAACTCACTTATAAGAAGTAACCAGGCCCCAGGAGAGATACCTTAAATCCTTTTAAGGACAGCTCCTCAGTGAACCAAGAACTTCCCACTAGGCCCCACCTCATAAAGATCACACCAGCCTCTATGTAGCACTATACTAGGGACCAAGCTCCTAAAATATGAATCCTTGGGGCACACTCAGAACATATCCAAACCATAGTAGTGAAAACAACATATCAGTGTATGTTCAGCAATTGGTACCACTCTGGGGTAGGAGGATGATGGTGGAGGAAGCTGGGCCTCTGTAGGGACAGAAAATCCATCTTCCTCTTGATTTTGCTGTGAAACTAAAAATTTCTCTGTTATAAAGTGTAGTTTTTAAAATGACAGTGTGGGAACTATAGCGCCTCAACTCCAGGTCTTTAGGACTGAAAAGGGAGGTTTCTTCTGAATCCAAGAAAAATAGAAAATTTTATTTTAATTTATTTTAACTTTTTTAGATTCCAAGCTAGAAATATATTTAGTTACTCTTTTGGTTCTGCTTCTTGAGCACCTAGTTTCTTTTCCTAATATAACTTTACTTCTTTAACCTTTTATCCATGATACATTTTTTTCTAATTTTAGGCTTTCACTTAAAGAGGACCTTGGCTTAATTCTAAAGTCAGATTATTGACATATTTCTACATAATAAATGCTCTGACCTGTTAATGTCTCAAAAACGTTGAGCTCCCTCATTGTTAACTTTCCACATTTCTTTGTAATTTTCAATAAAATTCTGGAGAACAAAAATCTGACTATCCATCTGATTGAATGCTACTCTTTTGAAAGACTTAAACAAACAAACAAACAAAAAACCTGACCCTTCAAGTTATAATGAACATTGAAGAAAATCCTCCAGGAAAATTTTCTTGGGAAAAAATATATGAAATCTAAGAAAACCAGATATATAATTCACCCTTTCAAAACACTAGAAAAGTCGGTCACAAGGTAAGGAATAAACTTAAGACCAAGAAGAGAAGTCTATTTCAGGTTAGTAGTCTTAACCAGAAATCATGCAAGGCCTTTGAATAAATACACTTTCAACAAATAGTACACAAAAACGAGGGGGCGGGGGAGGAGAAGGAATGGTACTATAGGCAAAACCCATCAGGGGTAGGCCAAGGACCTGAACAGACACTTCTCAGAGGAGGACATACAATCAATCAACAAGTACATGAAAAAATGCTCCCCATCGCTAGCAGTCAGAGAAATGCAAATCAAAACCACCCTAAGATATCATCTCACTCCAGTAAGATTGGCAGCCATTATGAAGTCAAACAACAACAAGTGCTGGCGAGGATGTGGGGAAAAGGGTACACTTGTACATTGTTGGTGGGAATGCAAATTGGTGCAACCAATTTGGAAAGCAGTATGGAGATTTCTTGGAAAGCTGGGAATGGAACCACCATTTTATCCAGCTATTCTCCTTCTGGGTCTATTCCCTAAAGACCTAAAAACAGCATGCTACAGGGACACTGCTACATTGATGTTCATAGCAGTACAATTCACAATAGCAAGACTGTGGAAGCAACCTAGATGCCCTTCAATAGACGAATGGATAAAAAAATGTGGCATTTATACACAATGGAGTATTACTCTGCATTAAAAAATGACAAAATTATAGAATTTGGAGGGAAATGGATGGCATTAGAGCAGATTATGCTAAGTGAAGCTAGCCAATCCCTAAAAAACAAATGCCAAATGTCTTCTTTGATATAAGGAGAGTAACTAAGAACAGAGTAGGGAAGAAGAGCATGAGAAGATGACTAACATTAAACAGGGATGAGAGGTGGGAGGGACAGGGAGAGAGAAGGGAAATTGCTTGGAAATGGAAGGAGACCCTCATGGTTATACAAAATTACATACAAGAGGAAGTGAGGGGAAAGGGAAAAATAATACAAGGGGGAGAAATGAATTACAGTAGAGGGGGTAGAGAGAGAAGAGGGGAGGGGAGGGGAGGGGGGATAGTAGAGGATAGGAAAGGCAGCAGAATACAACAGACATGAGTATGTCAATATGTAAATCAGTGGAAGTGTAACTGATGTGACTCTGCAATCTGTATACAGGGTAAAAATGGGAGTTCATAACCCACTTGAATCAAAGTGTGAAATATGATATATCAAGAACTATGTAATGTTTTGAACAACCAATAAAAAAATAAAATAAATAAAAAAAATTTTGTTATGTTCACATATTCTTTAAATGAAAATATTTTGAGATATAAAATAACTGTGTAATAACTGTGTTCAGATTTTTTAAATAAACAAATCTGAAATTTAAGACACAAGGACTAAGAGAGAATCCAACTGATTTGTTTCAACTTGAATCCATGATCACAAAATGTAAGTGTATTTGTATTTTCCAGAAGAAAGGAAATGTTACTCTTCCCTGCTTCAATCACCTCACACTTTCCCAGAGTAACATTTCATAATTTTTTTCTCATTCCAATTTTCACTCTTCATTGATGAATTCATTTCCTATTTTACTTATATGCTAAGAGTACTCTGACAAGAACTTCCATAATGTCCTATCAGTAATGAGCTCACATCCATATATCTATGCCTATAGTCTCTGCTACATCTCCTTTGAATACAGATACACTCTCTTTGCTTCTGAGGTCAATCTTCTACTTGTGACTAGCCCTGCCTCCTGTCATCTACTCAAGACCATCATTTCAGCAATTCTATTGCTCTTCCCGCATCAGCAATTTTTTTCCTACACTAGATCTTATTAAGTCATTATATTTTGATGTTTTATTCCTACTGTAGTTTGGTGTGTATCCTAAGTAATATATTTGCCAAACAATAAAGATCAAGCCATATTTTTAAATACTATACTAGAAGTTACCCATAGACAACTATGGATCAGTTGCACTTCACATGGAGTGATGAGTTTTTAAGGTTATTTAGTAAGATGAAAATCATGTAGAGTCAAAACTATCAGCATGCATCTCTCATTGAACCCAACAGAGCCCTTCACATGGAAGTAGATTACCATTTGGTAGAGCACACAATGGAACAGATTTTAGCTGTTGACAGTCATCAGCTATGTTGCATGAAATACATGTGTCATAGAAATATCAGACTAAATAGTTCACACATGTTCACACAAGAGTGACTCTATGACACTCAATCAACACGCAGTTTTCATCTTCCACCGGGGTTTATGATTATGTGATAAAATATTTTATCCTTATTAAGTTATTAAACTATGCTCTCCTCTATCTTCTTTGTATGACTATAGTTTATTATGTGAAATCTGGAGATATATCTGTGAGAATGGGTTTCTACTGTGTAATTGTAAAAAACATTCTTATTTCTACTCTCAAGAAGCATATGAAGCCATTCTGAATCAAAATCTTGTTACAATGCTTGCAATATGTTGATTTTTTTAAAAAAATCTTATTTATAATCAATGAAGAATATCTTATAAGAAAAATAAAATATGGCAAAGAATAACATCTTACACAGCATGGATACATAATTTTAGTTTTCTTCCTTTCTGCTTGTTTTGTTTTCATTCACATGTGTCAATGAATTATATGCATATCTGCTTCTTATGGATTCTAGAGGTTTGACTTGAAATGTTCATTATTTCAAATAATTACTCTTCTATGTAGTGACAATTTATTTCAGTTATATTTTCCAGGGGCCAAACTTATTATTTGAGAATATTTTAAAGCCTAAAACATTTCTGCGTCCTTAGCTGAATCTATTTTATGCTAAAGTGAATTATCTTTATCCATGCACCTGGGAAGGGGAGTAAGGGATAGTAGTCTCAGTCCTATTTTAACACCACTTTTCTAATGCATTACAGATCAGGTGCATTATTTTCTAATGCATCCTTGCATAGGGCCATGCTAATTTTGTCTGCCAGTCCATTTTTAACAAGACTGATGCCAAATCCAGTATTTTAATGCTATTTTAAGTACTGGAGCTTACATACTCTAGGAAGCTTTACAAGTTTAATTCTGTTTTATTCTTTCTTTTTGGATATAGTAGTTTGGGTTTCTAGTCAATCTGGGTGGTTATCCAGGGACTCCACTCCTGACAGATTTTGAAAAGCTTTTCTCTTTCTCACTTTGTAAACTAAAGCTCTGCTTTTTGATGCTCCTTTCAGAGAGGCAAATTCACTGATATGGAAAGAGTTCTAAATGTTAAGACTACTTACCTACTCTGGTTATTCCGTTTCTATCTAAATCTTAACCTGGTTATTCCTGGCTATCTCTTTGGGTTTTGATGCTATCAGGAAGACTCTTTTATCTTATTATTAAAAGCTAAGACTGATCAGGCACAGTGGTGCATGCCTGTAATCCCAGCGGCTCAGGAGGCTGAGTCAGGAGGATCATGAGTTCAAAGCCAGCCTCAGCAATGGTGAGGTGCTTAGCAACTCAGTGAGTCCCTATCTCTAAATAAAATATAAAATAGGGCTGGGGATGTGGCTCAGTGATTGAGTGCCCCTGAGTTCAATCACCAGTACCAAAAGGAAAAAAAAAGGCTAAGACTGATAGATTGATTTTTGTCTTGCATTATGAATAGAAATCCGAGATAACTATTCTGTGTCCAAACATCATGTCATTTCAGACATGATAAATGAATCTGTTTTTAGTATATTACTTATGACCAAGACAGCCATAATTTCCCCTCAGTTTGAGGAAAATTCAAATACAGATAGTTTTTCTCATGACTACAGGTCCCTAACCTTCATTTTATTAGATAATATACTTTAGTAAATTTGTGAATGTAATTTTTTGTCCCTTTGAGATGGAAATGTTCTTTTAGCCATTGGCCATTTTAAAATGCAGAAAAGTCTTTCTCAAGTACTAACAGCCTTCTCTTCAAAATATAAGACAGCACCCCTATCTTACAGTCTCTGTGGCAGGGTGGAAGCCTAATTTCCACAAGTCTCCATCACAAACACATTTGCCTAGCCACATATTGACCCAGAGATTCCATTTAAGATGCCCATACTTAAGAGTTCTCCCTGTTTTTTCAACAGAGCTGTGATCAATTTTTCTTTTCCATCATAGTAGTCTTGAATAAAGTTCTCCTTACCTGTTAAGTGTCAAAGAATAATTGCAAAGGATGGACCCAAAGATAAATTTAATTGGTTTGTGATGATTTACATTTTTCCCCTCATGGATGCAAAAGCAGCCTCAAAAAGAAAACTTTTTATCAACTAATCATATATGTATGTGTATGTGTCTCTGTGTGTTTGATGAGAAAATAAATACTGAGAAACAGTGGAACTGAAGAGAAAGCAATCATTTAAAGAACACATCTTTTTCTCCAGTTACCTTATTTTATTAAATAATGAGGGAAGTGTTTTATAAATTCTGTAGAATTTTCCTTTGCTTTATTCATTACCAAAAGCACTATACAGATTAATGTAATTCCTATTTAAATTCCAATGACATTCTTTATAGAAATAGAAAAAGCAGTCATGAAATTAATTTGAAAAACTAAGAGGCCCAGACAAGCCAAAGCAATCCTTAGTGAGAAAAATGATTAAGGAGGCTTCCCTATACCATACCTTAAATTATACTACAGAGCTACAGAAACAAAAAGGCATGGCATTGGCACAAAAACAGATAGGAAGACCAATGGAACAGAATAGAAGACACAGAGACATACCCCCATAAACACAATTATCTCATACTAGACAAAGGCACCATAAACACCAATAGCATTTGAATATGATGCTGAGTATTTTGAAACAATTATTTTACTTGAATCAGAAATAAATTCTGTAGTAAATGAACTGGAACCAGAGGTCTGCTGATTCCTATCCTTACTCCTACTTCCTATCTCTCTCTAATTGCTCTCTCTCTCTCTCTTGAAAATTAGTAGTTTTTAGGTGAAATTGAAATTAATTGAATCAAAGTGTTGATTTGATTTTATCATCTATCATTTCCTGAGTATCAATTATATGCCAGGCCATGTTACAAAGAACAGTTCAGGAGAACACAGATGTTTTATCCTGATTAACATAACAGAAATATACTTGAAAACATTTTTTAAATAATAAGGTCTCCGTATAGCATTCTACATTCTCATATCAGCTCTGTTAAAATTTTTTGAGGTCAGCATCAATTTTTTAACAATTCCTCTTAGCAAGTAATTCCAAAGACAGAATAAAGGAATTGGATCACCTATTATTATTCTACTAGCTCAAATCTTAAGTATTGTTTTTAATCAATTGACAACCTAATTGTTCCTAGCTTTATGTACTTGAATTTGTCAGATACTGAAAAGTTTTAAAAATATTTATCTAATTCTACTTATCAATTTTTAAATCTATTATCATTTCATTGGTTCTTTTTCTTCATTTTATAATCATGACTTTGAATACTTTGTTCTTGTACAGAATTAAAATTAAGTCTCTTTTTTTGACTTGATTTAGTTATTTTTGACAGTGTTTGGCACAGCATATTTCTTAAGCAGATACATAATAAGCATGCTTACAAATTCATGATTTTCACTCCTCCAATTCTTAACAGCGACTCACCAACAGATACTACAGTGTAAACAATATACATACATGTGCGGGCGCGCACACACACACACACACACACACACACACACTCACCAACTCCACTGCCTCAAATTATAAAATATTCTCTGTAAGGCAAAGACATCATACATAAGGGCTATCTTAGTACAAGTACTCCTGTAAATTATTAGAAGTATTCAATTGAGATGGATATACAGACATATAATCCTTTTTGGCTGCTAAGTTAACTAGCAGAAGCACATTCTTTTAGTAATGCATTAAATTGTACTCTTAGGTCTCTAAAAAATTTATACACTTTCCAGTAAACAAGGAGCTAAAAGATCCTGAAAAATGCAATTTTGTTATATTCTTTAACAGATAAAGTTTGTCAATATGAATATATTTTTTATTTACATTTGATTTTATTCATTTCTTTTTGTTCAAATTATATATTTTTTTAGGTTCCTGAAAGTAAGAAATACCGTATAAAACATCTGTGCTATGCATGTAGATTATAAATAGTTGTCTTGGGCAACCTCTTTGGTATTTTATTTTAATAGCTAATCTTAGAGAATATATTTGAGTGGATTATATATCACAACTGATTTAAATTTTGATCCAGATAGAAATAAAGTTTCAAAAATATGTCAGAATCTTGAATATCATAAAATAATTTATCATCATAGAGTAATAAAATTCTGGCAATAAGTTATTCAGAAATTATGCAATAAATCTAAGCTGATTTAGACATAATCATGGATGAGTATGGTTCATCATTAATGTTGATTAGTATTAGTACCATCATTTATGGTTAAGAAGTAGGTAGACATGAACTTATTTTAATAGAGATATGAGAGTGATAAATTTTTCACAAAGCAAGACAATAATCAAATAACTACAAAACTATTCTTTTCATATGAAAGATTTTATTAGGCAATATTGCTGAACATGAATTGATAGTTCCTTTGTATCAGCAATTCTATCATTATAACCCTTTAAACATTTTATTAATTTCAATATATAGCTCATTACTAATTTCTTATTTAATTAATGGAGAATGGGATAAAGATTGGTATAAAGTGAAAGCAATACCACATTTAATATATGCTTTTATGTATTAATAAAATACCAGAGAAGATATTCCACAAAAATAATTACTGTGAAAACTAAATCATACTACTTACATTTGAGAGAAAATCCATAAATGTTCAGTGAGTAAAATTGGAGATAATTTAGGTGAATTGCTTTCATTTTATGCTATTTCCTGTTCATTTTTCAGCTTATTCAAGTCTGAAACTCTGATTAAATTTCAAAGATTTATTCCTCCAAGTAGAAACCTTTGTCATTCAATTGTTCTAGTCTCTGCCGGCTCCACATGGAACTAACCTTCCTATGTTCAGGCACCATACTGCTCAAATGATCACCACCAGCTGTCTGCCTCAATCCTCTACCCCCCTAACTTTCTGGAGTGGATTTGGAAATGCCCCATTTCATGATATTTTAAAGTTTAATGTGTCCTTTACTTCTTACCCATATTCTTTCTTCTTTTCCTTTTTCTTTTTCTTTTCTTTTTTTTCAGGAATACCGACCTCTATCTACACCAGATCCATGTAAAGTGGTTTTTGACATTCCCTTCCCCCTTATATTCCCATCTCCAATTACTGAGTCTTGTCAGATTTTACATTCTGCATACTTCTTAATTTTTCTCTTCCATCTTAATAACTGTCATCACATCCCTGCTGATCATTATCATTATCTTTTTCCTGGGCTATGCTGAGGGTCTCCACAGTGCTCTTCCTGGTTCTCTCTCCAAACAAGTCTCTGCTTTAATCAAGACTGATTTATTTGAAATTAAAATATAACCATGAAATTTCTCTGCTTAAAAACTTCCAAATGATTTTCATTAGACATCGGATGAATATCAAGGGTACAAAATAGGAACCAAGTGTATAAAAAGTGATCATTTCCCTCTACTTTCCTTTGTGTAGTATTATGGGGTTCCTTGATCTAAATGGCTCAATAATATTTTATTCCTTCAATTGCAGATTCCTTCTTTTTTCTTGAACTTTGATTTTCCTAACCAAATGTTTTCCACTAAAATACATACATACATACTTATATACATATACATGTTTGTGTGTGTGTGTGTGTGTGTGTGTGTGTGTGTGTGTGTGTGTGTGTTTGTGACTCTTTCTCTGATTTGAGACTGTTCAGCCTCCTTCCACCCCATCCCACTCAGGGAAGTATTACCAATTTCCCTGACTATAAAGGGTTCTCATATCAATGCAAAGCTCTTCTTTTAGTTGTGATCATTTAGGTCTAATTTTTGGGTTTTTAAAAAATATTTTGTTACATTCTATTTGCAATAGATATGGCTATGCTCTTTGACAAGGCTGGTTGATTTTTGATACACATGAATTATTTTCAGCACATGAATTATTTTCTATGAACCATGATTATTATAGTAATTGTGGGGAAAAAGTAAGTGGTAATATCTAAGTAGTGGCAGGGTGATAGTGTTGGTGCCCCAAAATTCATGTGTTGAAACTTAACCATCAATGCTATGGTATAAAGAGTTGGGACACTCATTGGCATGAGTTGTAATTAATGAACTAAATTCCAGAGAATACAAACCTTTCTTAGGTAATCAGAGATTAGCAGCTGATCCCATCCTTCAGGATATTTACTGTGCCTGGGTATATGGGAAGGGAAAACAATCCTATCATAGATTAAAAACTGTGGCTGGAACAATGGAAGAAAAAGAAAATGTTTAATAGTACAGCGAACAGATATGGGTAGAAGAATAAAAGATCATGTGGTCTCCTAGCATGTGGTTACTCAGCCCTATCAGAGCAAGCAGCAAAAAAATAAATAAAAAGAGTAGTTTGAGTATTTTCTTCTCACACTCCCATGGAATTGTTTAGTATATCTAACTACCCATATAGGAGTTTGTTCCTCCACCAAACTATCAAGCTAAGTACTTAAAATTTGGTTCTTTCTCTAGGATAATCTCTCTGTAGTAGTTCATTAAATTTTACTTTAAAAAACTTTGTGTTTGAACCTGAATTATGGAGAATTAATCACACTCCCTAGTTCTGCAGACATCATTATCACCACCACTTCCTACTTATAAATTTCTATTCCTTTTTCTCCCCATGCCCTGTTATAGTTGCCACATGTGTATGGTATATGTTCTTGATGCTGTAAGAATTCATTTAAAACACAAAAATTGTTCTTTGAGTTCATATATAAGTGTATATATCTTTAAATTAATGTGCTACAAATCTAATTTGATTTCTGACTTTTTGGACATATTTTCTATCATCCAAACATAACACAATTCACACATTAACATCATGTTGTAGATTCTTTTGTTTTTGTTGTTTTTTTTTCTTCCAACTGCTACAGAGTTTTCAGTAAAATGAATCCAACACATTTACTTGTAGTCTCACACCAGAATTGACCCCTCCATCCAACTACCAACAGACAAGTTTTATAGAAAATACCTTATGAACATACCTTTATATTATATGTAATTTTTTTCTGGCATATATGCCTGAGAGTAAGATATCAAGATTATAGGATATGTGTGATATATACACACTATGTACACATAAGCAAGTATATATAAATATATGTACATAAATATTTGTATATATAGAACACACACACACAAAAAAAATACATCCTGCCAAACTATTCTCCAAAATGTCTCAAAAGTCATTTTTTTTTATTCTTATATTCATCACACAGTGTCATCTGCTGTTCTTATATTTTCTAAGGGGTGAAAATCTCTTTCTTATAGGCCTTGAGATTTATTAGATTTTATATTAAGATAATATATTGGGATATTTTAAAATCTATTTTTCTTTTAGGTATCTTTTTGTTGATTTGAATTTCTATGACATTCATTTTGCCCTACCTATAATCACTGTAAACATCTATTCATCTTTCATATATATGATAAATCTATGTACATTCTTTTGTGTTGCAACAAAACCTTGTTTGAAAATTCCATGTAGATTTACCTTTTTAGCTGTTTTAAGTTTAGTTAACCATTTATAAAAATGCAACATCATACCAAGATATATGTTTTGTGGGCTTCATTCAGACTTAGAATTCTCTTCTCTTTGTTGGATAGATCACTTTATCATAATTAAATATGACTCTCATAAAGAAGTATGGCTATTTCTTCTAATTCTTATGGCTTCGTGGACTACTTTGTTTGGTTTTATAGATGTACCCATTTTCCTTGGTTGGTGATTGTATACTACACATTTTACTCTTCTTTGACATTCAAATTTCCTGGAAGTTATTTCTTCTCTGGCAATTTTGTCTTTTGCAACCAAGATATAATCTATATTTTTAACTATTTAATTTGTGTTTTAAAAAAGAATATTCAGTCTACTATTGTTTGTTGGAGGGTTCTAGAAATGCAAATTAGATCTCTTGTTTAATGATGTCTTTCAGTTTTTCTATATTCTTTCTGATATTCTTACTGGTGGTTTTATTATATTTATTTTTTAAAAAATTTTGGTACTAGGATGATTTACTACTGAGTTACAGCCCCAGCCCTTTTTTATTTTGAGACAGGGTCTCACCAAGTTGCTGAGAGCCTTGATAAATTGCTGAGACTGGCCTTGTACTTGCAATCCTCCTGCTTCAGCCTCCTGAGCTGCTGGTACTACAGGTATGGGCCACTGATCCAGGCCTGTTTGCCTGATGTTAATACATTTTCTCCAGCTATCTTTTATTTAGTGTTTACATTGTGAGTCTTTTTCATGGTGTATTCTTTCACTTTTAACCTACTTCTATCATTATAGATGCAGTGTTTATTATATACATATATTCTAGAAGTCAATCTTTTTTTCTCAATCCATTTAGACTATTTGTTTTTTAATTGGCATGTTTAACACATTTAATTTAAAACAATTATTGATATGTTAGAATTTCAGCCTGCTGTTTTATTATTTGTTTTGTGTTTGGTCCCACGACATTTTTTGTAACTCCCATAAACAAATTTCTGGTTTTCTGTGGATTACTTAAATGTCTTTTAGTATTTCATTTCATTCATATTGCCATTAGGCATTTTTTAAAAGATAATACTGTGTAATATATTGTGGTTTACCTAGGGATTAAAAAATACATACTTATCACAATCTACCAATTGTAAATATTTGGCAGAGAGTTCCCAGTTTGCCTTCTTTACCCTGTCATGATCATACATAATTATCTTAGATATTATCTCTACATTCACTGAGAACCATGTAATCTTAGATGTTTTCCATTGTCCAAAAATAGAGAAGAAAAACCTTTCATAATTATTCAGGTCTTTGCCTTTCTGTTTTTCTTCAATAATTTTGTCCTTTTTAACATTAAACAAATATTCAATTATTCCTCATTTCCCTTTGTTAAATGTTAAATATCTATGTTCTTATTTAGTATTTACACTGTCCATTATATATTCTAATTCTGAACTTCAAAATTTGAACACTAATTATTACTTATCACTCTTTCCCATAATGCCTGAATTATAATACTTTATATCTACCCTTTTATACCTACTAGGAATACTATTACTATGAATACTGAAATCTACATAGTGTTATAATTGTTTTGTGCAAAACAATTATAACAAACCAACACAGTTACCTTTTCAAGGATCATTTAGTTCCTTCTGCTTTTTCATGTCGTATTTTAGAGCCACTTTGTTCCCACATTCAAAACTCACATTAGTGTTCCATATTAGACCAACAATATTTGTGACTGATCCATTCATGCTAGAAAATATATGTATTTTCTCTACATTTGGTTATTATTATCATATACTGTAGAGATAATTGACTTGAGTTTCTTAATTGAATTGTTATTATTATTTTATTTGCATTTATATCTTCTATTATTTCTTTAAATGTATGTGTTTTACTTATATGTGAATAATATTCATTCCTATTGAAAATGTTTATTTTCCTTAATGTACTTTTCCTTATACATCAATTAATATTTTTTATCTTTATTTTATTCTCTCTCTCACCAGGGATTGAACTCAAGCATTCTTAACCACTGAGGCATAGCCCCAGCTCTTTCTATGTTTTATTTTGAGACAGGGTCTTACTAGGTTGCTTATAGCTTTGCTAAGTTGCTGCGGTTCAATTCAACCTGCCATCCTCCTGCCTCAGTCTCCCGATTCCCTGATATTACAGTCTTGCACTGCAACACCTGGCTAAATATGTGATTATTAATTCTTTTGTCATTTTAAATGCAATGCAATTTTTCTTTTGAATCACATGTGCCTGGATTTCTTCCCATCTTTTAATTTTTAAGCTTTTTGTATTTTTGTTTTTGTTGTTACTTATGTGCAACATACCTCTGAATCTTACTTGTTAAAATATAATCTGAGCATTTCTGTTATTGGCCAGTTGAACATCCTTGAATTCATTATAATCAATATTATTTCATGCTTAAATGACTGTAATTCTATGCTCTGCTGCCTTTCTCTTTAACTGGCTTTCATTTCACACATTTAATTTTTCTACAGTTTGCCTCCACTTTTTACAATTTTTGTTATTTATTTTTTCCTAAAACTTTCCATACCTATTTATATTTCCTTATCAATTTTTATGTAGATCAATATAAACAGCTTTCCTTTGTCATCCCCTAATTTTTGATAATTCCACATCACCAAACTTGCATCCTCGAGAACAGTTCTTTTTTAATAGAAGGTTGCATTTCTTTGGGGTCACATAAATATTTATCTAATGGAATCTGTGAATTGTTTCCAGGTCCTCAGATTGCATTAATATTTCCTCCTCATACTCTGCTACCCCACTGATTTAGAAAAACCTTTTTAAAACAAATGCATAATCTTAATCTTCCCTTTGACTTTATCACCATCTGTAGTTTAAAATTCTCCAGAGAAACTAATAAAGGGAGCCTTGAAATACAGTAAACAAAGACGAATGGGGGGAGAGAAACGGAGAGAGAAGGGAAAGCACATGGAAATAGTAGGAGACCTTCAATGATACATAGAATTATAAGAGGTTATGAGGGGCAAGGGGGAGGGGAAAAAAAGGGAGAGAATTGAACAACAGCAGGGGAGGTAGAGAGGGAAGATGGGAGGGGAGGGGAGGGGAGGGGGATAGTAGGGGATAGGAAAGGTAGCAGAATACAACAGTCACTAATATGGCATTATGTAAAAATGTGAATATGTAACAGATGTGATTCCGCAATCTGTATTTGGGGTGAAAATGGGAGTTCAAAATACAATTTGAGTCAAATGTATGAAGGATGATATATCATGAGCTTTGTAATGCTTTAAATAATCAATAAAAAAATAAAAAAAAAGAAAATATTTTAGGGGAAAACATCCTTTCCAAGTTAATCAACAGGCATCAAACACCAGTTGGGTAAGACTGCCTCTTTTTCTTCTTTCATATATGCTCTGCCAAGCATGAAGCTTCACTGTAGATAGGATATACCTTGATCTTTTCTGGAAGATTCTTAAATCAAAAATATCATAGAGTTTGGGCATGTAGAGTATCGTGACTTTTCTGTTAGAATTCCAGTTCTTTCATCAGTCCTATCGTCAGAACTGTGTGGCTTTTGGTGAAGTATCTTGGTTATGATGAGAGCAAAGCAAATAGGCAACAAGGGGAGCTAAGCATGGCTTTTCACAAACTTCAACAAAAGTGATTCTTTTCAGTTATTTTTTTTAAGCACTTCATTTTGGAATGACTCATCACCTGAGATGAAATACATCTTAAATAGCTGAAGCAGTTCTGCAAGTACCACATTTTTGAGGATTCATTTGAAAAATTCAATAGACAGAATTTCATTGTGATTTTTGTGGAGATTTAGGTATGCATTATTCAATAGAGTAGATGAGATTTTTTTCAAAACATATAAAATTGTCAATTCACATCATATTTGACATCAAGTTATTTGGCTTTCCTGTATAAAATACTATTTCCTTTTTAGACAATTCAATTTTAGTAATGTATGACTACAGGTTTTTTAAAAATTAAGCATTATTATGGGGGGGGGTCCAAGATGGCAGGTCACAGGGAGGCAGCATTCTGTGTCACTCCATGACCTGGGACTCAAGAAGTGAGAATACTGCTTCTCTGTGAGTGACATTCCTGCTTCCATGCAGGAAACACAGCCACCACGTGGTACAGAGCTCCAGGCCTCCGTGTCAGAGTAGGTCTCTGAACTACTCGCCCACACAGGACTCTGGGTACCCAAATAGGACCATTATTATGAGCATCCACGCAAAACTTTCAGCCACACACCCGAGCAGAAATCCCTAATGCAGCAACCATGCAGGACTCTTGGCTACTAACCACACGCAGGATCTCCAGCTGCCACTCCTGTGTGGACCCCTATCAATCAATGCGGGGCTCTCCAGATCACCTCCATCTTGGGACTCTGCAGCAACAAGATAGTCCCCTATGTACCATAGCCCACCTGAACCAGGGAACTTCACACAGGCTCTGAAGACAGCCACAGCCACAGGCTGCATGCCACAGACCCAGAGGAACTCATTGTACAATGCCATTGCCTGGCTCCCCCCGCACCAGACCTGACACCCCATTACTGAAAGCAGCCACCTCCATCTTGGTTCACCTTTATCCTCATCCTCAGTTGGGGAAAATCCCAGTTTGGAACTCTGTGTGGCCAGGTACCCAGTTTCTAACTCCCCTCTCTCCCCAGCAGCTGCTAACGTGGCATAGTGGCTGCCCAAAAAAAAACAGCTCTCAATAGGGCAGGTGCAGAGTGTGCCCAAAGCACTGCACACAAGAGAAATGTCTCTTATTAGGAAGCAGTAAGGGAGAGGGTGAGTGTAATACAGTTTAGAGACTAACATAGAGGTCTTCAGGCGAGATAAAGAGATAAGACCAGGCACTTACATCACAGGAACAGGCCCAAAAAGAGACCCCTGAGGTGTAGTATCCCTTTAGGACTGGCTGGTGCCACACCCCACTTCCAGGTTCCCTCCAACCTGGACCAACCCTCTTCCCTGGTTACCTTCACCATCCTGAGGGTGGAGATACCAGTTAACAACAGATGACCCCACCTATTGGATGAGAAGAGAAGCAGGAAAGATACTGATTTCCAACCATAACAATCTTTGTTTTTTCTTTTGAGGTTTTTTTTTTCTTTCTTTTTTCTTTCTTTCTATTCTCTCACCCTCACACCCCCAATATATGTGAAACCAAGTACTTTGCATGAATTAGGATATTGAGGTATGAGATGATGAATAGTATATTACCATTGTATTGTATATTGTTTTTTTGTTGTTGTTGTTTTCTTTTTTCTCTAATTTTTACTATTTTTAACTTTCTTTTATTTTTCTTATGTTTTTGTTTTATGTACTCTACTGTCTTCTCTGTTACTCATCTACTCAAAATTACTTCCTCTCTATTCTTCTGCTACTAAGCCTCTCCTTTAGATTTCTCTTTCACACTTCCTAAGATATAATAACTCTGTATACTCACCTCCTACCTCCTCAGCATATTTTCCTACACCTCATCCCTGGTTCTTTGTCCACCACCAGAAACTGTACACCCTTTAACAAAGCTACTGATTATATTGTAGATAATAATTGAAATCATCATCTCTGTACATTGTGACCAAACTGTAAACATCTTAATAACAACTATTTGTTTTTAGGTGGTATACTGTTTATATTGGGATCTGTTAACATTGTCCTACCCCTTAAAAGAAAGGTATTGGAACTCTAAAGGATCATTTGAAGCCTATAGGGTAAAAAACAGTAGCGCCTTGGATCCACCGTACTAGAAGGGAAGAAACACAAGTAATATGAAAAGACAAGGGAAGAAAGTGCCCCAAACAAATCAAAACACCACATCATTAGAATCCATGCCCAGCACAGCAGAAGAAATGACAGAGAAGGAGTTCGGGATGTACATAATTAAAATGTTCTGCGAATTAAAGGATGATATAAGAAAGCAAATACAGGCAACAAAAGACCATTTTGTCAAAGAGCTACATAAACAAATACAGGAAGCAAAAGATTACTTCAGTGAGGAGATAGAGGTTCTAAAGAAAAACCAAATAGAAATCCTCGAAATGAAAAAAACAATAAACCAAATTAAAAGTTCGATTGAAAGCATCACCAACAGATTAGACCACTTGGAAGACAGGATCGCAAACAATGAAGACAAAATATATAATCTTGAAAAGAATGTAGACTACACAGTGAAAATAATAAGAAACCATGAGCAAAACATTCAAGAAATATGAGATAAGATAAAAAGACCAAATTTAAGAGTTATTGCTGGGATAGAGGAAGGCACAGAGTTTCAAACCAAAGGAATACAGAATCTATTCAACAAAATAATGTCAGAAAATTTTCAAACATGACGAACAAACTCATAAACCAAATTCAAGAGGCTTACAGGACGACAAATGTACAGAATCACAACAGATTCACACAAAGTCACATTATAATGAAAATGCCTAACATACAAATAAGGAGAGAATATAAAAAGCCATGAGAGAAAAGAATCAGATTATATACAGGAGGAAAACAATTAGGTAATGTGCAGATTTTTCAACCAAAACCCTGAAAGCTAGAAGATCATGGAACATACATCAAGCTTTAAAGAAAATGGATGCCAACCAAGAATCTTGTATCCAGCAAAATTAAGCTTTAGATTTAATGATGAAATAAAAACATTCCATGATGAACAAAAGTTAAAAGAATTTACAGTTAGAAAACCTGAACTACAGAACATCCTTGGTAACATATTCTATGAAGAGAAAATAAAAAACAACATTGAAAATCAGCAGAGGGAGGTATTACATAGGCTAGTTGATTGGATTAGAAAAAAGAAAAAGACCCAACAATATGCTGCCTCCAAGAGACTCAACTCATAGGAAAAGACACACACAGATTGAAGGTGAAAGGTTGGGAAAAACGATACCACTCACATGGACTGCGGAAGCAAGCAGGGGTTTCCATCTTCATTTCAAATAAAGTAGACTTTAAGCCAAAGTTTATCAATAGAGATAAAGAAGGACATTTCATACTGCTCAAGGGAACCATACACCAACAAGACATACAATTATAAATACATATGTCCCAAACAATGGAGCAACTATGTTCATCAATCAAACTCTTCACCAGTTCAAGAGTCAAAGACACCACAACACAATAATTCTGAGAGACTTTAACACACCCCTTTCACCACTGGATAGATCTTCCAAACAAAAGCTGAACAAAGAAACTATAGAACTCAATAATACAATCAATAACTTAGACTTACTTAACTGACATATACACAATATTTCATACTTCAATCAACGAATACACTTTCCTCTCAGTAGCACATGGATCCTCCTCTAAAATAGACCATATATTACGTCACAAAACAACTCTTAATAAACACAAAAACATAGAGATACTACCCAGCATTCTATCAGACCACAATGGAATGAAATTAGAAATCAATGATAAAATAAATATAAAAGCTATTCCAACAACTGGAGACTAAATAATATGCTACTGAATAAAAAATGGGATGCAAAAGACATCAAGAAGGAGATTAAAAAATTCTTTGATGTAAATGAGAACGGCAATACAACATATCAAAATCTCTGGGATACTATGAAGTCATTGCATGGAGTTCATTCCTTAAAAGAAGAAAAAGTCAACAACAAAAAAATAACTTAACTTTACATCTCAAAGCCCTAAAAAGAAGAAGAAATCAACACCAAAATCAGTAGAAGACTGGAAATAATTAAAGTCAAAGCTGAAATCAATGAAATTGAAACAAAACAAACAATTGAAAAAATCTACAAAAATAAATAAGATTGACAAACCCTTAGCCATGCTAATGAAGAGAAGGAGAAACAAAACTCAAATTGCTAACATATGTGATGAAAAAGGAAATATAAAAAGACACTACAGAAATACAGAAAATAATTAGAAATTATTTTGAAAACTTGTACTCCAATAAAATCGAGACTATTGAAGGCATCGACAAATTTCTAGAGTCATATGATTTGCCCAAATTGAATCAGGATGATATACACAATTTAAACAGATAGATTTCAAGCAATAAAATAGAAGACACCATCAGAAGCCTACCAACCAAGAAAACCTCAGAATCAGATGGATACACAGCAGAGTTCTACAAGACATTTAAAGAAGAACTAGTACCAATAATCTTCAATTTATTTCAGAAAATAGAAAATGAGGGGGCACTTCCAAACTCATACTATGAGACCAATATCACCCTGATTCCAAAATTAGGAAAAGACATATCAATGAAAAAAAAAAGACTTCAGTCCAATATCTCTAGTGAACATAGATACAAAATATCTCAGTAAAATTCTGCAAAATCAAATACAAAAAAATATATCAAAAAGAGCACCACAATCAAGTGGGATTCATTCCAGGATGAAAGGTTGGTTCATCATATGGAAATCAATAAGTGTAATTCATTAAATCAATAGATTAAAGATAAGAATCATATGATCATTTCAATAGATGCAGAAAAAGCATTTGACACAATAAAGCACCCCTTCATGTTCAAAACACTAGAAAACTAGGGATATCAGAAAAACATCTCAACATCATAAAAGCTATCTATGCTATGCCCCAGACCAACATCATTCTAAATGGAGAAAAATTAAAGGCATTCCCTCTAAAAACTGGAATAAGAGAGGGATACCCTTTTTCACCAAATCTATTTAACATAGTTTTTGAAACAATGGCCACAGCAATTACACAAAATAAATTAAAGGAATATGGATAGGAAAAGAAGAACTCACTACTTGCTGACGATATGATTCTATACATAGAAGACCCCAAAAATTCCACCAGAAAACTTCTAGAACTAGTAAATGAATTCAGCAAAGTAGCCGGATACAAAATCAACACCCATAAATCAAAAGAATTTCTGTATATCAGTGACCAGTCCTCTGAAAAGTAAAGGAGGAAAACTATCCCATTTACAATAGCCTAAAAAAATAAAATAATTGGGAATCAACCTAATGAAAGAGGTGAAAACCTTCACAATGAAAACTACAAAATGCTAAAGAAAGAAATTAAAGAAGACCTTAGAAGATGGAATGATATCCCTTGTTCTTGGATAGGCAAAATTAATATTGATACAATCAATCAAAATGACTATACTACCAAAAGCACTGTACAGATTTAATGCAATTCCAATAAAAATCCCAATGAGATTCCTCATAGAAATAGAAAAAGCAGTTATGAAGTTCATCTGGAAAAACAAGAGACCCAGAATAGCTAAAGCAATCCTTAGCAGGAAGAGTGAAGTAGGAAATAGGTGGCATCACTATACCAGATTTTAAACTATACTATAGAACAATAGCATGGTATTAGCATCAAAATAGACCTATAGACCAATGGTACAGAATAGACAGAGACTAACCCAAATAATTACATTTATCTTATATTAGACAAAGATGCCAAAAAGTTACTTTGGAGAAGATAGCCTCTTCAACAAATGGTGCTGGGAAAACTGGAAATCTATATGCAACAAAATAAAATTAAACCTCTATCTCTCACCATGCACAAAACTCAACTCAAAGTGGATCAAAGACTTAGGAATTAAACCAGAGACACTGTGTCTAATAGAAGAAAAAGTAGGCCCAAATCTCCACCATGTTGGATTAGGCCCCAACTTCCTTAATAAGACTCCTTTAGCACAAGAATTAATATCAAGAATCAATAACTATGATGGATTCAAATTAAAAAGCTTCTTCTCAGCAAAAGAAAAAATCAGTTAGGTGAATAGAAAGCCTAAAGCTTGGGAGCCAATTTTTACCACTTGAACATCAGATAGAGCATTAATCTATAGGACATATAAAGAAATCAGAAAGCTAAACACCAAAAAAATCAGATAGTCCAGTCAATTAATTGGCCAAGGAACTGAACAGACACTTCTCATAAGATGACATACAATCAATCAATAAATGTATGAAAAAATGTTTAACATCTCTAGCAATTAGATAAATGCAAATCAAAACTACTCTAAGATTTCATCTCATGCCAGTTAGAATGGCAGCTATTAAGAAGACAAACAACAAGTGTTGGCGAGGATGTGGGGAAAAGGGCACACTTATACTTTGCTGGTGGGACTATAAATTGGTGCAACCAACATGGAAAGTAGTATGGAGATTCTTTTGAAAGCTGGGAATGGAACCAACACTTGACCCAGCTTTCCCACTGCTCAATCTATACCAAAGAACCTAAAAACAGCATACTACAGGGACACAGCCACATCAATGTTTATAGCAGCACAATTCACAATAGCTAAACTGTGGGACCAACCTAGTTATCCTTCAGTAGATGAATAGATAAAGAAAATGTGGTATATATACACAATGGAATATTACTCATCAATAAAAGAGAAAAAAATCATGGCATTTGCAGGTAAATGGATGGAGTTAAAGAATATAATGCTAAATGAAGTTAGTCAAACCCAAAAAACCAAATGCCAAATGTTTTCTCTAATATAAGGAGGCTGATTCATAGAGAGGTTTGGTGAGGGAGCATGGGTGGATTAGATGAACTCTAGATAGGGTAGAGAGAAGGGGAGGGATATAGGGGTAAAAAAGATGGTGGAATGAGATGGATATCATTACCCTAAGTACATATCTGAAGACATGAATTGTGTAAATATACTTTGTATACAACCAGAGATATGAAAAATGTTTTCTATATGTAATAAGATTTGTAATACATTCTGCTGTTACATATTACAAATTAGAATAAAAAAGTTTTTTAAAAAATTAAGCATATTGGAAATTTTGATAATATACTCAACAAATTTATGAAGTTTTTTTACCTTTATGCATGACTCATTTCAAATTCTCAAAGTAAACATTAGTTCATAAAAAAGCAGACATATACAACAGCAAAAATCATGTGACTTTGATGATAATCCTGTATTAATTTGCTATTGCTGTTGTAACAAAATTAAAACAAGGCAAATTTATTACCTGAACACTTCACAAGGTCAGAAATCTGAAGAGGGCCTCAGACTAAAATCAAGGTGTTGGCTAAACTGCTCTTACTCAGAGGCATTAGGGAACAATCATTCTCCTTATCTTTTCCAGCTTCTAGAGCCTTCCTCTCTTGACTCCCTGGCCCCTTCCTAACTTTAAAGCCAGAAATGTAATTTCTTTGAATATGTCTAACTTACTCTTCTGTTTCTTGCTTCCACTTCCAAGGAACCTTATAATTATATTGCGTCTCCCTGCATAGTCAAGGATATTGTCCCCAATCTTAAGTTGGTCTGATAAACACCCTTGATTCTATATGCTAACTTAATTCCCTTTGCCACAAAACCTATTTAAAAAAACTAATATACTCCCGTTTTCTGATAATGTGGATTACTTTGGGAGCCATTATTGTTCACATACTCTCTTTTGAAAAATAACAAAAATTTAATGCCCTTTTTAATATATATTACAAATTCAATATTGAGGTATAAGAATTGTACATCATAATTTATCAAATAAATGAATTAATCATATGAGAAACACATATTATTCTAAATGATTAATTTTTAGTAATCTGTATTATAAGACAAAATTCATGATTTATTTCTCTGATCTTTTTTTTTCATCTTCCTCAAAAAAATGTATAATAGTATATATCAGAAATTTCTAGATATAAAGAACTCTGATTTTGGATGATCATGATGTCTGGCTTTGCTAAATGATATACCATTTAGCTATACTAAATTTTTATATAGCAGATTTTTTCCCCATAAGTTTAATATCCTAAAATTAATTCCAAAGTTTTGACTGAAATATATTTAAAACATATAATGGGATAAGGATTTTTATCACAAGATAAAATATATTAACAAAATATTTAAATAAGAAATGACTTTGAATGTTAGATAAAAATTATATGATTATAAGTGAAAGATAATGTTATAATCAATAACCACATGCTTAATTAGTTTCAATAGTGTTTTTTTTTTTTAAATAAAAAGTGTCTGGAAATTTAGCAAGTCAGTCATTAAAAAAAAACAAAAAAACAGTTAATTTTTTGCTTTCTTAGGGTGGTTTGTAATTCTTTGCCCTGAAGAAAACTGAAGGAAAACCTATTAGAATTGTTAGCTAACAAATTATTAAAAATAATTTTCTCAATGGAGACTTGTAAATCTTTTGTGTCTCAGCAGACTTCAAACAATTCAGTAACATCACTGTAAAAAAGGCTTAATTTTATTTTACTTATTCTTGAGACACAGATTTCATTGAGCTCGAATTCATAAAAAAATGAAAAGTAGGAGTGAAACTGTTGATGAATACTGTCTCACTTAGGAAATAAGTAATATCTGTACATTTATACATGAGTCTATCAAAAAACAAATAATTTCCCATCTCATTTAGGGCTATATATACAATAAAATTTTACTTTTTGTAACAAATTATTTATCTGAACTTGGAATACGAAAAATACATTTGAGTTGTTTTGGAACAGTAATTTTAAAATGTACTGCTAATATCCGTAGCAATGCCTGAACAATAATTTTGACTTGTTGAAAATGAGAAAATAGATTATTTCCTTTATAGACTCATTTTAAAAGATTTATTATATGTAGTCATTTACAAACTTTCAAGTTCAATGAATTAACCAAAAAATGTACGTGAAGATGGAATGGAAAGTTGTTTAAAGAGGAACATGTGGGGAAACTTGAAATTTTTACATCCTGTGAATACTTTTAATTGAACATTTTTATCATGTTCTTCATTTCTGTAAATTTATTACAATTATTTATTCATAGAGTTCTTCATTCTATTGATTTCTTGGTTGATTTGCTTATTAGGAATTTTCATGGGATACTCTTATCTACCAATTGCAGGAACATAAGCCTGCTATATTTTCTTCTGTTTCTTTCCTTCCTTCCGTATTTATTTTCTTTCTTTTTCTTTCATCTTTCTTTTCTGGTAAGACCCAAGGGACAAGCATCTTTATATGCTTACTTTGATCATAAATGTATTCCAGGATTCTATTTGAGAACTATTTGTTAAATATGTAGAACTACTGATTAAATATATATATATATATATATATATATATATATATATATATATTTTTTTTTTTTTTTTTTTGCCTAAGTGGAAACCATTTTGTCTTTTATGTCTTTAACTGCTGTCTTCACTTGAACTACTATACTTTGAAACTCAAATTTTACTTGCTTCATTTTTTTATAAATTGCACTTCCCAATTTTTATCATCAATATCTCCCCCTTACCACTTAAAGAAAACTTCTATTTTTAACTTCTGATGTATCTCTTCTGTTCCATTTGGGGAGGGTATCTTTTTTTGTATTACTATTATGTACAAATTATTTTGTCTCTTTTTTTTCAAAGGTGTGAAGTATACTGCATGACTTACTGAAGTTATCAAGTACTATTCTTAAGATGTGTGTGCGTGTGTGTGTGTGTGCGCGCGCGCACATTTGCATGTGTTTAAATATGTATTGCTTGTGTTGCTCCCAGGAATATTAAAGTCTAAGGAGAACAGATTTCCCAGAGAAGAGAGCTTCAGTTCCCAGAGCTGGGTACTTCCTGTCTATGACTCTGAACTGCTCTGAAATTACTCTAACAAATTCAAATTTACATTATCAGGTTGTTTTCTAAGTCATGATGATTATTGAGAAGTCAAGGATTCTCCCTAAGGAATAGTGGGTTAAGGGAAGAGAAAAACACATATCCATCATCATATCTAAGTCAAAATGAGTATTACATCATCTCTGCCTTTTACATTCCTATATTTTGCCACAAGTTTTTTGTTCATATCTCTTATGTCTCTCCCTTTTCATCTTTTCAATCATTCTCTAGGATAGAGGTTAGGAGAAAACAAACAGGCCATGCTGGTGAACCATTGTGTTATGAAGCCACGATTTTGCTGATTTCTCTGGCCTTAACTGACCCCTTATCATTCCCAGATGATCATGCCACACTTCCTATAGCAATGCTTCTGAGTCGTTCCTAGACCAGCAGCATCAGTATCAGTGTGAAATTCTCAGATTCCCACCCCATACTTACTGAATCAGAAACAAGGCTCAGCAGTCTTTTAACACACTCCCTAAATTATTCTAATGCAAGCTAACTATTAAGAGCTGTGCAAGGTCATTTACTCTTCATGTGCCTATGTGACTTATGTTCTCAAACTTCCAAACTCACTTCCTTATTCTTGACTTTCTCATTCAATGAGAAGGGAGCAGAAAAGATGGACCGTACACCAAACTCCCACCACATCTTCCACATGTATGCACACAGGCTAACACCCTCTGCCTTCTCCTATATTCTGATAAGGTCAATCCCTTGCTTGCATATTAGATACCATCCTCTCTTCCCCAAACAAGGACAGTTCCAGACAGCCTCTCCTTTATCTTCTGTATTATTTTCCCTCTTCACCATCTCATTGTCATTAAACAACAAAACAAATATGTTACTGTCTATTTTTCTTAAAACAACAACAATACATCAGTCTCCTGGTTCTACATTTCAGGGAAATCTAGGCACCTTCTTCTATCTTTCCCTTCACAGAAAAAAAATCCTTGGCAGAACTGTCTTTTTCCTATGTCTCAAAAGTCTCTTCCTCCTCCTCATTTGTTTTAGTCAGGCTTTCATCTGTCTTTGTCCATTTGAAATTATCTTATGTAGGATACCAAATGTTTCTGAGTTGCTAAATTCAGTGGTCAACTCCCAGTGTTCTTATTAAACTAATGATAGTAGTTGGCATATATACATCTTTCTTTCCAGGAAAAATATTAAAAAAATTGTTTGTCTTCAAACAGACCATATACTCAGCATCCATCAATGTTCTTTGCAAGTTCAATCTCATCCCCTTGTCCTTTAAACTTCTGTGTTCACTGGGTCTCAGTTTTTAGATCTTTGTGATTTTCTAGCCACACCTGCTTCCTCAATGATCTTACAATTCTCAAAAATTTAAACTTGCTAATGGTTCCCAAATTGTAATCTCTATTCTGGTTGTCTGATTTGATCTCATGACAACTCTGCTTAAAGGTCAAATGAGCATCTCAGAATTGGCATGTCAAAGAATAAACTTCCCTTTTCCCTCACACTGTCTTTCCAACTACTCAGAACAAAAGTTGTATTTATCCTTGAATCCTCTCACACACATCACACCCAATCATCAAATCAAGTCAGCTCTGCATCCAAAGTATATCCAGTAGGTAGCTCCTTCCTACTAGCTCCACTACAAACTTCAGAGTCTTATATCAACTTAGCTTTTTCATCCTCAGCATCCTATCAAGTATACTTTTAATAGACAGACTATGAGGAAACTACTTTTATAAGTAAAACCTCTTGTCTCTTTATTTGCTTCTTTTTCCTTAAGAGTCTATGTATAACCGCTACAATGATCAATGGATACATGTCACTTGTCTTCAAAAGTTTTCTAATGTCATCTCATTTCAGTCAACATGAAATCAAAGATGCTTACAAAGACCCTTCATGGCCCAGGCTCTACTTATTTCTGTGACCAAGTGTCTTAATATTTATAGTTTACTGACACTTATTCAGCAAGATTTGCTTCCTTCTATCTATAACTTAGCAGGGATGTTCCTATCTCAGATTCTTTGTTAATTTTCTTTTTGCATGGAATGCAGTCCCCTCAGGTTTACCAGATGGCTCACTCTACCACCTCTTCTATATATTAATCATATATAACTCTCTTAGTAAGACATGTTCTTATGGGCTGGGGATGTGGCTCAAGCGGTAGCACGCTAGCCTGGCATGTGTGCAGCCTTGGTTTGATCCTCAGCACCACATACAAAAACAAAGATGTTGTGTCCGCCGAAAACTAAAAAATAAGTATTAAAAAAAATTCTTTCTCTCCCCTTTCTCTCTTAAAAAAAAATTAAAAAGACATGTTCTTGTCACTATTTAAATTGCAGCCCTTTGTTATCTTCATGTTCCCCAAAACTTATCACTATCTAACATACTATATAATTTACCTACTGATCTCTCCTTCACTATAATATAAATTCTTGAGATCAAGTATTTGTGTTTCTTTTGCTCATTGTTGCATCCCCACACATTGAACAGTTTAAGACCCTAAACAGTATTTGCTGAATAAATGAATGAATAAAATTTAAAAATCTAATTAACAACTCCAAAGAAAGATGAAGAGCTAAAGGCACTTGCACACTTTGTTTTGTTTTATTTTGTTGTTTTTAAATAGAAGTCCTTTGGTGGAGATATTTGGATCTTCTAAATATAGGATCATGTTATCAGTAAAGAAAGATAATTTGAGCCCTTCTTTTCCTATTTGTATGCCTTTAATTTTCTTCTCTTGCCTGAATGCTCAAGCCAGAGTTTCAAGGAATATGCTGAATAGAAGCCAATAGCAATTATTAATACAAATAATAATAAATGTTGTTGAGGATGTGGGGAAAAGTCATACATTGTTGGTATACAATGTATAAGTACAATCACTCTGGAAAGCAGTATGGAGATTCTCAAAAAACTAGGAATGGAAACACCATATGACCCAAATATCCCAATCCTTGATATATATTCAAAAGATTTAAAATAAGTATACTACAGTGATGCAGCCATGTCAGTGTTTATAGCAGGATAATTCACAATAACCAAGCTGTGGAACCAAATTAGGTGCCCATCAACAGATGAATGGATAAAGAATATGTGGTATATAAACATGATAAAGTATTACTCGTCATAAAGAAGAATGAAATTATGGCATTTGCTAGTGAATAGATGGAACTAGAGACCATCATGTTAAGTGAAATAACCCCGCCCACAAAAGTCAAAGTTTGAATATTTGTTCAGATGTGCAGAAGTTCATTTAAAATAGTGGTGGTTGGGGGAGAAAGAGAGAGAGAAAGAAAGGATAAAAAAAGGAGAAGAAATTTTATCAAAATAGAGAAAATATCATTGGAGTAAAGGAAGGTGATTGAGGGGAAGGAAAGAGGGATAGAAAAAGGAAAGAACAGTAGAATTAATAAGATTGAACTTTCATATGTATATACATGAACATACCACATGAATCCCAATGTCAAGTATATCCACAAGGCACTGAAAAAACAAACAAACAAAAAACACTAAAATAAATTGCAGAAAGTTAGTAGAGGGAGGGGAGAGGGGCAGGAGGAGGGAGGCGGGAGAAGTGATGGGGACTATATTAGAGCAAATTGTATTTCATGCTTTTGTGATTATGTACAAATATATTCTAATGTTATATATAATTAAAAAGATCAATCAAATAAAATAAGCAAAAAAATATTTTTTATTTAGAAGACACAGGGCATGTATATTTTACTAGAGGCAATGTGTATGTCTGTCTTGGGAACTGCAATATTACAATTTTTTGAATAATTAGATAAACATGGCAACTTTTTAAGACATCAAGCAGCATTCGAACAGTTAGGACTTACTTATTATTTCTACTTTAACCTACTTAGCCAGTAAAACAATAACCAATCTAGTAAACAATGTAGACCAAAGTGAGAATCTCTTGTCAACAGATAAAAGTATATAATTTGCAAATAAACTAGTATGTTTTGGGTTTACCAACATAAATAGCCTCCTTTTTCAAAAAAATATTTTTATTAAAGTAAAATAAAAGATAGAATGGTGTGGTGGAAAGTGAACTGATTATTAAAAGACAAATTGATGTTCTGTTACTAGATATGCATATTTACCTTATATCTGAAAAAAGTTATTATTGCTTTGGTAACTTGTAAAGGGTTTTGTCTTCTGCATAATACACTGAAAATGTTCTGCTTATACCTACAGATACCATAGATACTGGTAACCCTGGAAATCAACTATGAGGAAGAAAAGTGAAAATTAAACTACAGTTGTCTCTAACCATATTCACCCATATGGCCACTTCATAATTCAGCTTTTTGTTAGCAAAAAAAAAAAAAAAAAAAAAAACCACTTTAGTAGAACACTGTGAAGGGTGAGGTCTGTAAGGGAAATGAAAAATTTTAAATTTAAAATGCAAATGTAATCCTTGTAGCAAAGACTAAAGAAATTCTTCCAACTTCTTCTTCTTCCTCTTCTTTTTTTTTTTAGCATTTACTTTAGAAAATACAACTTTGAATCCTTTTCTGCTTCTTTGAAATGTATATAAATCTTTTTAAAAGTTAAATAAGCCTTTTGCCAGCTTTATAGCCCTGGAATGTCTTTTTAAAACACCTGGGAGTCATCACTTTGAAATTAAGTATCAAGGAAGATCTTACTCCTATCTCCCTGTTGCTATGGTAGTGTAGGAGCCTAGCTTTAGTTGGTACCTGGCTCCAGGTTGCAAATCTATTTCTTCACACAAAATTAGGAGAAATTTATTTTGTTTTGGGTGAAATATATTAGCAAACACAGATGGCTCCCAAAATTAGTGAATGAATTTAGGATGAATTATGTGCAACAAATGGTCTTACAGGAGGACTAGTTACAGTTTTGAGAAAAGGTATGCAGTGGTAATATTCACTTTCCTGGATCAGAGGGTGAAATGCCTTTCTGCCTTTGCAATCTCTCTAGTGGGTTAAATATCATACATATCACATTCTTTTGTAAGTCTTATTCAATGATAAAATACTTTCTCTTCTACTATACAGATAGATTTAGGGGAAGGGAAGGAGGGTTGAGAGCAGATTTTATTTTTAATAATTTTTCTCTAATAAGCCTAAAATACTCACTGTGAAAAGAGACTCAAGATACACCTTTGTCTCTGCCTAGAAGCTTGAGGAAAACAGAGAAAATTAGAAGAATCAGCAACTTTATACACCTGTTTTTCTGTAGCTTTTTTTTTTTAATCTAAGGCTAAACTTGTTAAAGTGATATAAACCTAAACTCTAGAATAAAACACAGCTTCAAAACTAGTTCACAAAGCCCCAAATCATGGCTTAGAGAGTTTACTCTGCAGTATAGCATAGACACATTTATCCAAACCAGTTAATAATGCTGGGCTGGGATCCTTAGCCAGGGAATTTGACTATGCCCTTTTAATCTATTCGATTTTCTGGGAATGGAATCTAGACCTCTAAGTGCATATTTAATGTATGTCCTTTAAAGATTTTCCCAACTAATGAAAGTGGTAGTTACTTAATTGGTTTTCTTTAAAAATGTTTCAGAAAAAAATGTTTCTCCTCTAGAAATGAATTGTTTCTTTGTGTTCAGCAACACTTTTTTAATTCTGTCCAATAGATCCTAATGAATTATGTCTTCTTCTAAAATGTGCAATGACTTTAAAAGATTTTTGTACCTATTCTCAATGAGCATTTTGGGGTTATGTGAACCAGGTAACATTGCTTACTCTTGTAGTTGGTCTTGGAAGAACCAATCTTGAGTCAATTGCAAAGAGGTTGCCTAGGAAACAACTGAGACATTTTCAATATTTCAGGTGTTTGCAGCAAATGTTTTGGACAAGGGTGAGCATGAAGGGAGCATTGTAGTTGTGCTGATCATTCCAGTCCAGGAATTTTTTTGAGTTATCCAGGACATCTGGATTGTCAACTGTGATATTTGTTTTACTTAGTGATAGACCAAATGAAATCATTACAAAGGCCCCTTATTTGTGTACTCATTCACTATCATAAGCAATATATTATTTTAAGAAAGTACTTGATGCTTGTAGAATGGGAAGTGTCATCAAATGGAGAGGCAAACTGGAACTGGGGAAGTTGATTTAGATAAAAATGGGAACATTTTTGAAGCTGGTTTATGTTACTTACTAAATGGAAAAAAAAATACTTAATTTCCTTGACCTTCAATTCTTCATCTATAAAATAGTAATAATAATAATATCTTACTTAAGAGATTGCTGTAACAATCCAGTGAGATTATGGATACTTACAGAAATGAAAATTTGAAAGCTGGTACCTAAGAAGAAACAATATTGTGGCTTAATTTAAACATTGATAAATGAATCTTCCCATGATGACAAGAAATATTTAATTGGTTCTTAGTATACAGATAAATCTACCTTATGTTTATTTTATATATATTTACATAGTTCATATATATATGTGTATATATATATGCATATATATAGTAGGTATGTGTTGAAATGTCATTTATCAAAGAAAAAATTATTGAAATATCACTTCTATTTCATTTCCTGTCTCTATTGCACTTTAGGGAAATGAACAGTAGCATATTTAAAATAAACAGCATGCAATTTAGGTATTTCTTGTAACCCCCTTGTCTTCTTAATGAAGCCAGATTTAAAGACAGGTAGTTAGTGTAGCTAGGTAAATTGGGTCTGAGAAAATGGAGTATAATATGAGTCATGGAAATCAGAAACTGCCTCCTGGGAGATTGACATGAACAGGAATGACTAATTAATTTGCCCTGAGCCCCTTTCCTTAGGGGATCCCTCTTCCCTGGCCCCTCCAGCCTACCTATCTCCCACCTTTTGGCCTTCCCACCAGCATCCCCCATTACATATGAAAGATGAGGGAAATAAACAAGATAAAAAGAGGATGTATGAAAGGGATGGGGCTTCCTCATCCCACATTCTGCCTTTTGGGTCCCCTATTTCCACTTGGGAGCAGTCTGTTCTACTATCCTTTAAATGAAGCTTCTTACTTTCTACTCTACATTGGTCTCCCCCTGCTTCTCTGGGGTTATTCTTCACCATTAGGAGAAGCAGGACTCCTTCATTTACTTTGTGTAAACATAAACAAACAGAGGTGGCAAATGCTACATCTCAAGGTCACAAGGTTGTTTGAAGCCATGGATGAAGTCTGGATTTTGTTTGAGCCATAATAAGGCAGGGAAGTCCTTTTCTGGGAATTCCTGGGGGAAATTTGAGAAAGCCCAGATCATGCAGGAGCCCTCACTTCACTCACAGCCCTAGGTTCAAAAGCAGCTGCCAGGAGATAGGTAGAACCAGCCAAGCCAGGAACAACCTGATTTCCCTGTTCTTACTCTGCTTTCCTCAAGAAGCCTGCCACACTGAAACCACTTGATGTATTTCTCTTTTTCAGTTGTTCAATTCTAGTTCCTATCAGGGCTAGAAGACCCACCAAGCACCCCTATCCCTTTTTAATTCTAATTTCTGGCTTTGTCTTTTCTTCCTGATATTTTCAGACTTTTTATTTTCCCAGCCAGTTCACTCCTCCAAGCAAGAATTTGCTCTTCCTGAGTGCTAGTAAGCCCAACACAAGGTCCCTTTTTCCAAGGTAAATAGGTCTCGCCCGCCCTTTTACATGTGCCATCACTGTGCTGAGACCTGTGATCTAAATACCTGAGCTGCGTTCACTGAGCCACTATATTAAAACTGCTTTATGTGTCACTCCTCTCCCAATAAAATTGGCCATCTAGGCCAATGTGATTGCTACCTGTATCCAAGCCAAATGATTGTTTTAAACCCTGACTTTCCTAGGTTCATGTTTTTTATTGTATTTTTTTTTACTCCAGATATTTTCAAATGAGTTCTTGTAAGTTAAAACATTTTGGGGAAAAGTATTTTTACATACTTAGCACTTTCCACTATCAGAAAGGATATCAAATGTAACTTATTTCCACAATAAGAGAAGGTACACATTGACCTGTATTTTGATTTCTAATGTAACAATATATCTTTAACCTATATTCCCTAGACATAAATATTATCATATATTCAAGTACTTTATTTCTTTATCAATATCCATTTTACTAGATATAAATAATATTGTTAATAGAAATTTAGTTTATTTCTGATTATTTGAAGTATAAACCATGATGAAATAAAACATATAACTGTAATTTTGTCCACTTGTAAATTTATGTCTGATAAAAATTTCTGGGCCTTTGAGGTGTGTATTTTATTTTAAAATATTTATAGTTATTGACCATTGAAATTCAAGGTGAACAGTTAGATTTATGCTTCCAATAACGGTCTCAGAGTGAGCTAGTTTTCTAGCACCTTTGCCAAAACCATTTATTATAAAAAATTGTGGCCTTTTTCAATTATATAAGTGCTTTGCTTACATTTACATTGAAGATTAATGATTTTGAGTATATTTTCATAAGTAACTATGTTATTTGTTGCTTTTCCACCTGCTTCTATGATCCAATAACCTACTGAGGGATATTTCTTTTTATTTAAGAAAAAAATGTCAAATTCTCGAACTCATGTATTATTGCTTAAAATAATGTGAACTATTTTGAAAGTGGGCACCTTGCCATATGATCACGATGAACTTTGTCTTTTCTCACTAAATTACGTACAAAGGAAAATAAGTTTTTAAAAATCAAAATTTAAAAAAATTGTGGAAACAGTCAATTTAATTAAATAATTACATATCTATTTGCTCAAACTCTAAGGGCAATAAAATGGATTAAAAATACATATTGTTTCTTCTAGGTCCTTCTCTGTTGTCTACATCATCTAATTCTTTCCACAGACACATGGACTACTGCAGAGATTTTAAATTGTTTTTGCTAACTGTCAGAGGAACTGGTTTGGTCCTGGTACAACATAGCAGAATATAAAGTAAACGTTCTTTATCTTTTTTCTTTTTACATGAATCAGCTTCTCATCATTTATCAGTTATATGCTTCTATGCTTTTCCTATAATTAGTAGGGAGACTGAACAACACACATACATAAGACACACATAAAATGACCAATTACCAGTGAAAAACATCCAGGAACATTCAATGGCTCACTGAATCAACCTTTTGAAATTATTAAATTTGTGCGACCTGGAAGTAATGATATGGAGACTATATTGTTCACTGTTACACTCTTATAAATTGAGGATTTTTTGTTGTTGTTGAGTATTGATTCTACATTTACTTGATGTAGAAACTAAAACCTGAAGCCTGGGGATATGAAAACACTGCAACCTTTAAAATAATTGGAAGGGTCATTAGTTGCTATTAAGGATACAAGAAAGAGAAAATAGAGGGAAGTTGGATTTTGGAACCAGGAGACTGCAGCTCTCAGGTCCTCCGTCTGAGACCACCAGAGTTTTAGTGACACAATGCCTGATGGAAGCAGATTTCTAATACAAATCAATTAAGAATCCATGTTCTGCATCCAGAGCTTCAGGAAAAAATAAGAATGAGAAGACACTTGCATTTAGTATCCAAAAACAAACAAACAAACAACAACAACAACAAGAAAAAAAAAAACAAGAGATGGCATCACAGAAACTTATAAGACTATCAACTCTCATAGACTTAAAATTGAATTTGGGACTGCTCTTTGAAGGTCTCTTTTGACATAAGAGTAACAATCTGCTTTATTTGATTGCAGCAAACTTAATATCACCAAACCAATCCAATTTGAACATCCTTTTCTCTAATACTATGAAAGAAAATAAGTCAGGTACACAGGAAGAATTTTTGTAATTTGAGAACAGTCCCTATTTGGCATGCTATATAGTTATTGCAGTAAGTGCTTTACTAGCTCTTTAACTTGGTTATTAAATCTGTTTGTGATTTAGTTTTATGTGCCATATGGATTAAGAATTTTTTTCCTACATTATAGAAAATATTACAAACAGAAATTAATTATCTTAAAATCTTGGTAAAAATTTCTTGAAAAGCTTGTAAAATTTTTCTGACATGTGCCTTTTTTAGGAGATATGGTTTAAGTATAGTTTTAATTGTGAGTATAATTAACATTGTATTCATGCTGTAAATGATTGTTATATATGTATGTGTGTATATATATATTTTTTTCTTTTTTTCTTTTTTCTGGTACTGGGGATTGAACTCAGGTGTACTTGGCCACTGAGCCACATCCGCAGCCCTATTTTGTATTTTCATTAGAGACAGGGTCTCACTGAGTTGCTTAGTGTCTCACCATTGCTGAGGCTGGCTTTGAACTCATGATCCTCCTGCCTCAACCTTCAGAGCCAATGGGATTACAGATGTGCGGCACCACTCCCAGCTTGTAATGTATTTTGATAGCTATATTTCTTCTAGAAAAGTCATGTTTTCCATTTTGATTAGAAATAACTGGCCCAATTATATGTAATATTCTTAAATTTTTAAATTCCTTTTTTTAACTGATGATTTTACCCCTTATCTTTCATAATGATATTTATTTCTTCTCATAGTTTTTTTTTTTTTTCTTGTCAGACTTTTCTAAGTTTCATTTGTGGTTTGCACTATTGTCAAAAAATCTATCGATCTTATTTTATGTATGTTGTGTTAAAAGTTAATATGTTGCTGGACATAGTGGGCGTACCTGTAATCCCAGAGGCTTGGGAGGCTGAGGCAGGAGAATTACAAGTTCAAAGCAACCTCAGCAAAAGAAGGCACGAAGCAACTCAGTAAGACCCTGTTTCTAAAGAAAACACAAAATAGGGTTCAGGGTGTGGCTCAGTGGCCCAGTGCCTTTGAGTTCAATCCTTGGCACCAAAAAAAATTAATGTTAATTTAAAAAATTAATATGTTAAAAGGCCTAAGTTGACATAAGAGTAACAATCTGCTTTATTTAAGTACAGCAAACTTCATATCACCTAAATGTTAAAAATTAATAATCTCTAAATCTAAGAAAATACTCATTTTTTGGCACTGAGACTGATCTTAAGATACACATTCTATGTACTATAATTTTGATCACAAATAGAATTATTTTATCTATCACTATAAAAAGCTTATTTTATCCTGGAAATATTTAAAATAAAATACTTCACAAAGGCATATTTTTTAATAAAATAATTATTTTTATATAAAATGATATTAATGCATGACCAATATTATGGATAGACTTCAAATGTAAGAGTTGCAAGTACAGTAAACTGCAATGAAATAATATTATATATTCTCATATTTACCTATTCCTGAAGATCTTACATTATGTGTGTATGTGTACACAGGCATGTATTTTCACACAATACCCCTCCATTGAAATACTTTGAAATGTATTAATAGTACCGAGATTGTAACTGTCACATAACAATCAGTAAACAGCATAGATTATGCCAAGATGAAGGCGTAACATGTTTCTATGTAAAAATGAAAGAGAGAAGTGATAAAAAAGAACTGAGTATGCATACACTACTTCGAATGAATAAATTTCCACCTTCTCATAGTGAAATCTGACATTCAAAAGGAAAACCATGATGATTTTTACTTTCTTTGAATTTTGTCATTTATTATATTTGAAATATTATTTCTAATAAATAAGGAAAATGCCTCTCTCGCTTCTCTTTAATAACTGTATACATATTTGGGTCCTTTTTAGAAATCAACATTATATAGTCAACACTTTTGCATTTGCTGTAAAATTAATAACTTTAGCAACAGTGAAACATAAAATCAAGACATTTCATCTAATAAAAAATTGGCTTAATTATATTTTTGTTTAGAAATAATTATAGATCCACATGCAGCTACTACAAATAATGAATTCCTGTGTACCTGATGCTTAGCTTTACCCAGTAGTAATATCTTACAATTCTGTAATAGAAAAGCACAGCCAGGATACTGACATTGAATAGTAATGACACAAACATTTCTATCACTGGAGGGTACCTCATGTTGTCTTTTAGAACCATATCTATTTATCTCCTAATTCCACCTCATAATCCATAGTAGCTAATAATCTCCTTACCATTATTATATTTTTGTCATTTTGGAAATATTATATAAACAGAACCATAAAGAATATAAGTTTGGGGGATTGCATTTGTTTGCTAAAGATTTATCAAGGTTCTTGCATGTGTTAATAATTTATTCTCTTTATTACTGAGTAATGTCCCATGGTTTGCAGGTTGTCTAGGCTTTTTTTTTTTAACAATTAGTCTAATGAATGATTAAAGTTGTTTCCAATTGGCAATTACAAATAAAGTATTCATAAGATTTATTCATGGACCAATTTTGGGTGAAGATAAATCTTCTAAAAAATATCTAAGAGTACACATGGTAGACACTCAGTTTCATAAAAATAATCAAACAAGACAATAAAATCAATTTCTAGAGTGTCTGTTTTCATTTTACAATTTTACAATACATGAGTAATTCTCACAGTATTTAAGTGATTTTCTCAGTATCCTCACCAGCCTTTGATGATGATACTTTTTGATATTAATCATTCTAATACATCTGTAGTGATGTCTAATTATGGTATTAACATGCATTTTCCCAGTGGTTGATCATGTTAGACATGTTTTCATCTAATTTCTCTGTATATTTCCTTGAATGAAATTCTTGCATCTTCTATCCACTTCTAATTGGAGTGTGTGTGTGTGTGTGTGTGTGTGTGTGTACTGTTGAGTTTTGATAATTCTTTATATGATTCTTTATATAATTTATATAATTCTCCTTCATCCAGTAGGTGTTGTGGAAATATTTTTTCGCCAGTATCTTCTCTTGTTTCTCTTAACAGTCTTTTACAGAGCAAACATTTTAATACTTCAATTAGGTACAGTTTACCTTTTTCATTGGCGCTGAGTTTTAAACCCTGTTTTATTTTTTTTTAATTAGGGTTCTATATTTTTATAAGAATTGAGACTTAGGCCAAGATTGATTGAATTTTTCTCTCCCTTTCTCCCTCTCTTCCTCTTTCTCTTTCTTCTTCCTCCCCTTCTTCTTTTCCTTTTACTTCTTCTTCTCTCTCTCTCATTCTTTGTCTATTGTCTATGAATGTCCAATTTTCCAACATTTTTTTGTTAGAGGGCATCTTTTCCTCTATTCAATTGCTTTTCTCTTCTTTTTAAAATCTGAGTGCTATAAAGTGTTATTGATCTATCTACACAACTGCTACATCTCCTTAATTATTAAATATGTAAGTCTTGAAACTCGGTATGCTGATTCTTCCCACTTTACTATTTATTGTTAATATTGATGCGCCTATTATGGTTCTTTGCATCTCTTTCTAAAGTTCAGAAGAGTCTTGATTGTAACTCCAAAAATTCTTTCTCAGAATTTGATGGGATCTTTGATAAAGTACTTATCAATTTGGAGAAAGCTGACATTTTTGTAAGTTTTCTAACCCACAAACAAGGAATGTTTCCCCTTATTTATATAATCTCTAATTTGTTTCATCAGTACTATAGATTTAGCAAAACAAACGGTGTATGTGCTTATTTTTAATATTTATATATAAGTAATTCATTTTGGTATCATTAAAATTGGTTACATTTTAATTTTTTGTGTAAACATGTTTCTTGTTTGTATAGCAGTAGTACTGCTTTTGTATGTTTATATTTTATTCTACAGCCACTTATTGTAGTATTTTTTTGCTCTTTTTCTTAATATTCTTGGAGTTGTTATCAAAGATATGCCATGTCAAAATAGGGAGAGATTTATTTATTACTTTACCATCTTCTTGTTCTTTATTTCTATTTATTGCTTCCTCTAGCACTATGTTATATGAGAGTTGGGAAAACGTATTATCTTCATCCATAGGAAGAAAGCATTAGTTTTTCATAATTAAGTACAATGTTAGTTATAAGTGTTTTGTAGATGCTCTGTGTCAAACAAAGTTTCTCTCATTTTGTTGAGAGGTTTCATCATAAACGTGTATTGAGTTTTGTCAAATGCTTTTTCTACACTGATAGATATGAACATGCAATAGTTCATCTTTATGCTATTAATCCAGAAAGTACATTCATTAATTTTAAAACATTGAATCAGCTTTGAGTTCTTGTGTTAACTTACCACTTGGTAATGATGCATAATTCTTTTTAAATACTGCTGAATTTTATTTGCTAATATTTAGTTAAGAATTTTTAAAGTCTTGATTCATCAGGGTATTGTTCTGAAGCATTAGATTTTGGCACTATCTTTGACTGTTTTCACTGATGTTAATAGTAGAGTCATAAAATAAGGTGTATTTTCCATTTTCTGGAAGTGATTATTTAGAATGGATATTAACTTAAAGAAAAACTTTAATAGCATTCTCCAGTAAAATCATCTTGCACAAGAGATTTATTATCAAATTAAAAATTCAATTTTCTTAATAGTCATAGATATTCAACATGCTATATAATTTGAGTGCGTTGTAGTAGTTCGAGTCTTTCAAATAATTTGTTCTATTTCAATCAAGTTATGCGGAAAGTTGTTCACATTTTTTTCTTTTTTTGATATCTGCCAAGTCTGTAACAATACCTATCCCTTTATTTCTTACATTCATAATTTAAATTTTCTTTCTTAAAAAATTGTCAATCCTTTTAGAGGTTTGCCAATTTTATTTGTACTTTCAAAAAGCAAGATATTTTTCATTTTCTTTTTTCTAATTATTCCCACTTGTAATTTCATTGATTTTTAACTGTGTATATTAGTTCTCTATTTCTGCTTCTGTGTGTCCTATGGGTGGCCTCTACATAGATTTCCCATTCTTTTCCAAGATTGGGGAAAATTTCAGCTCTCATTTCATTGAATAGGTTTTCTGTTTCTGTTCTTCCCCTCTGGGTGCCTCCACCATGCAAATATTCCTGTGTTTATGATGTTCCCAAGGTCACAGAGTATATATATATTTTTTTTCTTAAATATTTTTAAGTTGTTAATAGACATCTATTTATTTATTTATTTATATGTGGTGCTGAGAATAAACCCAGTAGCTCATACATACCAGGAAAGTGCGCTACCCACTGAGCCACAGCCACAGCCCATACAGAGTATATCCTCATGACGTTGATCATAATTATTTTGTCTGACTGTGATAGTCAAAATGCTTGTCTTCAAGTGCAGCTGTTCTTTATTCTGCTTTATATAGATGGTTGTTGGGACTTCCATCAGTACTTTCAAACAGAAAGTGATACTTTCTGTTTGACTTATTGAAATCCTCATATCTAAGATTTCTCTTTGGCTCATTTTCAAGATCTCTATAACCTCACTGAATTTCTCATTAGCATCATTCATTGTTTTCCTAATTTAATTCAGAAGTCCATATTTTTTGAATATCACTGACCTGCCTTATAATCATTCTTTTAAATTCTTTATCAGTTGTTCCATCAATATTGTTTTCTTTGGGGTTTATTGTAAAAAAGTTATTGTATTATTTTTTTTAATTTCAAAATTGCTAATTGATTTACTTCAATCGAACTAAATATTTTTGTTAAAAACTTAATGAAATATTTGCAGGATATTTGTAATATAATACATTGGGATAATATGGCAGGTATGGCTTCAAATGGACTGACATCATATTATTATTTCACATGGAGAAGATATTGCTGAAGTGATAAATTATTGCTAAACAAGAAAGCAAAGTAATTACCTTTTAAGTGGAAGAAGTAGTGAAGAAAGTGATTTCTACCATTATATTTTTTAATAAGGAAAAAAATCCAGAACTCCCTTAAAGTCATATAGTTATCTGAGATTAACACAGGTTGACAACATAGCTCTCATATTCTGGGCACAGCTGTTTCTCTTATAGAACTCTTTGTGCTCATTGATGTGGGAAGGCCAGAGGCTCTTGACATCTTGAGCATTCTATTTTTTCATTCTTCAGGATCCTTTATAGGACACTGTGCATTCCTATTCCAAGTCCATTAAATACCAATAGCATCCATACATTTTTAAATGCCTTCTGGGAAGACCTGGTTGAGATATATCACATATTTCAAATGTTCATATATTGGGAATAAATGAAGAAAAAGACCTCCAATATATCATGACATTCTTCTGTCCTTCATTCCTTGATTCCCTAAGCATCCTCTCTTTTCTTGAAAGAAGGTGAAGAGCTTCCTTCTGGTATTCTATTCCAGTACCAAAATGCATTCAAAAGTAAAAAAAAAAAAAAAATGAACATCACTGGGAAACCATCATGAGAACATGAAAGAGACCATTCATGTCCTCTTTGTATTTATGTTACTTATGGGGAATTATTGTATTCTTTTTAACATGACATGTTACCTTGTTTTTAAGTATTTCTTGTGATCCTAACTTGAGATTTGCACATCTGGTAGATCTGCTATCTCTACCACTTTTCACAGTAAACAGCTTTCTCCTAAAGATATGTCTTGAGAATACCATTTCATTATGTAAGGCTGGCTTTGCTTTCAGTGGCATGCCATAGTGGATTATTCCTATTGCTTCTTTGGCTTTCCGTGCAGTGTGCCATGCTGTTGTTGGAAAGACTCACTGTCTTTGTGGGTCATGCAGGGATGGGAACACTCTACCAGGTATGGTGCAATGATAAGTGGGGGTGGGGGTACCACCATTACAGCAATAGGAGTTGTGGCATCGGAAGCATGGTGGATATATATATAGAGAGAGAGAGAAGTGGGATTTCTGGGTGCCCAGTAGATCTTCATTGATACCACAGTGGCTGAGAAAGCTTGAAATTCATTGGTACTCTTCTTCATGTTACCTTTAAGTCAGTGAAGATTTCCTTTCCAAGTGACTGGAATGAAATTTCCAGTGCCCTCCTCAAACTTCTGTAACATCACTGTGCAAAGTTTAAAGTTGTACTTAAAGGAATAGGAAATAGGCATTATTGTCACATACCTGGAAGTATAAAACTATAGGATTCATTTTCAAAATCATTGCACAGACTCCTGTTGTTTTGTAAAGTATAATTCTGACCTGGTTGGTCAAGATTCTCTTCCCCTCCCAGATATGGGTCCAATGACAAGTTTGTTTTTTTTTTTTTCATAGTTTAAGAAATCAATTAGTACAAGAAATTCTGGCTAGGGTTTTATCAATTTTTTTAAGTTTTAAATTAGAAGAGATAGTGTGTATAGATGGATAGAACTCTTTTTTATCAAGTGACAAAATAGCTTCACCTTTATGTGAAATCAGAAATCTAGTCCCCTACTTATCCTTACTCCCTGCACTTTACAGATATTTTTGCCACACTCTACCCCTCAAATACATGAATAAAAACCTCTTCTGGGAAGGAAAGCAATCATTCTGTCTCCATCTTAGGAGTAATTCATGTTGTGATTCTAATGTAACACTTAACATTTTGGTATGCCACAGTGGTTTCTTTACATTTACTTTACAAAGCTTATTTATTATTTTGTGCGTTGTTTTCATATTCTAGTATACTTCTAACATATAACTATTCATGAAGAAGTGGGAAGTTAATATACCATTTCCACCTACAGGCAATTGCCACATCTTATGAAAAAAAGGTACATATGTCTTTAAATTGTTTCATGTCTACACTGAAACAAAACTTCCCTCCGTTTGCAATACATCTCTCCTTGTATGGTTACCCGATGACAATAAAGGAAAAAAAATCATCAAGAAATTGAAAAGTGAATTTATTCCAAATTAGTGAACTTTTGCTAGAAAGAAACATCGTCCTCTAGCTAATTCTAAATGTTAAGTAGATCAATCACTGTTGAATTATAATCAATTCTAACAGAGGTAGCAGGTTGTATCCACAAGCCTGACAATAGGATGTAAAACAATATAATATACTCGAATAAATCCTGGATACCAAGTCCTGGGGGATCATTCTGTTTTAAAGAAAAATAAGGTGAAAATTATCTTGCCAGTCTCTGACTATTAAAACCTCAAAAAGAAACATGCCAAATTTAGAAAAAGTAGTTTTCAGTCAATGAAACCCACAAAGAATTATTATGTTTTTATAATGCTTAATTGAAATTTTTTATGTAAGACATTTTTGGTACATATTCAAAAATCTACTTTGATACCTGACAGAACTTTGATGAAAGTGCACAATAGGATAATGATTCTTTTGCTGTCAAACTTACGTGAATTAATTTTTTAATCACCTGGAAAATTGAACAACCCCAATTTCCTATGCCTGAAGCTAATATCACATAATTGTATAATATTTTGCAGAATTAACCATAAATTTTAAAATTTTCACATAACACTGAATTGTTCTTCCTCTTCTCTATGTCTAGACCTGCCAGTATCATGGTGAAATTTTTATGTTGAGGTGGCAATTGCCAAGATTTTTTTTTTTCTCTTTAAGGAAAAGTGTCCCCCAAATCAAAATTATATATTAAAGAAACTAACAATCCTATTTTACCACAGACAGTCCAGTAGATGAAAATTATAAACCTAAATTTCAAAAAATATTATTTTTACAAAGGTTTTACCTTTGAATTATATTTGCAGGATAAAATATATGTTGTATTCTCCTTTCTTGTTCACATTTATTTGCAATTGATACAAAACTATTTTACCTTGAGCCAAAGACACATATCTATTTTTCAGACTAGTTTGTGCATTTCTTGGTAATCTTTTTGTTACCTAGGGAATACTTTAGTAAAGCTGTTGTAGTAAAGCTGTTTCTGATAGTTTCGGTATTCTGATGGTGTGAAATTCACATCACACCAATTCTTTGTGTGTGAACTTATTTCTTCTCCAGGGCTTTATGTCCTATCTCCTTATACTAAAATAGGCAAATTTACCTATGAAATATTCATACTACATACACAAAACCAAGTGTCTAGCACCTTCTACTATGTGATCATCTTTTAGCTTAAAAGAAGCCTGGTTGTTGCACAGAACTTATGAGAGAAGATTGTTAACCATTTATTTACTGAGTAAAACTATAGTCAACTGCAAACTTGCACTCACAGATATTTTTGAACATTGCTGCTTTTTCAGTTTTCTGAGGCATTTTGTCCTTGTCTTCTTTTTTTTTAATTTTTTTTAATGGTTGTTCACAACATTACAAAGCTCTTGACATATCATATTTCATACATTAGAATCAAGTGGGTTATGAACTCCCATTTTTACCCCAAATACAGATTGCAGAATCACATCGGTTACACATCACATTTTTACATACTGCCATATTAGTGACTGTTGTATTCTGCTACCTTTCCTATCCTCTACTATCCCCCCTCCCCTCCCCTCCCATCTTCTCTCTCTACCCCATCTACTGTAATTCATTTCCCTCCATGTTTGTTATCCCATTCCCCTCACAACCTCTTATATGTAATTTTGTATAACAATGAGGGTCTCCCTCCATTTCCATGTGATTTCCCTTTTTTTCTCCCTTTCCCTCCCACTTCATGTCTCTGTTTAATGTTAATCTTTTCTTCCTGCTCTTCCTCCCTGTTCTGTTCTTAGTTGCTCTCATTATATCAAAGAAGACATTTGGTATTTGTTTTTTAGGGATTGGCTAGCTTCACTAAGCATAATCTGCTCTAGTGCCATCCATTTTCCTGCAAATTCCGTGATTTTGTCATTTTTTAGTGCTGCGTAATACTCCATGGTATATAAATGCCACATTTTTTTATCCATTCATCTATTGAAGGGCATCTGGGTTGATCCCGCAGTCTAGCAATTATGAATTGTGCTGCTATGAACATCGATGTGGCAGCATCCCTGTAGTGTGCTCTTTTAAGGTCTTCAGGAAATAGTCCGAGAAGGGCAATAGCTGGGTCAAATGGTGGTTCCATTCCCAGCTTTCCCAGGAATCTCCATACTGCTTTCCAAATTGGCCGCACCCGTTTTCAGTCCCACCAGCAGTGTACAAGAGTACCCTTTTCTCCACATCCTCGCCAGCACTCATTGTTGTTTGACTTCAGAATGGCTGCCAATATTACTGGGGTGAGGTGGTATCTTAGGGTGGTTTTGATTTGCATTTCCTTGACTGCTAGAGATGGTGAGCATTTTTTCATGTACTTGTTGATTGATTGTATGTCCTCCTCTGTGAAGTGTTTGTTCATGTCCTTGGCCCATTTGTGGATTGGGTTATTTGTTTTCTTATTGTCTAATTTTTTGAGTTCTTTGTATACTCTGGATATTAGGGCTCTATCTGAAGTGTGAGGAGTAAAAATTTGTTCCCAGGATGTAGGCTCCCTATTTACCTCTCTTATTGTTTCTCTTGCTGAGAAAAAACTTTTCAGTTTAAGAAAGTCCCATTTGTTGATTCTTGTTATTAACTCTTGTGCTATGGGTGTCCTATTAAGGAATTTGGAGCCCGACCCCACAATCTGTAGATCGGAGCCAACTTTTTCTTCTATCAGACGGAGAGTCTCTGATTTGATATCTAGCTCCTTGATCCACTTTGAGTTGACTTTTGTGCATGGCGAAAGGAGGGGATTCAGTTTCATTTTGTTGCATATGGATTTCCAGTTTTCCCAACACCATTTGTTGAAGATGCTATCCTTTCTCCATTGCATGTTTTTAGCTCCTTTATCAAATATAAGATAGTTGTAGCTTTGTGGATTAGTCTCTGTGTCCTCTATTCTGTACCATTGGTCCACCCGCCTGTTCTGGTACCAGTACCATGCTGTTTTTATTACTATTGCTCTGTAATATAGTTTGAAATCTGGTATAGCTATACCACCTGATTCACACTTCCTGCTTAGAATTGTTTTTGCTATTCTGGGTCTTTTATTTTTCCATATGAATTTCATGATTGCTTTCTCTATTTCTACAAGAAATGCCATTGGGATTTTGATTGGCATTGCATTAAACCTATAGAGAACTTTTGTGTTCTGGTGGCTTAAAGCCACCAAGAGCTCTGGAGGTTCATTAAATGCCAAATTCATTCTATGAGGCCAACATCACCCTGATTCCGAAACCAGACAAAGACACCTCAAAGAAAGAAAACTACAGACCAATATCTCTGATGAACCTAGATGCAAAAATCCTCAATAAAATCCTGACGAATCGGATACAAAGGCACATCAAAAAAAATTGTGCACCATGATCAAGTAGGATTCATCCCTGGGATGCAAGGATGGTTCAATATACGGAAATCAATAAATGTTATTCACCACATCAATAGACTTAAAGATAAGAACCATATGATCATCTCAATAGACGCAGAAAAAGCATTTGACAAAGTACAGCATCCCTTTATGTTCAAAACATTAGAAAAACTAGGGATAACAGGAATTTACCTCGACATTGTAAAAGCTATCTATGCTAAGCCTCAGGCTAGCATCATTCTGAATGGAGAAAAATTGAAGGCATTCCCTCTAAAATCTGGAACAAGACAGGGATGCCCCCTATCACCACTTCTATTTAATATAGTTCTCGAAACACTGGCCAGAGCAATTAGACAGACGAAAGAAATTAAAGGCATAAAAATAGGAAAAGAAGAACTTAAATTATCACTATTTGCGGATGACATGATTCTATACCTAGAAGACACAAAAGGGTCTACAAAAAAACTACTAGAACTAATAAATGAATTCAGCAAAGTGGCAGGATATAAAATCAACACACATAAATCAAAGGCATTTCTGTATATCAGCGACAAAACTTCTGAAACGGAAATGAGGAAAAACACTCCATTCACAATATCCTCAAAAAAAATAAAATACTTGGGAATCAACCTAACAAAAGAGGTGAAAGATTTATACAATGAAAACTACAGAACCCTAAAGAGAGAAATTGAAGAGGATCTTAGAAGATGGAAAAATATACCTTGTTCATGGATAGGCAGAACTAACATCATCAAAATGGCAATATTACCAAAATTCTCTGTAGTTTTAATGCAATGCCAATCAAAATCCCTTGTCTTCTTAATATAAAAAGATCCTTGACCTCACTAGCATGTGCATAAATTCTAGGAGATAAGAGATAGGATGATAAGAAAATTCTTGGCATATTGTTCCAGATAGTCAGTCTTCTCACTGACTATATAAACTTGGATTAAAAAATACAATGTTAGTATGAAATAGGTTTAGTTATGAACTGCCAATAGGTATTCCAGGGTATATAGTTCTGTGCAGCATAATCTCTGTTGTGAGCCTTTGAAACATTCACTTTGTTTATTTCAGTAACCCTTAAAAATGCCACATCATTATCTATAACAATGCTGTTGGTAAAGGTAGCCATAAGTCACACATGGTTACTTAAGCTTAAAATTTAATAATTAAAATTAAATTTGAGTTGGGCATGGTGGGACTTGCTTTTGATCTCAGGGCTCAGAGACTGAGGCTGATGGATCTCAAGTTTGAGGCCAACATCAGTAACTTAGTGAAGCCCTAAGCAACTTAGAGAGATCCTGTCTCAAAATAAAATTTAAAAGTCTAGGGACCTGGCTCAGTGATTAAGCACCCCGTGTTCAATCTCCGATAGCAGTCAATCAATAAAATAGAATTAATTAAATTAAATCTGAAAAATTTATTTCCTATTGCCAAAGTGATCATTGAGTTTCTTTATAAATACTAAGTTAGTAAAATATTAAAAGGGGGATATCATGCATAAATATACAGTGAGCATTAACATTTGCAAGGCTCTTGATTATTCATATGAAATATATTTTTCAAAAATACCTAATAGTGCAGGCCAGAAGAGATACCTCACTCATCTCAGCTTTATCTAATTTCTCAGGCTCAACAAAATAGATTCAAATGCAGACCTTACTAGGTAAACGCCATACTTTTGTTCAGTTCCTTTTTATGTTGTATGTTCAGTATAGAAGAGAAACAGGGAATCGATTGATACCAAATTGATCAGTGTCTCAAAGGGGCCATTGTATACCCAGAAACTTTTCATGCTTGGGAAAGAAAATAGCAATAATTTTAACCAGTTGATTTATAAGTGAATTACATAATCTGGGGTAGGAGAAAGTATACAATAGATGAACAGATAAGACAGACAGATGTGAGCATTAATATATATTAAGATTACAATCATATAGCCATGTTAACACCAATCAAATCAATTCTTTATTAACATCAGAATTTCAAGAGATTAATAGAGCCAAGATGGTATAGAGAAACATTTACCAAAATAAATGTCATAAAATTTCTAAGCTTGTTGTCATCTAGTTTTGTGACACTGAATAAAATGGTTAGCCATTCTGGGCCTGGTTTTCTTTGAATTAAAGTAAGCTCAGTGATTGCCAGTTCTAATATACCAACTTCTTGCTGCAATACAACTAAATTGGAGTATTAGAGTTCCAATCTGATCCAAATTATATTTATTTATTATCTTCTTTATTCCAGTTGATAACCACTGCAATAATTGCAACCCTGCTTTATGTACAACATGACAGCATTAAAAACCAACCCAAGGGCTTGGGCTGTGGCTCAGTGGTAGTGAACCTGACTGGTATGTGTGAGGCGCTGGGTTCGATTCTCAGCACCATGTATAAATAAATAAAAATAAAAATCTATCAACGACTAAAAAAAATACCAACCCATTGACCAATCAACCAAATTAAAACAAGAAACAAAATAACCTAAAATTATGAGATCTGTAAAATATTTTCATAATTGGAAGTGATCTTATATAGTCTCCAACCCAATTTCTTAATTTTATAGATGAAGAAACAAACTAGAAATTCATAACTATCTAAACCCAAAATAGCTTAAGGTCATATTGAATTCTTCTTCATCAACATATTCTCCTGCTTTATGTTTACTGATAAATATATATCATATATCATCATGTTTATGAATGATCACTAAGAGTTAAAGAAACATTAAGCTCAGCATATGTTTGGGCATTCATAAATGCATACTTCATACTCAACACATATAAAACATAACTAGTCATATTATTTGAGCTTTGCTTTTTTGTTGTTGTTGTTGTTGTTGTTGTTTGTTTTTGTTTTTTCCTTTCTCCTTAAGGCTCTACAGGTGTATGCTGAAGGGCAAGTCAGGCACACCTGGGGAAGGCCCATATGTAATTCATTCCAGCACACCTGCTTGGCTCCTTCTACTTATGTACCCTGTACTCCTGCTGACTACAATTTTACTAATCTTCTGACCTCATAAAGACTGCCAGGAGCTGGCGTTCATGAGCAGCATGAAATCAAATGTGCCATATTGTTTAGCATCTGCTTCTAACCCCCCATGAAGTTTTCTTTGCAAATAGCATAGAGCTGTCAGCTCCAATCAATATAGTAGTGAACTCCACTACAGCATTTGCCTTTACCTAGGATTGCTTGCTACATGATTACACCTACATGGGAAACACTTGGATGTACAATGGAGAAGTTTAACATTAATACACCTGCATTTTCAAAAGAGACATTCTCTAACTTTTGCCCTAAGACTCCCATGACTCTTCCATGAGATCTGAAAGTTAAATATGTCATCCAGGACAAATAGTACAGTTTGACCAATCGTTGTAGGTCTAGCATTCTCCTTGAAATGCTTCACTGAATGGAAACGTTGGACTCTTTTTACTTTAACTACTTAAGCTTTCCTTTAACCTCATCTTCATTGCAAACAGAAATAAAATTTAAGTATACTAGTGCCCTTTCATAGAAATAAATGTCTAAATATATAACTTACTTTGAAAATGGATATATTTGGGCTTCCTATTGGAAATGATAATTAAGGAAAAATATTTTATAAATTAGGAATGCATAACAGATATGTAATAAGCAATGAGTGATTTTGGGCTTTTATACATAAACAGATTTAAATATTAAACACCCTTAATCTGCTGAATGCTTAATCTAAATGATAATAAATAAATATCTCCTCGTTTCCCACTGTACAAAATAATTCATTTATATACTGTAACAGAAAATCATCTTAACTTTCATAAAAATCACAAGCCTGTTCTTAAGAGGCTGAAGGACAAAATAATAGTGAAAAGAAATATATCTTATTAATAAAAAATAGATTTATGTCTTTTCTTCTAATCATTCTGAAGTATCTTTAATCTAATATGCATTATTTGTTTGTAACTTATTACTATCTCAATAATCGTACATCAAGTAATGATAACATTACTATCTGTAATTTAAAGTTTTTTATTCTCTTTGGTCAAAAAGAATTTTATCTGACTCTTTTAATCATGTTTTTATTTATTAACACTTTCACTTGAATTGATCAAATATTGTCTGAACATTTTAACCTTCACATGCACATTTTAGAACATTGTTGAATGCCTGGCCCTTAGTAGCTGTCATTTAAATGCATCAAATACAGAAGAAGCGCTTTTATGAATTCCTTGAATGAGGTTGGCAAAATGAGGTTGGCATATAACTGAACCATGATTCCCTAATGAATATTTTAATAAGGCAAAGAGTCATCTATAAGTAGTTCAATGGCTTTGAAACTCTGCAGTTAAATATGTTTAGCAAGAAGGATTTTTCATTCTGTAACAATATTATCAGGACAACTCACTTATATGGAAAGATCTATCCCCTGACCATAAGAGATAGATAAGGATCTACTGCATGTGGTTAGATTTCACAGTAGCTGGCTATTCAGAGGTTCTCAGACATACAAGAATCCTGAAATAACTCTATCAGTTATACCAAGAATACAAATGACACACATGGAGATCATGAGGAAGGACCCAGTATAAGTCAGTCGACAAATGCTCTTCTTTCTTTTATTTAGTGTCCCTCTACCCATATATTTCTCCTTCCCTATTACTTCATTTATTTTATTACTTATACCCTAACACAATTTCCAAGATCTATAACTTATGGTGAATAAATTGTAATTTCATTAATGCCATTAACTCTATCATATGTGAAGAGGCAGAATATTTAATAAACTAAGAAGGTATTTGGATCCTTAAGTAAGAACTTAACAAAACCTCTAAAATCAAATTTAATTGAATCAATAACACAATTAAAATTCCATGATTAAATCTTGATTTAAAACATAGCTAATTTATTCAAACATATAGACAAGTATGTAATTATTTTAATGGTTTCACAATAGAAAATAATTTGCTTTAGCAATCTGCACATTTTACAACAAATCTTTCTAGTGGTTGTTTTAGCTAAAACTTACAGACTATATTGCAAATACTGTGGAAATACTTCAACATCATCTAAAAATAACCCCTAAATACCCATGTGTGCCTATAATTAAAGAGCATTAAAATCATAGAAGTACTCAGATCATGGAGAAGAAAATAATTTGTGCCACAGAATATGAAAAACAAAACCAAAAATCTACTGCAAGACTCCATTTAACTTTGAGCATAAGTGTGTCAGACTAAGTGCTCAAGTAAAACTTGAGTCTTTAGTAGATAGAAAGTAGGAATCAGACTCTAGAGTCACCAACACATTAAAAAAATAAAATAACAATAAATAAATAAAACCTGCTGTTGTGGAAGGCCTTCATTGTAGGTCTAGTCATGTGACCAGCATTTTCCCCGCCTGATAGGTTGAGGCAATGTTGGTCATCCCCTATGATGTGGCTATTTTTTAATAATATTTCTTTTTTATATTGTAGTTGGACACAAGACCTTTATTTCACTTATTTATTTTTATGTGGTGCTGAGGATTGAACTCTGGGTCTCACACATGCGAGGGGAGTGCTCTACTGCTGAGCCACAACCCCAGCCCTGATCTGGCTACTTTTAGTGGCTGAAGTAGCCCTGATCTTGAGGGTAGTAAAATCGAGTTACCTTACCTAGCCTTGTAACCCCATCCCTCTTGACCTTCATTGGATGGAAATTTCTAAAGAATCTAGAGTCCCCCAAATAAAAGTCCACGTGCTCGCTCTCTCTTGCCAGCCTCTTGAGATATTCCTCGCTCTCTCATTTAGGGAGCTTGTGGCCAAGGGCAGAGGAGCTGTCCTGGGGCTTGAATTTAAAGATAAATTGTGTGTCTGTGTTTTATTTGATACCTTAGGAAATTCACTGGAGCGACCTCTAGTTTAGCTGCCTGCACTGGCCACGGGCTATATGCTGTCTCAATGATGGCTACACAGATTGGGTGAATAAAAGAAACAGATGCTGAATTGACTTGGGATTTTAAAATTGTGATATTCTGGATGAAGGATCACAGAAAAGACAGAGAGGAAGCTATCAAATTGTGTGAAAGTGAGTGGATTAGCTTCTCCTTTCCAGGAAACAGCAATACTGGGAAATACAAGAGGTAAACATAAGAGCTAGACTTTGAAGCTGCTGATTGACTCCATCAGGGAAAATCTAGCTGATATTTGTGCCTCATATTGCAAACCTATAATATATGTGTGTTTCTGTCAGGGGGAGGATGTTTACTTAATAGTATGAATGCAGAGGAAGATGAAACCATTCCACTAAAACTGATAGCAAAAATCACAGAATAAATCCTGACTCACTACCAATAATTTGAGTCTTTTCTGAGTTATTAGCTTCCTAGATATGTCAGCAGTTACTATTTTATAAATAGCTCTATCTAGAACTTTCAATATGTGCCACTTGCCATAGCAAGCAGACCAAATCAATTTTCCTCCCTAAACAAAAATGGACTGCTTTCTTTTCAGAATTGTATTTGTGTATGTCAATGTTATCTTTGAAAAACTTGAAAGCCATATGATTAATATTAGTTTTTTTATTAATCACTAAAATTAATTTAGACCTATTCTTGCCTAATGAGAATCTTGAAAGGCCCAGTGTGGATAATTTTAAAGGAGTTTATTGAATTATACAAAGTTTAATGTTCATTATTGATTCAAGTTTTTTTCCAAATCATATTCCATGCTGATGAATAATTTGAAGGTAAACATTTTGATTTAAAATATCTTCAGATGGCAAATAGATAATTTAGAAATGTGTCATAAATTTAGTTATTGCTTGAAAGAAACTCACCATGTCATAATTTTGAATTTCTAAGTACAAATTTTGAAGAAAAGGATTATAACCTATTGATCATCCAGATTAATTTAAAATATCTAAGTGTACTATTATGTCAATCAACAGAATTTTTTTCCCTTTATACATTGGTTTCCATAATTCATGGCAGAAAATTAGTTTTAACCACATCAATCAAAATACATATTTATTCTGAATAAGAACAATTATTACATTAATTTGAATAGCTCTCAATAGGGTTACAGAAATAAGTCTCAGAAAATTAAGAAGATATGGTTACATAGCCCTGGATTCTCATGCTGTTACAGTGACTAAATGATGGCCAAATGATAGCAGGGCTCATGAAAACAAAAGTGAGAGCAAGAATAGAGCAGAAGAGACAGGTGAGCAAGGAGTAGCCTCTGGTCCTGTAAGCCAGACTGACTCCATCAGGAGTAGGTACCCAATATGGGACAATAAATCCTTAAGCACCATGTGGACAAATTGAACAATGAAGTAAGAAAGAATGTGAGTTGGGCCAAACAGATTCTAATGGATGCTGAGGCAAATAAATGCTGGCCATTCCATATCAGAAGTTGGAGCTGAGCTGTTGAAAACAGAGAAGTCATGAGATGCTAGGTGCAAGTTGAAATTCCAAGTTAGCCAAAGCTACAAGGGAGCAGACCAAGCCTGTTAGCTGAAAGGTCCTGTACCCTCTTGTGAATAAACACAGGCAAGGTATTTAAGTTCTAAAATTAATGTGATTCTTCCTAGTGAAGCAGTTGCTCAGAGAGAACCAGAGATAATTAGATACTCATAAAAAAAGATGGGAAGAAAAACTGTTTTCTAGGTACTTTCATGCTTGAGTGCCCAAACTCTGTTGAATTTTTAATATTTGAGATTAGTGAGTTTTTCTCCATACTGCAAAGTTTCTATGTAGAACCATATGTTCAGTTTCCAGCATGGTCATATTGCATCATTTGTCTTCTACCTTACCTTCTTCTAATCAATAATTTATTGATCTAATCTCTACTTATTGAATATCTCAAGTGAAGGCTATTTTGCATGCAACCATGGGAAATAACCAAAAAAGAAGCAGGTTTTTGTTTTGTTTTGTTTTGTTTTGGTGCACTCACCATTCAGAACTGAGGACTATTAAGAAAAAAGCTAATTAAGGTGCAAGATGAAGTAGAAGCCTTAGTCTAAAATTGACCTTCAGCCTTGATAGGAAGGGAAAGGGCATAAAGAATAGAAAATACAATTCAGTTGCTTACTCAAAGAAATGCACAGCATTCATGTCTTTCGATATCCAGTACAAATCATGGGACCTGAATGCTTTAAGTTGATACTACTGACAGCAACTATAATCTTGAAAATGTTTGCTAAGACATTGATGCTATACCCTCTTATTAATAAGCATGGGGGAAAGAATTTAATTTCTAAGATCAACGTGACTCTTCTTAGTTATTTCACATTAAAAGTCGAATCAGTAAGGTTGGAACAGAATATCACATGGCTCCAAAACTCTGTGACCCTTTGTGTTTGCATAGCAATAGTCTATGATTTATGTTAGAATTTGGCATCAAAAACTTCATTTAATAACTTATACTGCTGCATTTTTCTGTGCCCTAACTATAGTTAAAATTTTGAGTCACTAAATGGGAAGTAAAGCATCTATATTTATGGCTCAATGACATCTTTTAAATGATTAATGATTTAAATTTGATTATTTAAATTTGATTAGTAAATATTTCTATTGCTTTTTCTGGGAGGGGGAAATAATGCATTTTTCTAACTCTCTACATTAACAAATACAATCTAAATTAATCTAAAAGTAAGGATCTACTATTGAATATTAGATGTATACCTTAATGTTCTTCTTGTTCCCCACTGAATAAACAAGTTACATCACATGTAGAGGTCACTAAAAGATTTCTGAATGACAAAAAAGAAAATAAATCTTGGAGAAACTATTTCTATAATCCAAACTAACTGAAAATCTCAAAAGAAGTTTTTAACTGGTAATTTTTTTATAAAATATTATCAAGGGAATTAGAAATATTAAAACACAATTCCTCTAACCCAAGTATATGCTCAGTGCATTGTGTGTGTGTGTATGTGTGTACATGTGTAAATATACAAGAGCATAATAACCATTTTAACAAAATCATGGAGTTTCCATATTGTCCCTTTTGAAGCTTAATTCCATCATGGATTCATGTGAAGGTAAAAGTGCCCCAAGAAAATAAAATAAAAGTAATAATTTTAATGTTTCCAAGTTTTCACTTCTAAAAATAAAGTATTTTAGTCATTGGGAAAGTATAAAAAAATTCTGTAGTTCAAGTTAACATCCTATGAAAGGAGACTCCAAACACTCCTCTTAGAAAACTTGAAAGATAGGGAGCGGCTTTGTAAACAGTAGGGGCATTGATTGGGCAATGGTTGGGGATTGATGCTTATTTATTAGTTATGAATAACTATGGCTCCTTGAGGCTAACTGTTTATCTACCATTTGTTAAGCACTGGGAGTAGTCTGGTCAAGCAATATTTGATACTAATGATTAAGGATAAGGAAAATATCAAGAGTATTCTCTTGAAATAGTTGGAGAGAAAACAAGTGAACCAACTGTCCCTCTCAGTCATTGTATCAAATTCTTATCTACAGGCATCCAATGTAATTGAAAAATTAACTAAACATTTGACTAAACATTTGACCTTAAAGAAATAGTATCCTGGGTGAACCTTCCTTGCCCAAATAGAAATTCTTCAAAAGAAAGATTATATAGTCCCTTAGGTAAGAGAGTCCAAGCAGTAGAGCCTAGAAGGAAAGCTGGGGAATCTTTCTGCATTTGGAACCTCTGCACTTGGTTGATGCTAATGTGCTGTTCAGTTTCTAGGAATGAAGCAACAATGGGGCTGGCTGCTGTTTGCTCTTCCACCTCAAATTTTCTGACTCCAGGAATCAAATGCCAAAAGCTATGGCTTCTCTAAGATACCCTTACCAGTGTCCTCATGGGCTGCCATCCTGCTCATGATTTTCCCTTCCTGATAGACTGACGTATGGATTTGGGGCTTGCTTACACAGTCTGCACAATAATATAGTATGTTGTAATAAGTTCACCAATGTATATATTAATAACATACAGAATACATGTTTTGCATCATTTATATACTATCTATATTTATACATTTGTAATGTATGTATGGGGATTTATAAGGTTATATGGGTTCCATTCTTTTTAATAAAAATATTTTATTATTAATCAAATGGATTAAAAAAAGAGTATCCTAAGTTGTTATAGTGAACCCAAATCATTATTGTATAAAATGATTAACATACATGTATGTGGAAGCAGGTGTGTGTATAATATATGCACATAAAGACAATTAAATAGATGTGTAACATGATCAATCTTCCTTCTCAGGTACTGTTGAAACCTTTACACAGGGTGGTTGTGGCTTCATCCCATGAATTCTAACCTCTGTCCCTTTCTGTCCCCAGGGATCAGTGCTTTCTGGTATTAGAACTAATTACAGAGCTTTTGGTACCTCCATTGCAAATGTCTAATGTTCAATATGTAGGTAACAGAGATGGTCGGGCTCAATGACCCAGACATTGAAAGCAATATCTCTATTGCTCTCCAGGTTCATTGGTTTGGGGGTCTGGCGTTTAAAACTTAGTATTTGCAAATTTTCTCCAATGATAATGTCCTCTACAAACTCTTATCACCTTGAGAAAATATTCTGCACAGCTGGTTGGATGGATTTTATAGATCCCACTGAATTGGGAGGGAAAATATGGATAATTTCAGTTCATGGCTGATAGGAAATACAATAAGACTGCCATCACTGGTTATTGGATTTCTTTTTTAATCTCCCATTTTGCAACAAAATCTGAATCCTGAAATTTTGCTTATTGCTCGTCACCTCAGTATAAGTGAAAAAGAAAATACACATCCAGAAAGGGAAGAAGTGATTGGGGAGGGAAGAAGATGTGAGTGAGATAATGCACTTACTGATTCAACATACATTATTTGTGGCCCTATGATTGATCCCTCTACACGATGTCATTTTATGAAATAGAAATTTGATTATAAAACTGAAAATTAAAAATAAATATCATTTGTTTTATACACTTGATTAAGAACAATATTGTATCTATATTTAAAAAGAAAGAAAACCCATGGAAGAGAAAGGTGTACACCCATAAAATAGAAACCTCTTTGTTATAAATAAGTGTTTTTTAGCAGTTCAATTCACAATAGCCAAGCTATGGAACCAACCTAGGTGCCCTTCAACAGATGAATGGATAAAGATAGATAATGGGGCATATATACACAATGGAATATTACTCAGCCATAAAGAAGAATGGAATTATGCAATTTGTTAGTAAATGGATGGAACTAGAGACTATCATGCCAAGTGAAATAAGCCAGTCCCCCAAAACCAAAGGCCAAATGTTATTTCTGATTTGTGGAAACTACACAACAAGGGAGGGTAGGGAGGTGAAGAATAGAAGTTCACTGGATGAGACAAGGGGAATGAAGGGAAGGGAGAGGGATGAGAAAAGGAAAGACAATAGAATAAATCAGACATAACTTTCCTTTAATCATATATGAATACATGACCAGTATAATTCCACATTATGTACACCCAAAAGAATGGGATGCTAATTGGAATGGGTTTTATTCCATGTATGTATAATATGCCAAAATATATTCTACTGTCATGTATGTCTAATAGCAAATAAAATTTAGAAATAAATGATTACATAAAAATTTTGTGAAATAATCTGTATGCAATATTTGAGAACTTTTAGTCATTTCCTACTTTTAGAGGTTATTTCACTAGAAATACTATTCTATACCTTTTAACAATCATTTAATTTACCTTAAGTGAATTTTTATCACAATGATATTGACAACTTGTCATCAAAATTTCCCTTCCCTAGGATATCCTTTGGATATTTCAAGTGAATTTTAACTGAGGGGTAGAAGGCACTAACTGAAAGGAAACACAGGGGTATGAAATTTATTATTTTTTTTTAATTTATAATAATACCCAAATAGTGATCATATTATATAACTTTAAAACTTATCATAAAATGCTTTTTATTTTATTTTGCTATGTTAAGAATCTGATTTAATGGCTAGTTATTCTAAAACTATAATTGATATTGATTTAACTAAAAATAAAGTAATTATACCTTGATTCTAGGTTTCCTTGTGTCTAGGCTGAACAACATTATGCTTGTAAAAATAATTTTATATAATTAATATTTTATGAAAATACAAGCATGCTAATTCAAAAATGTAATGTTATCTAACATATATTTTGGAGGAAATAGCTTTTAAAACACTTATTAACAATCAAGGACATAGGTCTGAGATTAAACAGTCAATTAGTATACATAACGATGAAACTATCTTTTATCCCAGATGCACAATGACACTGGAGTAATCTGAAAATCCAAATTGTAGTATAAATTAATAGTAGATCATGAGAAACAATCTGGCCCAATTACACAACTATATAGTAATGTATTTGCCCAATATTGGCTTCCTAAGAAAAGATTCATTGGTTTAGAAATAGTCAAATTATAAAGTCTTCTTACTATATATAGGGAAAAATAACCCCACAAGATTTAAAGACAATATTAAACAGCTTCCCAATTATCTAGAATACTCTTAAATCATGTGCTAGCAGCTGCTAAAACAGCAACAATAAAAACCTGAATGATCCAACAACACTAATTAATTATTTGGCTGAATATGCTACATTTCAGGAGTGTTGGTTTTAAGACTTCCTGCAATAAAACTTATCTAAGAATTAGAAAGTACAAATAGAGTGCTATAAAAGTGTTTGCTGAACCTGAGTCCATATCCTGTGTTAATTATGTCCTTTTTAATTGACTAATTATTCTCCTGCCAGGCATTGCATCATATTGAATCATGTGTTTTAGATTGTATTCTGGGGCAAACAGTAGGAAATACTCCAACATTACAAAACAAAGCTAAGTTAACCCTCAAGTAAATTAGGAAAAAGGAATGGAAACACCTCCAAAAAAGCTAAACAAACCAAAAAACAAAAAACAACAACAAAAAAAAAAAAACAAAAAAAAAACTGGCACTCTGAGATGGATTTGCTTTTTGGTCTTACAGTGTTATTCCGACATGACTCCTAACCATGGGGCCAAACTCCCCTGAACATTGTTAGTAGTGAGAATCAGACTTATCTGTTTTATATTATTTTGACCCTTGTACCTAACTTAAAAATGAACTTAAAAATATGTTTAGTCAGAATGTTCACTGCTGTGACTAAAGGATGTGACCAGCACAATTATCAAGGAGGAATAGTTTATTTGAGGGCTCACAGGTTCAGAGGTCTTAGTGCAGAGAAGGCTGGCTCTGTTCCTCAGGGCTCCAGGTGAGGCTGAACATCATGGCGGGAGAAGGGGGCAGAGGGAAGCAGCTCACATCATGGTGATCAGAGGGCAGAGAGAGAGACTCCACTCTTCAGTTACAAATATATAATATACCAAAGCCACACCCTAATCCCACCTCCTTCAGCCACACCCTACCACTTCAGTTACCACTCAGTTAATTCCTATCAGGGAATTAATCCACTGATTGGTCTAAGACTTTCACAATCCAACTGCTTTTCCTGGGAACCTTCTGCATTGTCTCTTGTGAGCTTTGGGGGGACACCTCACATCCAAAATATAATAATGACTTTGAAAAAGCAAACGATTTTAAAACATAAAATATGAGTTCTTGCCTCATTACTTAGGATTGTCTATATGGCAAACACACTTGCTATTGTTTTTCCATCCCAGATATGACTCTCTTGAATTAAATAAAATAGTTGTGTTCTTTGAGACTGGTGCTGTGTGTTTTCACACAGACGCATGCACTTTATCACACCTTAATGTACAAAGGCAATCGTTTCAATCAGCTTTTCCCCTGCTGTGTCTGAAAGACCCAGCAAGAACAATTAAAGGAGGAAGAGCAGGAAGAAAAGATTAACATTAAACAGAGACATGAGGTGGGAGGGAAAGGGAGAGAAAAGGGAAATTGCATGGAAATGAAGGGAGACCCTCATTGCTACACAAAATTACATATAAGAGGTTGTGAGGGGAATGGGAAAATATACAAGGAGAGAAATGAATTACAGTAGATGGGGTAGAGAGAGAAGATGGGAGGGGAGGGGAGGGGGGATAGTAGGGGATAGGAAAGGCAGCAGAATACAACAGTTACTAATAGGGCATTATGTAAAATTGTGGATGTGTAACCGACGTGATTCTGCAATCTGCATTTGGGGTAAAATGGGGAGTTCATAACCCACTTCAATCTAATGTATGAAATATGATATGTCAAGAGCTTTGTAATGTTGTGAACAACCAATAAAAAAAAAGAAAAAAAAAAGGAGGAAAGGTTTATCTGAGGGCTCAAGGTTTCTAGGTCTCAGTCCATAGGAGGCCAGCTCCATTCCTTGGGTCTTGAGATGAGGCAGAACAGCACAGTGGAAGAGTATGGCAGAGGGAAGCAGCTGACATTATGATCAGAATGTGCAGAGAGACAGACCACAGGCATCAGATACAAAATATACTCCAAAACCTCACCCCAAAGCCCACCTCCTCAAGCCACACCCTACTTGCCTTGCCTTCAATTAATCCCAATCAGTGGATTAATTCACTGATTGGGTTAAGGCTCTAGTAACCCAACCATTTTTTCTTTGAACCTTCCTGCATTGTCTCACACATGAGCTTTTGGGAGATACCGAAACCATAGTGGCAATGGTGTAAAATACTGGGCAAGGACATATAGTACAAAAATCAGATTATTTCCAACATAAAGTTTCTAGTATTCTACTCAAATGTTCTATTGCATATCAATTATTTATTGGTCATAATGTGTGTTGTTTCCTGAGACATATACATATATCTATGTATATGTATGACATATATATGATATTTGTAAATTAGAATGTTTTTAATTAATGATAGATTATTAAAATATCACTACCTTTTCCAAACTATGGAAGTCTTAATCTAAAATATAGCAGTATTCTAAAATTATAGCCATAAATAAACACATTGATAAATTAACATATTGATTGCACATATAATGTGCAATCATGTTTAGGTATTCATTTTATACTTAGACATATAAATCAGTGTTTAATTCTGAGAAGAATAGAAATGGTTTAAAAAGTTCTTTCTCTCCATATTTCTGGCTAAGGAGGAATTGAAACAATATATGTTAATAAAAAAGAATACCAGCAATGCCTATATTTAAATAGTTAGTAAGACATTTGAGTTCTCATGTCTTCCATGAAGTATTATTTAGTTTACGTCAGTTATGTATTTGTACAAAGACACAGACATTTTAAAGAGAGAATATTTGTGTTTAGTACCAAAGGAATGTTTATTTTTAAATACATTTTATTGCCCATATTTATAAATATGTATAAATGTATAAACACATATGTGTATATATATGTATGTGTGTGTGTGTGTATATATATATGTAAAATATGTAAAACCTTAAAAAGAGATATCAAGATTTTAGAAAAGATTAATTTATAAAAAAAAAAAACAGAACGTGGTCCTATTTTTACTGCAGTTTCCTTTAGAATCATATAATGTCTAAGGTATTTTTTTGGGTGGCTAGATAGAAATTTACTAACCTTGCATTGTTCCATTGCAGTGAAATCCTTTGATAGTTAATTCTATTCCATGCTCCTTTTTGCAATTATATCTGGCCACTTATTGATATTGCTATTATTATCACCGCAAGTATATTAAAAGAAACTAAGATGCAGAGCATTTGGTATGTGTCAAATGTCTTAGAAATGTCAAGGATAGTCCAGGACTCCGAAGCATGTGCTTGCAGTAATTCCTATGACTACAAGGTATACTAATTACCAAATTGAACTTAGCTTGTCCGAAAGAAGACTAGGTCAATCAGAAGCAGTGCTTAGGAAACAGTGAAAGCCCAGAGGCAAACTTTGGCAGTACCAATTTAAGTACCATACAGGGAAGTGTTGGCTTTTGCCAGTCAATGTTTCAGGTCATTTCACTTTGATAATCTTAAATACTGAATTCACTTTAGTCTCAGTTATGAACCTAAGGTCATTCTATAATTTTTTAGTATAATGTGACTTCCCATATATATTTGTCTACTAGGCAAAACAGCAGTAAACATTGAATTTTCTGGTGCCCAAGATGGTTATATAGATCATCCATTATTGAGTATGCCTTCTGAGTTTAAGCTTGAAAGTAGTAAGACTATAAATGTGAGCCTAATATCAAGTAATGAGTTACCCTAGGTGTAATGATAAAATCAGATTTCTGAGCTTGCAAGGCTGACAGTCATGCCTTAGATTAATGTAAATTCATGAAATTACAAACACTATTTTGTGAATCCTGGGGAGGTATCCACTACTATTTTACCCTAGGAGGAACAATGCAAAAACACACCATAAGATCAGTCTTACAAAGAATATGAAGGATTTTTACCCTTATAAGTTTTCTAATAGTTATCCATACAATCTAGTATAGTATTATACTATCCACACAATCAATGTATGGCTTATATTCAATAAGTGTATTATCATAGGCAATGTCTCAGCAACAAAAGCCATGCACCTTGGCTATTAATGATTTAAATGTTTTTCAAATCCTCTAATATAATGAACTTTATGTCAAAATAAATATTAATCTTTCACAGTTCACTGAAAAAAGTCAAAATTCTTGGTTGACAAATGATTTAAATGTCATGTTATTATGTTTGATGAAACGATTTACAATTTGTCAATGAGGTAGACATAAAAGCAATTATAATAATTTCATTACTGTCATCAATAAGCAGGTGACAAGTACTATTCATTGTCACTTTCAGTTCATTTTGAGGACAGAAGATGTTAATCAATGAATATTACATACAGGCTTAAAACAGCTGATTTTCTTATAAAAAGAAAGGGAAAGTAAAGAAACCTCTTAATTCAAGGTGACCAAGACCCATCTTAATTATTTTAAGGTACATAGATATCAAACAAAATTGCATTCACAACTTAAGGCAGTTTTGCAAATTTTTCTATTTTTAATTCCATTTATTCTTTGGTACTGAATTATTAAACTGTTTTAAAATGAGATAAATTATGCATATAATTTGACTATCCAGTTAAATAAAGGCATTGCTAATTAACTTCCTACTCTAGATATATTCTTTGTTTGTTTTAGTTTGTTTTTTGTATCTTGGGTGCACATTTTACACAGTAAAACATTTGACATATGACACCTGATTAATTACATGAGTTGCATATCAAATGAAGACTACTTGCATATTTGAAGTTTGTATGATTTTATTTTTTGAAAAAGCTCTGTGACTTATTATATGTGTAAAACTTATAGACTTAGCAACATTTTGTATAGTGAAGATATTAAAATCTTGGTTGATAAGCAGGAACAGACTAATTAATATTTCTAGAATTTTCACCAAGAGAAATAAACTTTTCTGTTTAAATAATTTTAAACTTACATGTTTTATATCAACAATTAAAAAAATATTTACCTTCCTATCTAAAAGTAGTTCTTAGGTGGACACTAATGGCAAATCATTTAGACATTGAATGGATGGAAGGAACCAGGGGCCAAATAGAAGTGTTAAATAGCTAGAACCTCTTCTATAGATATATGGCTGTATACATGGTAACAGTCTTCCTACACTTTTCCTGTGTGTCCAGAGTCCCCCAAGATATATGTGTATGTGTGTTTATAAACAGCTACACACACACACACACACACACACACACACACACATATTCAGAAAAAAAAGTCCTGGCACATTCTTTTACTTGCAGAAATAGCCACATACTACTCAAATTAATGAACTTTTCCAATTCATTGGATCAATCATGCAGTTGGAAGCTCACATTAGTTTATAAATTGATACCCTACCGGTTCATTAAATCCTAATTATGTCATTGATGCTTTATGTGAGCAATTCTCACAAAGATCTGAATTTTCTTTTATTTCTGGTTTTGATTTCTGTTTTTTTTTTATTTTCAGAGACAATCATTGCTCCATGCTTAGAGTCTGTTTGAACTATGGATTATGGATATTATAATATATAAATTTTAAAGTGAAAATGAGTACACAATGATCCAAAAAGTAACTCATTTTTTAATTTTATTTTCTAGAAAAAAATGCTTTGTAATAAATCTCTTTGTACAACTATGGACAGGGAAAATTATATACATATATATTTGCAAATATAAATTTAAAACATGTACTTAAAATTAAAGCACTAAGATGAATAAGAATAACCAAAACAATGGATCAATGGCAAATGAACTGAGATATGTGTGTTTGTGTGTACCTGTGTGTGCATGTGTGACAGAGACAGAAACAGATGAAAAAAGGCTGAGAGTTTTAAGGATTGAATTTTTTTTTAAATAAAAACATTATAAATAAAAAGCACAGAATATTTTAGAATAAAAGAGTAAGAATCCAAGAATATACTTTTGTCTGGGGTCTAGTAGTTCTAGTAGTTCTATATTCCTGATATAGGATTAAAGAAACTGAGCACCCACTCAGATTTCAAGTTAATCACATTTAATTTGTGTGCATCTCAATCCAAAAACAGTTTTAAAAGTATAGCAGGAACAAATATAAAAATATTAAAATGAAGATACAAAAATATGTTTTCTGTATTTTCCATAATCGATTTAAACTTCTTCATGGTTCCAATTTCTATAAATAATATTGAGATAAAAGAGTATAAAGAATGATGAATAAACTAAACATTTCAAGTTATATCTGTCTCCCAGTTTAATGCCTTATATGAGATCATAACAATATTTGATCAATTAATATCAATTCATACTTCAACTTTATATTACAGTCATTTATTCTCAACATGTCTAGGTCAAAGGGATTTCAAGCACTCAGATAATTTGTGGTAGGGGGCTTACTGTATACATGTCAGTCACTTTCTTTTAGATCATTTCTTGCTTACCATGATTATGGCCATTGTCCTGTCTGGTTTCCTAGGTGACCTATTGTCATACAACATGGACATTTGGTGAATTGTGAGAGTTGTGATTTTATCACAATCAAGGCAATGCAATTGCTCCTGCTGCTGATCAAGTTCAGGATGATTCTCACAGTTATTCTTATTCTCCAGCAGTATTCATTATCTACCACCTGGTTAAAGATATCCACTCTCTGAGCTCTACAACAGTTACCTTATGCGGGCTTCAGGGGCCAGCACAAGTCCTGTTGAATCTCATTATACCCAATTTCCATTATCTTGGAAGCAAAAGAACTCTTGCATTGCTTCATCCTCACAAAGTTGTGGAGGAAAAATTAAGACAGTATCCTTATTTCCTACCTGAATATGCCAAACACATTTTCACACTGATTGACAATCCATATCAACATGGGAGCTTTCTGAAAAACATTTTGCTCCCAAACAGCTGAACAATAGGTAGGAAACATGTATCACAAGTTTTGAAATATTTCTTAAATCTAGGTGGAAGTTCAACAGCCAGTCCTCATACCACCTTCTGTTTTGATACTAAAGGGTATTTAAGAATTCTAGTATCTGACTTCCTTTTCCTCTTTTTTCATTTCTTAAGTCTTCCTCCCTGTTATGCTTTGAATATGAAGTGCCCCAACAAAAACTTGTGTGTTAATGAAGGAATGATGAGAGGTGAAATGATTATGACAGCTGTAGCCTAATAATCCTTATTAGTTTGGAGTAAGTGGGTGGTAACTGTAGGCAGGTAGGGTGTGGTTAGAGGAAGTAGGTCACTAGAGGCATAACTTTGGGGTTCATATTTTTGTCCATGCCTCTCGCTCTTTCTGCTTCCTGGCCAGTATAAACTGAACAGCTTTACTCCAACACAGCCTTTGGTTGTGAAGTACTGACTCACCTCAGGGCTCACTGTAACACAGTCTGCCAAACATGGACTGAACCTCTGAAACTGTAAGCCAAAATACACTTTTCCTTTCTAAGTTGTTCTCATTAGGTATTTAGTCATAGCAACAAAAACCCAAATATCACACTCTCAGGACTGGTAAAAAGAATTCTTACTTTTACCTTTCCTTCCTGTCCACTGGAAACTTGTGCCTCTTCTCTTAGTCTGCCTTATTATAGGAAGAACAACTAATAAGGGACAATTAACCATAATCATTTCAATATATGAGAAAGCAAACATGTTAATATGAATTTGACTGTGTTCAATGGGGACACTAAGTATACACACTCCTACAAATGTTCATAGAAGGCAATTACTACCACAAGAAAAAGTATCTAAGTACTCTAAGTAGCTGTTATAATTTCTGTAGAAGGAGAGCAACATGGGAGGTCAAGCTATATTTTCTTGTCAAGAGGAAGAGGTGTGTAGAACCAGACAAATGCAAATATAGAGAAATCTTTAATTTTTAAGTATACCTGTTTGGGTTTTGTCCCATCACAAATATTCTGAAATAAATCATAAATTGGAAGGCTGTACTCTCCATTTTAAATGGTTCAAGATAAATATCAGTAAACATAGGCCCACTTGTCTTTCTCTTTGACAAAGCATAATTTTAAAATATTCACAATAACTGAGATATGTAATCAACCCAAGTGCCCATTAATGGAAGAAGGAACAAAGGAAATGTGATCTATATATACACACACAATAGGATTTTATCCGTCATTTAAAAGAATAGAACCCTATTATTTTCTGCAAAATGGATGGAAGTGGAGGACATTATGTTAAGAGAAATAGGTCAGGCACAGAAAGACAAATGCTGCATGTTCTTTCCGATATGCGGAAGCTAAAAAAAAAATAAAATAAAAAGCGTACTTTAGCACAGAATAATGCACTAAAGGCCAAGAAGGGAGTCAGCAGAAGAGAAAGAGGAAGATTGGATAATGAGTACCAAAACCTATAGAGAAAGAACAAGTTCTGCTGTTGGATAACTACAGAAGAACTGTAATTCACCATAACAAATCATAAATTTTATGAAGAGAGGGGCTCAATGGCTCCAAACCAAATGAGATGGTGAGGGAATCACGAATTACCATGATTTCATCAGTTCACATTCATATGCATATATTGAAATATCATGCTGAATCCTAATAAATGCCAATCAATACAAACTAGTCAAAATTTTAAAATATAAAAATTCTTTAAAATATGTATAACACTATTTTGTATATAGATCAAAACATACATTCTCTTTCAATATAGAAGTTACAATTATTGAAACATAGCAATATGTCCCCTTACACATTTGCATCTGCTCCTTATTTATATTATGTCTCTGTGCCACCTCAATGCTTAGTTGAGATAATTTTTAAATGGATGTATTGTGTGCATCTTTACTCCAGGCTGTATTTAAATTACTGAGAACAGTTATGTAAACAACACACGTCTTGCCTACAGGACCTCCACAGTCCGGTGGGAGTAAATAAAGCATAAGCAGTTTCATATCAAATGATCATGTAAGTGGATCAAGAATGTAACAACCTAGATGCTACCAGAGCTCCAAGCAGAGGCACTTAACCCAACCTGTGGGAGTGAGGAAAGAAATCATTGAACTGGTGTCAGCAGAGGTTAGGAGAATGCTTTTCTTCTTTTTATAACATAAAAGAACCTTCCAGAAAGAGGGAATCATAAAAGCAAAAAATCATCTACCAGCAGCTGTTCATTACTAACGCATAAAATTGTGAATATTGAATGTTACAAGTGAGAGAAGAAAGTTCCACAGGAATTAGGTCAGACAAGATGCTGCCTGCCATGCTAAGAAGCCACCTGACTTTATCTGATAAGCAATGAAGAGTCTGACATTGTTCATGACTGATTAAGCACAAGTTTTATATGGTTTATTCGAATTGAAATAGGAAGGACAGATTTCAAGTGGGTCCACAAAGAGTTGGAGGTAGAGATTAGTTCCTTGTGTCAACTTTCTTAGGCTAAAAGACCGATAGAGTTGGTCAAACCATAGTCTAGATTTTGCTATGAATGCAATTTTTAGAAAAAAAAGAAAAAGGAAAAAATATTTAAATTGGTAGTCTTTGATTAAAGCAGATTATACTATACAATGTGGGTGGACCTCATTAATTGGCTAAACACCTAAAAAAATGGAATGATATACCCCATGTACCACCAGCAGTCTGCCTTTGGCCCTGAGCTGCTGTGTCAACCCTCCCCTGGGTCTTCAGCCAGATGGCCTTCTCAGAAGACTTTGGATATCCAGCCTTCACAACATAATCACATGAGCCAATTCTTTAAAATATCCCTCGTGTTGCTCTATTTATCCAAATAATTGCCTCTGTTTCTCTGGAGAACCTAACTAATAGGAAATATTATACAACCAAACTAACAAGAAATATTATACACTGTAATGTCCTTAATTACATTAGATAACTCTAGGGTCAGGGAAGGCTGGAGAAAGGAGGTAAGTTTTATTTGGGTGATCTACATTGAGAGGACTATGGAAGCAGGGCACTGAGCTCTCCGGAAAGTCTTATTTCACATACCAATATGGAGCCCAGAAGTGTTAGACAGAAGTCCTCACCTTCAATTCTATTAGTGCCTCTTCCTTCCCCACCTTGCCCTGCCCTGCTCCACCTCTAAATTTAGTAATGAGGGCACACTTGTTGTACATGTACAGTGAGAAGAGAAAAGGGTGGATCCACAATCCTGAGATGAAATTGAAGAAGTGTCAAGAAGAGCCTAGGAAGGAAATCATGAATTGCCAAAAGAAATTCTGGCAGAAACAACAAAAGAGAACCTGAGGCTTCCAGGTAGAGAGAAGGTCCTTCGAATGATATGTAAGATATGACTCCATACGGGGAATGATACTTTCCATTCACATCAGGTAATGACTTCTATGGTTTCAAAGGGGAACATTTTATGTGAGCAATATATATTTATTCCTAGTTTTTAAAATACTGTTATTCTCTTCCCTCAAGTTCCTACAATTTTCTGTCTTCTTGAATTTTTAAATTGTTATCAACCTCTTGTCTTGATATTGATCTTCTTTCATTAGAGACACCACAAATGTTACTATGTACTATGAGAATTTTTACAACTGAATATTAGCTTTGTATAAAGTTTTATCTGTCTTTGATCTCTTTATCCTGCTTCTGAGTTGAAAACTTTATTATCTGTAAACTGGATATCTGTTATATTATATGCCTTACACTTTATGATCTTTATCTTTCTTCTTGTTTCCCAGAATTTGGTGTTTTTTCCCCATGGATTGTTCTCTGTCTCATTGGTTTGATTTTTCTGTGATAATATTTATGTTTACCATGCCTACCTTGATTATATTTCCACTTTTATGTATTTATTTATTTTAGGAGCTACTGGGGATTGAACTCAGGGACATTTGGCCCCTGAGATACATTCCAAGCCCTACTTTGTAGATCACTTAGAGACAGGGTTGCCACTGAATTGCTTGGCACCTTGGTTTTGCTGAGGCTAGTATTAAATTTACAATCCTCCTGCCTCCGTCTCCTGAGCTACTGGGATTACAGGAGTGTACCACTGTACCTGGCTCCACTTTATTTTTAATTAGTCATTTTAACTTCATAATATTATGATTTGGTGATCATATATCTTATTTATCAGATAATTACCTCTAATTTTTTTGGTGAGGATAATATGTAATCATTTGTAAGATGTTCTATTTCATAAAATTATCACAGTATCTCATGGAAATAGGTTTTATCTTAATTGTTAGAAAATTATTCTTATGTTACAAAATAAAATTTTTACCTACCCTCTGCTGAGCCTTGGAATTGTTTTTCATTCATAAACAGAGATATGTGCTTAGATGTCTGGACCACTGTTAGCTGCCTTTTGTAATTATTTAAGTTTTGTTAACTTAATTTCTTTATAGTGATATAAAAATGTCAAATACTGCTTGTGTGCTGGAGTAGATAATGAACAGATGTTAGCTCCTCTTTCTAGTATTTTAACTATCATTCATATTTCTCATATAATGCAAATATTTGCCTCTTTACTTGGATCTTCACCAGAAAAAAAAAAGCCTTATTGTAAAACATCAGAATCTATTTAAGGAGGAAGATTCAATCCTTCTATTCATTAATAGATTTTAAAGGAATCATGACACAGGGACACAGAAGCAAGTGAAAACTTTATAAGACGGTTCATCAAAAATTTCTTTCCTGCACTAATATTTAGCTTTGAATGTATGAAGGAGTGTTGTTTATCCTGTCACTTGTCACACAGGGCCTGTTTATATACATTCTCTTTCTTATTTTTGAGTTAAGGGAATTATGAAGTAGGTTGAGGATTTTTTATACCCACTTGGTATCCTGGCACAGTTATAAAACTTATGACTTAGTGGGTTTTATGACAATTTGTCACTTCATCGTTCCATTAATTAAGACAACTGTAGACATTTGTGAGTTATTTGGTTTATGTTGTTCATTTGCCTTATTTCTGATCACAATTATGGATTTTTATTTGGTATTTTTTATAAGTATTTTTTTTAAAAACTCTGGAGCAGTAGTCATTTTTAGACCTCTCTGCTAAGGCTGTTAGACTTATTTAATCATCAAAATATACAGTGGATTAGATGTTAATATTATTTTATAAATAAAAAAATGAAATTGACATGTAAAAGTTAAAGAATTCTTTAAAATTCATTCAGTTAGAAAAGGAAGAAGCCACAGGTTGAACAAAGGTTTAAGTACGAAATCTGACCTTGTACACATTAGGTATGTTGATTTTCTTTAGTCTTTCTATTCTGCTTATCGATTTTATTGGAAAGTCTTTATACCATTATATACAATATTATTAGGGATAATATTTAGAATGATGGTTATTAAAAATATACATATAAAAATGTTATATTAAATATAATATTATTAAAATTCTGTTAGTATTTTAAAGTTTTAATTTCTTGTTCCTTATCATGTATGTAGTATGTTTAGACACATGGACTTAATTCAGACTTGATATGCTCAAACTCCTCTAAGAAACTTGTTCAGTTATTTTTTTTTAATCTTTTAACTGTCAAATTATTGTCTGGATACTTCTTGGTATCTTCTGTGCTTCTGCTGAATTCTAAAACAAACTTTACCCCTTATGGGAAATAATTACATAATGACAGTAGTAAAAAGAGACTCTAAATATTCTAGTTAATTATCCTGGGAACATAAATAAAAATAAATAATTTACATATAAACTACAATGGCACAAAAGTACTGTGTAACAAGACTAAGTCTATATCTTTTACCTGTCCATGTTGCCCTAGATGCTGTGGTCACTTAAGCATATTTATATTTGATCATAACATATAATTGCAAAAATTAAGGAATCACAGCCTACTTACAATTTTAGCTGAGAATATATTTAGCCAAGGTGTAACATCTATAAGAATTCAGAATAATTGCGCAAATATGGTAAAATTTTTTTGGATTTTTTTCTTCAATTTATACCAGAAATCAACAACCAAAATGCTCATTAGTCTCTGGTTCCTGTGATTGTTCTTTATTTATAATCTTTTGAGTTTTCACAAATTTTTTGATTCTTAATATTTTCCAACACACTTTTCTGAGTAATCTATTATGTAATCCTTTCTGGCCACACCATGTGCCCTGCGATCACATCACTGTGTAATTTTTATTCCCACCTTTTTGTCCCATGTCTGACAGGTAGCTTTGACTCTACTTTTAGATGTTGCACTATACTTTCTAAACCTAGAAATGTAGTAAAACAGTTCTTCCAAGAAAGACTGTACATTTAAACTTAGGTTGTTATAGACAATGCATTATATGAAGAAATCCTACCTTATTTTCAAATTCTCATAGGTAAATACAATGGTGTTATGATTTGGATATGAGGTGTCACTCTGGAACCTCCTGTTAATGCAGGGTTATTCAAAGGTGAAATGATTCAATTATGAGATCTGAAACCTATTCAGTCCATTGTAGTTTTATGGACTAATTGTTGGAGTAGTGGAGTGGCTGGAGAAGGTGGAAAATTGGAGGTGTGCCTTGAAAGGGTTTATCTTCCCTGCAGTCCCCCCCCGCTTTCTCTCTCTCCCCCTTCTTTCTCTCTCTCTCTATTTCTCACTCTATTTCTATCTCTCTGCTTCCTGGCTGCCATAATCTGCATAGATTTCCTCAACCATGACCTTCTACCATGAGGCTCTGCTTCCCTTTGGGCCCAGAGTGATGGAACAAGACAACCACAGACTGAACCTCTAAAACTATCTGCCCAGATAAACTTTTCCTCTAATTGTTCTTGTCAGGTATTTTGGTCATAGCAATGTAAAACTGACTAACACACAAGGTATTTAAATCTAACCTCTAAACTTCTAGGTCTGATGTGGCTTCAGAGGAATATGGCTCAATTGCATGTTGCAATGACTAACTACGTGAGGAGAAAGTTCAGACCACACTCAAATACCAGGAAAAGTGGGAAGTATAGGTTTGATTGACCATCTAGGCCTTGGACTCCTTCAGATTATAAAAACTTTTAGGAGTAATCTAAAATTGATT